>NC_081185.1:126127584-126470755 GCF_029867415.1 Vicia villosa
TATGCAAATGATGCGTGATCTTAGGGTCAAAAATTGGGGTATGACAGATGCCCCTATTTAAGTTTCTTCGATTTGGAGATACGATGATTGGAAATCTTCGTTTTGACAAAAATCGAAGAGACTTAAATATATAAAACACAATTTTTGATCCTAAGATGCAATGCAATGTTAATGAATGCATGTAATGATAATAAAGCATGACAACACTGGGGAGTAACTGGTGATCCACTGGGGAAAACAAATGTCTTGCTATAACTCCGCTGGGGAAACAAATGTCTTAGAAACTCCATTGGGGAAAGCAAGACTTTGTTGGAGAGACGTAACTTTGGTGGAGAAAGAAACTTCTCTGGGGAAAACACTTCGCGTCAGAGAGGTTATAGCTTCCTCTTTCACTGGGGATGAGAAAAGGGGATCATCCTCTTTCACTGGGGATGAGAAAGTATGCATCCTGAATCAGAATGCTAATCACACCATCGTACCACTGATGATATGAAGAGATGTACCGCCGTACCACTGACGATAACACGTACCAACGTTCTACTGAAGGTGTGAAGAGAGATATACCACCGTACCACTGATGGTATAAAAGGAGATAATTCATCGACGTACCACTGACGATGAAAGAGATGTACCGCCGTACCACTGACGATAACACATACCAACGTCCTACTGAAGGCATGAAGGAGAGATATACCACCGTACCACTGATGATATAAAAGGAGATGTAATTCATCGACGTACCACTAACGATGAAAGAGATGTACCGCCGTACCACTGACGATAACACATACCAACGTTCCACTGAAGGCATGAAGAGATATATACCACCGTACCACTGATGATATAAAAGGAGATAATTCATTGACGTACCACTGGCGATGAAAGAGATGTACCGCCGTACCACTGACGATAACACATACCAACGTTCCACTGAAGGCATGAAGAGATATATACCACCGTACCACTGATGATATAAAAGGAGATAATTCATCGACGTACCACTGACGATGAAAGAGATGTACCGCCGTACCACTGACGATAACACATACCAACGTTCCACTGAAGGCATGAAGAGATATATACCACCGTACCACTGATGATATAAAAGGAGATAATTCATCGACGTACCACTGACGATGAAAGAGATGTACCGCCGTACCACTGACGATAACACATACCAACGTTCCACTGAAGGCATGAAGAGATATATACCACCGTACCACTGATGATATAAAAGGAGATGATTCATCGACGTACCACTGACGATGAAAGAGATGTACCGCCGTACCACTGACGATAACACATACCAACGTTCCACTGAAGGCATGAAGAGATATATACCACCGTACCACTGATGATATACAAGGAGATAATTCATCGACGTACCACTGACGATGAAAGAGATGTACCGCCGTACCACTGACGATAACACATACCAACGTTCCACTGAAGGCATGAAGAGATATATACCACCGTACCACTGATGATATAAAAGGAGATAATTCATCGATGTACCACTGACGATGAAAGAGATGTACCGCCGTACCACTGACGATAACACATACCAACGTTCCACTGAAGGCATGAAGAGATATATACCACCGTACCACTGATGATATAAAAGGAGATGATTCATCGACGTACCACTGACGATGAAAGAGATGGTGTTCAAAGATGACATAATCAAGCATGTCCCAAACTGAACATCTTAGCAGAAACTGCTATCAATCTTTTGATGGCTAGGGAATATTGAAGTTGAGAGAACGCAGTAACTGAGTTCTAAACCATATTCGAACCAGGCCAAAGGTGCATTGAGTGGAATACATTCTTCTGCATATGAATACATCAACATATTCATTCCTTGTAATGCACTCATGAATCAAAGTAAAAATTCTTTTATAATTTTCAAAAGGATTTTGTTGAAATCAATTTTCTCTTTGTTTCAAAAATTACTATCAACAATAAATGACATTTTGAGAGATATGAAAGAAATAAGATTGCCAAATGAAAGATAAAGGCTCAAACTTTCTTAATAGAATGGTAGCCTGCAAAAGGCAAGACCCCATGGATTATTACAAAGTTTGGAAAGTGGTAATTTTGTGGAAAAGGTACATTGAAATGTAATGACCCCATCCTCTCTCTCAACTGGGAATTCCTGAGCCAAGGCTTCCGTTGAAAAGTGTTGAACTTCTTCATGATAAACAGATGACTGCTGATGATCAAATCTTGTCTGATGTAGTTACTTGCCATAAATCCCTAATTTTTGCCTGGACCTCCCTTTCGGGTTTTCAGTCCACCGGGTATTTTATTCTGTTATGTCTCTAATTTTTGCCTGGACCGCCCTTTCGGGTTTTGAATCCACCGAGACGCTCTTTTTTGCCTAAGCCGCCCTTTCGGGTTTTCAACTTAGCGAGCTGTTCTTTTATTATTTAGGCGAAGTATTTCTTGACTACATCAGCATTCACGGGACGTGGGAGCTCTTCTCCATCCATAGTTGCAAGAATTAATGCACCGCCAGAGAAGGCTTTCTTAACAACATATGGTCCTTCAAAATTAGGAGTCCACTTGCCCTTTGAATCGGAGGTGAAAGACAAGATCCTTTTGAGCACGAGGTCGCCTTCTCTGAATACACGAGGTCGAACCTTCTTATCAAATGCTTTCTTCATTCTTTTCTGGTATAACTGACCATGGCATAAAGTCGTCATTCTCTTTTCTTCTATCAAATTCAATTGATCAAACCTGCTCTGACACCATTCAGCCTCAGATAACTTGGTTTCCATTAAAATTCTCAACGATGGAATCTCAACCTCGACGGGGAGCACTGCTTCCATACCATAAACCAAAGAAAAGGGAGTTGCCCCTGTTGAAGTACGAACAGATGTACGGTACCCATGCAAAGCAAATGGGAGCATCTCATGCCAGTCCTTGTACGTAACAACCATCTTTTGCACAATTTTCTTAATATTCTTATTTGCTGCTTCAACAGCTCCATTCATCTTTGGCCTATAAGGCGAAGAGTTGTGATGTTCAATTTTGAAACTTTCACACAGTTCTCTCATCATGCTATTGTTCAGATTCGAGCCATGATCAGTAATGATCTTGCTCGGTACACCATATCTGCAGATGATGTTGTTTTTGATAAATCTGACCACAACTTGCTTTGTTACATTAGCATATGAAACAGCTTCTACCCACTTGGTAAAGTAATCGATTGCTACCAGGATGAATCGATGTCCATTCGAAGCCTTGGGTTCAATCATGCCAATCATATCAATGCCCCACATAGAGAAAGGCCATGGGGAAGAAATTACATTGAGAAGTGTCGGAGGCACATGAATCTTGTCAGCATACACCTGACACTTGTGACACTTCTTTACAAACTTGTAGCAATCAGATTCCATTGTCAACCAATAGTAACCTGCTCTAAGCATCTTTTTAGCCATCGAATGTCCATTGGCATGAGTACCAAAAGAACCTTCATGAATTTCATGCATCAACATGTCTGCTTCGTGTCTATCCACGCATCTGAGCAAAACCATGTCATAATTCCTTTTATACAAAACATCAGCATTGATGAAGAAACTGCCAGCCAATCTCCTCAAAGTTTTCTTATCTTTATTTGATGCCCCAAGTGGGTACTCTTGAGTCTGGAGGAAGCGCTTAATATCGAAATACTAAGGCTTTTCATCTCTTTCTTCCTCAATTGCAAATACATGAGCAGGTCTATCAAGATGCCTGATTGTTATCCGAGGCTCCTCATTATGGAAATTCACTTTGTACATGGAAGACAATGTGGCTAAAGCATCGGCCATCTGATTCTCATCTCGAGGGATGTGGTGGAATTCAACTTTGTTGAAGAATGTCAATAGCCTTCTGACGTAATCTTTGTAAGGAATTAAACCAGGATGACGAGTTTCCCATTCTCCTTTAATCTGATTAATCACAAGCGCAAAATCTCCATAAACATCAAGAATCTTAATTCTCAGATTAATGGCCTCTTCAAGTCCCATGATGCAAGCTTCATACTCAGCAATGTTGTTTGTACAGTCAAAACATATCCTTGCAGTGAAAGGAACATGTGATCCATGTGGAGTGATGATAATGGCGCCAATTCCATGGCCATGAATATTAGAAGCTCCATAAAAAATTAAACCCCATTTGGATTCGGGATCCGGCCCTTCTTCTGGCAACGGTTCATCCCAATCTTGAGATCTCAAATACATTATATCTTCATCTGGGAAGTCCATCCTGATAGATTGATGATCATCAATTGGTTGGTGAGCGAGGTACTCTGCCAACACACTTCCTTTCACAGCTTTCTGAGCTCGATATTCAATATCATATTCTGATAACAACATTTGCCAGCGAGCAATCCTTCCAGTTAATGCAGGTTTCTCAAATACATACTTAATTGGATCCATTTTGGAAATCAATAGGGTGGTGTGGTTCAACATATACTGTCTTAGTCGGCGAGCAGCCCACACCAAAGCACAGCAAGTTTTCTCAAGCAGCGAGTATCTTGTTTCGCACTCGGTAAACTTTTTGCTAAGGTAGTATATTGCATACTCTTTTCGACCAGACTCGTCATGCTGACCCAACACACATCCCATTGAGTTCTCAAGCACTGTGAGGTACATAATCAGAGGTCTTCCCTCAACTGGAGGGAGCAAAATGGGAGGTTCAAGCAGATATTCTTTGATGTTGTCAAAAGCTTTCTGACAATCTTCATTCCACACACATCCCTGATTTTTCTTTAACAACTTGAAGATTGGCTCACAGGTAGCAGTCATATTGGAAATGAACCTGGAGATATAATTCAGACGTCCGAGGAAACCTCTCACTTGTTTTTCAGTCTTTGGTGCTGGCATTTCCTGAATCGCTTTGACTTTATCAGGATCTACTTCAATTCCTTTCTGACTGACAACGAAACCCAATAACTTTCCAGAACGGACACCAAAAGTGCATTTGTTTGGATTTAAGTGGAGACGATACTTTCTCAAACGCTGAAACAACTTTAAAAGATCTTCCATGTGCCCCTCCTCTGACTGGGACTTGGCAATCATGTCATCCACATAGACCTCAATTTCTTTGTGCATCATGTCATGGAAAAGAGTGGTCATGGCCCTCTGATATGTCGCACCAGCATTCTTCAACCCAAAAGGCATCACTTTGTAACAGAATGTCCCCCATGGTGTAATAAAAGTTGTCTTTTCCATGTCTTCAGGTGCCATCTTAATCTGGTTATATCCTGAAAAACCATCCATGAAGGAGAAGACCTCAAACTTTGCAGTGCTATCTACCAACATATCAATGTGAGGTAGAGGAAAATCATCTTTCGGACTGGCTTTATTTAAATCTCTATAATCAACACACATGCGAACTTTTCCGTCTTTCTTCGGAACGGGCACGATATTGGCAATCCATTGAGGATATACAGAAGTGACAAGGAAACCTGCATCTATCTATTTCAAGACCTCATTCTTAATCTTTTCTGCCATATCAGGATGACTTCTCCTTAACTTTTGCTTGACAGGAGGACATTCAGGTTTCAACGGCAAACGATGCTCCACAATATCCGTGTCCAACCCAGGCATATCTTGGTAGGACCACGCAAAAATGTCAACATACTCTTTAAGAAGCTCTACCATCCTCTTCTTAACATCTTGACCAAGCAGTGCCCCAATCTTGACTTCCTTTTTATCCTCTTCAGAACCCAAGTAGATGACTTCTAACGGCTCTTTATACGGCTGAATGGTGTCTTCCTCGTGCTCAAGCAGTCGGGAAATCTCATCAGGAATACATTCATCACTCTCTTCTTCCGCCTCATACACAGGACACTCGAAGTTAGGAGAGGGCGCAGGGTCATTACTTTCAACGGTTTTATTGATTAATCTGCACAAGTGATTATTATTTCAGAAAAAAGGAAAGATATATGCAAACATGTAATCGTGCAGATTATGGAGAATGAAAACATTTTTTAAGGTTTTTTGTGTTACCACTTTCCAGAAAAAGCAAAAAGATAAAAAGCATGTATATGCAGAATTAAAATGACTTTTATTGATGATTTTAATGTTTAAAACAAGCAGAAAAAAGCCCCAACAACTTCACTTTCATCTTGGGCAGAATGAAAGGATTTTGAAAAACATAAAAGCAAATTACTTTGAGACATGAGTACACTCAGGAATGTCAATGGTGATCCAATTCTTAATCATCTTTCCATGGGTCACAAAGTTTGGCACTTCTGGCTCTGGTTCATCTTCAACAATAGCGTTCACTTCTGGAGGAGTCTTCCCAAGACATCCATACACCATGTTCACGGCAGACGCTTCATGAGTTGGCAATGGATTGTTCTGCACATTTGGACCAATATCACGGAAAGAGAGCATTCCAGAACGTACCAATCTTTGAACTTCATTCTTCAGGGCCCAACAGTTTTCCAAATCATGCCCAGAAGCATTCTGATGATAAGCACAAGTGGCATCAGCTTTGTACCACCAAGGGAGTTTCTCTGGCACAGGAGGTGGTGACCTTGGTTGAACCAGCTTCTTGTGAATTAGAGCAGGATACAGTTCAGTGTACGTCATAGGAATAGGATCAATATTAATCCGAGGGTACGGATTCCGCCTTGCTGGTTGTTGATTAACAGGAGCTACAGGCACTGAATTCACAACAGGAGTCACTGACGCCACTTGTTGAGATTGATTCCTGAATCGACTATTCCTCCCATGAGAAACAGCATTAGCATCTGATTCTTTCTTCTTCTGAAATGAAGAACCATACTTCTTCGCACCACCAGACGAATTGTCATTTCGAACCAAACGACCTTCTCGCACAGCTTCTTCCAATCTGACACCCATACCCACCATTTCAGTGAAGTCTACAGGAGCACTTGCAATCATCTTCTCATAATAAAACGGACCAAGAGTCTTCAGAAAAATCTTAGTCATCTCTTTTTCTTCCATCGGAGGAATCACTTGGGCGGCAACCTCACGCCATCTCTGAGCATATTCCTTGAAGGATTCTTTCTCTTTCTGCATCATAGCTCGCAATTGATCCCTATCAGGAGCCATGTCCACATTATACTTGTATTGCTTCACAAACGCTTCAGCCAAGTCATTGAAAGTGCGAATATGGGTGCTATCAAGGCCCATATACCACTTAGAAGCAGCTCCAGTCAAACTGTCTTGGAAATAGTGAATCAACAGACGTTGATCATCAGTGTGAGTGGACATCTTCCTTATATACATCACCAGGTGTGCCTGAGGACAGGAATTTCCTTTGTACTTCTCAAATTCAGGCAGCTTGAACTTAGCAGGTACTTTCACATTGGGAACAAGGCAAAGATCATGCACATTCTTTCCAAACAGTTCTTTCCCACGCAAGGCTTTCATCTCTTTCTGCAGTTCTTCAAACTGATCTTGAAAACCATCCATTCTGTCATGAATTTCACTTGGAGCAGCATCATAAATGGGCTCTGGGACAAAAGGACCAGTATGAACAATAGGAGATGTGTTGACCATAACAGGAGTCAACGGACGAGTCATCTCAGGAACAGACAAATAACCTTCAGGCATGCCCCAGGGATATCCATTAGGCATTCGTTGCTGAGTAGCACCAACAGGAATAGCAGGAATGGTTGTAGCAGCAATTTCAGAAATCACAGTGGTCTGACCCTGAGCTTGGGCATTGGGAGGAGGAACCTGATTCTGATTCTGATTCTGAGCAGCCATCAATGTCTCAACTAGAGCAGTGAGACGATCCACACCAGATCTCAAAGTAACAACCTCTTCACGTAACTCACGATTCTCTTGTTCAAGACCTTCCATCTTCTTCTTGCAGTTAGCTCGAGTATTATACCGGTGAGACAGCTTGATTCTGTATGAAGAACACTGAATAAGACCTCGGGAATACTTTCGGAAGCAAGACCAAAAATGCAGAATGATGCATGAAATGCAATGCAAATGATCTTTATTTTGGTCTTCCAGGAACTTTTAAGACATTAATTGTAAACATTAGCAAAAACATCATAAAACATAACAATATTCTTTCATTAGTCATGGAAAAGCATACAAAAGGATTCAAAGATCCAAAATTACACAATAAAGGAAAAGCTAAAAATTAGAAGGGAATACTTCTGATGAAGATCCAACTCCTCTCTGCAGCTTCCTACGGAGCTTCTCCAATTCATCTTCATAAAAGGCCTTCAAATGAACATTCTCGACCATCAGCTTATCAGCAACTTCTTTCCATGCGACTGAATCTTCTTGTGGTCTCTTTCGCTTTTCACCATGTTGTTGAAGCAACTCTTCTTGATGACGAATCTGATCTTCCTTTTCCATCAACCAACCATCTTGGATATCAAGCATTTCATCCTTTTCTTTCAAGTGTATCTTCAACTCTTTGTTTTCAAACTCCAAAGCATCTCTTTCCGCTCTCAACTTAGCCACGAGCTCTAGATGTTCTTCACTACTTTCAACAGGAGTAGTGAGAGACAATGGTGGAGTAACGAGTAGAGAAGGCTCCTCGAGTAAATAAGGCATCTGAAAAGTATGAGCTCTAGCTTGAACCCAATCAGTGTAGTCTTTGAGAGCAACACATTGTTTCTTTCCCAAATGTCTCCTCCTATCAACATGGTGCCAAGCACGCACAAACCGATTTCTCATATCCGAATTTCCATCTTGATTAAGATAGAAGATTCCTGACACAAGGATGCTAGCAGGTCGCTCCTTCATAGGGTAGCAAAATTGACGTCTTGCAAGAATAGGGTTGTAGGTAATTCCTCCTTGTATACCAAGAAGAGGTACATTAGGGAATTCTCCACAACTATCAATAATCTCACCAATGTCATAAGCAGGATTGTACCAATGGATATTCCCATTAGTAAGAGGCATGATCTTCTGAGACCATGAGAGACCATCAGGATTGTTCAAGAAACTCTTAGCTTGAGGTAAGTGCGAAATAAACCACTTATAGAGCAAAGGAGTGCAACAATTGATAAGTCCACCTTTCTTATCATTCCTATGGTGAATGGAATGATAAGTATCCCCAAGCAAAGTAGGCACAGGATTCCCAATCATGAAAATCCGAATAGCATTAACATCGACAAAATGGTCAATGTTGGGAAAGAGTATCAAACCATAGATGAGCAAGGCCAGAAATGTCTCAAAAGCAATCATACTTCCTTTACTAGCCAACATAGAAGCCTTTCCAATCAAGAACTTAGAAGTCAACCCCCAAATTCCTCCTTTTTTGGTCATATTTGCTTTTACATCTGATATCTTCAAATGAAGAAGCTCTGCTATCTCATCAACCTGAGGCTCTTTCTCCAGACCACTAAACGGTATGTCATTCGTAACCGGTAAACCAATCCAATAAGAATACTCCTCCAAAGTGGGCATAAGCTGATAATCCGGAAAGGTGAAACAATGATAAACCGGGTCATAAAACTGCACCAGAGTCTCAAGAATCCCTTTTTCCACTTTAGTCTTCAAGATAGAGATCAATTTCCCATAACGACTTTTGAAGTTGTCAAGATTAGGAACCAAAGTTGCTAGCTCTTTCAATTCCTTTGCACTTGAATTTCTGAAAGTGTACTTCTTGATGCTTCTCTTTTGATCCATAGTACCTGTGACGTTTACAAAAAATGTCTCTAAGTTCCTTGAAAACCATTTGTGAATGTTATTTTTTATGAATGCATGAATGCATGGTTTATGCACCAATCACAATCAGGAGCACACAAGATCACATCAAATCACACAAAATCACACAGTCCAGGTTCAAAGGTTCGACGTCACGAGCATGGAGCCATGGGTCTACCCATCCCACAAGGAGTGATCTAGGGAAGTTTGTACCTGCCAATCGGGTTCTACAAAGGTTCCCAGAGTTTTCAATCTTCTATCGGATATTACCGGCACGCACAATTGCTCATGGGCGCCAATAATATGCCTAAAAAGACCTCGTCTGAGCGTAGTATCGCATGACAACAAGCTCAAATTGGTACTTAATCTTGTTTCTGCACTACATCCTAAAAAGGCTTAGATTGGTTAAAAGGGTTCTAGGTCATTCAGCTTCTACGGACATTCACTATTGAAAGTAATAGCGTTATCACGATGGTTCGTAACAACCTCTACTACCTTCCATGAGGCCTCCACTGATTGGGGTTCCACCATATGACGCTCATGGTAAGGATTGCTCCTGACATGCGACTATTGGTCTTACCACCTCCTATCTCAAGTTACTCACCAAAGTTCGGGTTAGAACTTTATCTCATCACAAAGGAACCATCGAGCACCAAAAAAGAAAAAAAAAGAAGATAAACAAACAAAGCACACAACAATATATACAGGTAAAAACACACAGATAAACAAAAATAGGCTTAACACACTTAAAACTGGATCCCCAGTAAAGTCGCCATTTTTCTGTAGCGGGGAAAATCTGATATCGAAGCCATGGGATTGACTCGAATCAATATTCCGTTTTGAAATCGCCACCGCGCTTTATTTTTTCAAAGGAAAAGGGAAAAGAACGAAAAACCCAAAGTTTTGTTTTTAAAACAAGAAAGAGAACTCAGGTTCGGGTGTTGATTATATGAGGGGAAGGTTTAAAGCACCCCTCATATCCGTGGTACTCCACGGGAACCTTTTTGAAAATCTGTGTGTGTGTGCTAAAAAAAACGGTTTGTTTTATTTTCAAAATAAGCTCGGCAAAGCGTTAAGCCTTGGGCCTACATACCTCCTCGGTGCAATGGAGAAGTCAGAGCTAATGTAGTTCCGCTTTTGGGAAAAACGTTTTAAAACGAATAAACACTTTGTTGTCGTTAGAGAGAAATACTCAGCCATTGATCTTGAGCATGAGAACAAACAAGTTCTTTGCATCGCAAATGAAAGAAGGGCTCCAACTCGGATAAAATCAACGAGTATGCCACTAGCTCTCTCACGCGGAAAAAGATCTCGTTATTATCAATCAATTTCAAAATCGTGGGGTATAACCACTCGTTTCGACAATTAACGGTGTCTAAACTTTTGAAGAAAAGCCACTAAGGGCGAAAGATATTTTTTATGAAAAAAGGTTTTGAAAAGGTTTGCAAACATAAGAATATTTTGGAAAAAGGGAGAAGATTTTGAAAATTTAAGAATGGGAGGAGATGAAGAGGCTAACCTAATGCATAAAATAAAAGCTAAGGAAAGAAACGGTCTAACCGAATAAGAAGCCAACACTTGACATTAAGAGCCAAGGTAGTTTTCCCATCCTTTGGATTTATCAATACCAACACATTAACACTTGGGGATCCAGATGAACTTATTGTCTTAGCACCATTTTTCATTAAGCACATTAAGATTCTGACAAAAATTGGGCAGAGTAACAGCTGTTTTTTGGGTAAAATCCTTATCTCAATGCCTTGGAATTAACCATCAAGGGCTTTCAAGGAAATACCTGCACACATAAACATACAACAGAACAATGCCAGACAGACAGAACAATCGCAGGATAGTAATAGAATGAGTCCAAAGGTACTAGGTCCATAAGTCCGAATCTCCAAAGCGCTAGGGATAGTAACTGATAGTCCAAAGAGAGCCTTATGTATTTTTTAGATTTTTGATTATTTATTAGTGTTTTAGCGAAAAAATAAAGTATGGTCCAAATGGACAAAGAGAAAATGACAGAAAGTAAATATGATGAAATGATAAAGCAAAGCGATAAAGCGAGAAATATAAAGAGCGGTAATATAAAGAACGGTAATATAAAGAGCGGTATAGTAAAGGTGCGGAAATTAAAGTTAGTTGTTAAATGTTAAAGATAACCATCTTGAAACTTGTCAAGTATGTTATCAAAGTTAGTAGGAGATCGATGGTGAGTGAATGATGTACTCGGATTTAAATTCAATGGGGTTTATCAGAAGCTTGATAAAATCATAGCGGCTACACGATAAAAACCTCCACAAGTCTTAAATCAACTGCATACAATTCTCTTCCATATTTGATCTTTTTTATTCGGGACACGAAATATTGCGCTATGTTAAGCAGATCGCCAAGTGATTTATATAGAAATCACCCTACAACGAGGCCGGTCAAAACTTTATGTGTTAATGCATGCGAGAAGAACGATATGTAGATCGTTTTCCGAAAGCAATACCGCACGAAAAGAAAAATGGTGAGTGATCTAGTCTTCACCAAGAATCCATAAGAATCCTCAAGGTATTAAGACTTTCATCGATCAAAATAAAGAGAAGTAAAAGATGGAACCACATTAAAAGCTCCTTTCATCCATAATTTCAATCACATAATTTTGCGGATTTGGATTCTCATCCTATCGACGCCCTAAGTCCATTGAAATTAGAGAGAAATTAGGCCTCTAACTTGTGATTCAAAGAAAATATCAAAAGAATGGAGTAGAAGATGAGTTAGAACCAAAAACAAGTCAAAAACCACAAAAAATCAGCATTCTGCCCAGTGTAAATCGATTTGCACAGAGTGTAAATCGATTTGCACAACTCTGTTTTCAAAATCTGCGCAGTTTTCAGTTGTGTAAATCGATTTGCACAAGATGTAAATCGATTTGCACAACACAGTTTTCAAAAAAACAACAAATAAAGAGAAGAAAACTTGTTTAAACATAAAACCAAACACCTTGTGATCTTGGATCAATTTGTGCACGAAAATGTATCAATTAAGCAAGCAAATCTCATCAATGTAGCACCAAAGGTGCATCAAGCATAAACAACAATGGATCACATCTTGAATCATGTAAAGGATCAAGAATTTTACCACATCTTCACAAACTTTGAATCTTCTTCAAGAACACACAACCACAAGCCTTGATCTCTCACAATTGATGCAAAAAACTAGTGTTTATGTTGAGGTTTAGCTCTAAATTAGTGAGGTTCAAGATGTGACTCACTAATTTGTGTGGAAGAAAAAGAGCTTTGAGTGATGGGTTTGGAAGAGGTGAGGAGAGAATTTGCAATAAGTTTCTTGGCTATCAAAGCTTGAAAAATGAAGAGGGGAGTGCCTCAATTTATAGCACTTAGGCTTGGGAAATTTTGTGGCTTGGAGTTAGGATTGGAAAATAGAATTAGGCTTGGAAAAGTGATTTGGAGCCAAAAATGAAATCCAATGGTCTTGATGCAATCACATGAGGGTACATGATTAGATGATGTAGGAAATCAAATGTAAGAACCAAGTCATGCTTCCCATGCTTGCAAATGATGTCAACACTTCAAAAAGCTGAAATTTGCCTTCATTTTTCCAAATTCGTGCTGGTGCAATCGATTTGCACATTATGCAAATCTATTTACATGGCTGAAAAAAGGCAAAATCTGGGGCAAAAACAGTTATGCAAATCGATTGCTGTCTTATGCAAATCGATTTGCACTGATGGCAGAAGCAAATCTGGTGCAGAAACAGTTGTGTAAATCGATTTACACCTTATGCAAATCGATTTGCACAGTGAAAATGTTGAAAAATGCTCCTTTGATGGGTATTTTGACTTGGTACCTACAAAACACAAACATACAAGAGCACAAGGCAATATTTTTGGTATTTTGGTTAGTAAAGGAATATATACAAACTAAAACATGGGTGCTCGATGATTCCTTTGCAGATGAATTGAGCACAGCATTGCAAGTAGAGATCTAGGTTAAAACTTCTTGATTGATGATTGGTATGCAAATGATGCGTGATCTTAGGGTCAAAAATTGGGGTATGACACCTTTGTTCTAAGTCTTCCAAAGACAGCATATGAAGACCCTCTGCTTCGAACATGTTCATGCGCCCCAAATCTCGCATCCTTCGCACTACACCTCTCTTGAGGAACAAGTAGGATAAAAACCTCCCAAAAGGAAGGCAACTTACTGAACCCTCTCGAGAGGAAGTTAAAGCGACAGTCTCCACGAGTCGTTTGAAGATCAACAAAGGAAAGTTGATCTTCACCCCTCGCAAAGCACAAGAGATGAACTCTAAGTCCTCCACCATAATGTTGTTCTCATCACAGCTTCGTGGGTAAAAGTTACCCACTAGAAGTTGATGCCAAATCCTGATGACTTTGGCGCTATATGGATCATTCTCCATGAGACCCTTCAGTAAGACAGAAGTGGTCATGGTGAAGCTGTTATCATCAAAGGTTGCTCCAGTGTTGCTGCAGCGCAACAAGTCAGAGATGGTGGAGGGCGTGATAGAAACTTCAGCCCCTCGAACTTCAGAAACTATAGTAGTTCTTCCTTCAGGATCAATGCGTAGGTACGCAAACATCCAGAAGTCAGCAAGCATCTTGGGATAAACATTCCCTTCTAAAATTGTTGGGTAAAATCCCATCCCCTGGTTGTGGAAAAGAGCACGAAGGCTGATGTAATGCCTGCTGAATTCTTCTGGGCAGGGTTTGAACTCTTTTTTAATAAGAGTTCTAATGTTAGCATAGGTTAGGTTGCTGTTGAGTGCCATGCTAAAGGTTGAAAAAGATTGTGGTTGAAAAGAACACGAGAAGGAAGAAGAGAATTCTGAAGTGAAGGTTTGAAAAAAGCGTGAAGAAAAGAATGGGACACTAACCCTTTATATAGTCAAAAGGAGCGATAAGGAAACGTTTCAGTTTTAATGATTGATTAGACTGCGTTTGGTGTTTCCAGAGAGAAGTTATGGTCACCGCCGTTTCCCGCCCTTGGAAGTTGGAACGTAATCATAAAACTGATGCACGCACGTCTTAAAGAGACGTTTGAGAAGAAATGACGTCAGCAAATAATGATGACTACGGCTAAGGGGAGGAGAAACGTCAAGTCTAGGGCTGCGAAGGGCAATCGAGCCACGTGAGGCATTCATTAAGGTTACTGTGGCGTAAAAAGAAATATATTGATAATATTTTGAAGTATTGCTAAACATTACCATTGGTCATCTCAGAGCAAAATGTGAACACATAAAAAGACGAGTTTTGCATACATATATTCTGAAAATGAGCGATTACAAAACAAAGGGATTTACGCCACAAAAAAGTAATACAAAGTTCGAAGAAAATTAACTGAAATCCCTAGGAAGGCTATCTTTGATCTTCGAATATTGAACCTCCCACGAAGACATACGAAGCTCAAGCAATGCTCGTTGCTTCTTTAACTCTTCGATCTCTGGCACCAATTTCTGCGCAGCTTCGAAGTGTTGGATACCTAGTCGCGCTACTTCAGCTATCTCTTGATCATTGGTTTGTTGAATGGTTGCTTGGCGAGACTCAGCTTCCTGTATCTTCTCTTCGAGTTTCTTAATCTCTTGCTTCCAAGATTGTATATTTTTCTCACACTCATCATATTCTTCTTGGTTCTTCAAACGTTCCAACCTAAGAGCGTCACCCTTGTTGGTTGCCTCAGTGGCAGCTTTCCATGAAGAACTATGAGAGGCCATTTTTGCAGCAAGCTGCTCATTAACTTTGTTCTGTCGAAGAATGTTAGACTGAAGCTGGTCGATTAAAGAGCCCAGAAGTACAATCACATCTGAGACCTCTTTCGAAACCAGAAGTAAATCCACTTTCTTCAAGAGTTGCTTCAAGCCATGACATCTCGTGGAGTCCTTACTTAAGATTTTGACGAGGTTCGTTTCGAAGAAATTCTCCTTTATTTGATGAAGGAGGCCAGGGGTGTCCTCTTTGTCTCCAGACTTGGTCTGAACAGTTGGAGAAGCTTCGGACGCAAGAGCTGAAGTACTATCAATGTTCATCATGGTTTTAAGAAAGCTGAGAGGATCAGTTTGCCTAAGTTGCTCCAATTCTGAAGGAGTAGGTATGGCTGGGGCAGGCATTGGAGTAGTTTCAGGAATAACTACAGTTTCGAAATTTGAATTTCCACAGAGGTCAATTTCGATCAACTTAGAGGTTTCTTCCACGACACCTTGATCAGATACGGTGGCCTCACTCCCAGTCGATGGTATAGCTGCATTATCTTCGCCTGAGAATTGGTCCTCTTCACCCATGTTTGCGTCTTTGCGAGTAGGAGGAGAATCATCAGTCGAATGGCTTCCTTCAACAGAGGATACAGTATTGATAGTGGCAAGAGGAGGAGCGTCTTCGAGGACTGGTGAAAGTATATGAGAGGTGTGTTGAGGGACATCTGCAAAAATGAACAAATATGGTTAATTGTGGTGTAAGAGTTGCAAGAGAATTATTCGACATAAGCAAAAGACTTCTTTGCTCACCTTGGGGATTACCAAGGACAACGGCAGCGTTGAAGGAGTTGAAATCAGAAGTAGCTGTTCCAATATCATCCTGCAATCATAAGGTGACGTTAACTTAATCATTCAAAATAAAATTTATAGAAATGATTATGTGGTAAAGCCTAGATACCTTAGCTGTATTAGTGGCTGGACTTGAATTGTGGCTTTCCATCACGAGAGCATTACTAGTGGCTTTTAAAGGCGATTCTTCCGAAGACACCTTATCACTCGAAGAGGTAATCTTCGAAGACCCGGGTCCTTTCCCTTTGCCCACAGGAGTGGTGACCTTCTGTCTCTTTTTATGCCATTGCCTGGTACGAGGGGGAGACTTGTCTTCCTCATCTGAAGCAACGTCTGGAGTGGTAGTGGGAAGAACTTTTCGCTTCGAAGGCATTGGAGGCTTCGAATTCTGAAAAGTGAAAAGGAGAAAAGTAAGCGCTATTCGTAAGACATGCAAGTTGGAATATGAAATGTGTGTGTACCGTGGGTTTCGCGTCAGTCGTAATAGAATCGCTCCCACTTGGCTTATTGCTCTTCGAGGCCTCAGAATCTTTCTGCGCAGGAGTTGCTTTAACCTTTCTCTTTCGAGCAACAGCTGTAACAAAGATTGGAATTATTATTTCGATAAGAGAAAGAAGAGTCAGTCTAAAGGTTAACTAGACCCAAACCTTCGGGTATTGGAGTCAAGACACGAACGTGTTCAAAATCTATATGAAGATGCCCTTTGAAAGTATCCAGGGTATGCTTAGTCGGGACCACTCGTTCAGCGCATTTTTTGGTACTCTCTTGAAGAATTTTGAAAGCATTCCCACACACGAACCAGTCTGGGAAAGGAGGACTTAAAGCCACACCAAAATCAGCACTTGGTAGTGGAGGGAATTTTGGAGGATTAAGTTTAAATGCCACTTCATAACGTAGTTCTGGTCGAACAGACGGGGGCAATTTCAACTTATCCAGTTTTGCAGAAAACTTTTCACGTAAAATAACAGCAGCTTCGCGAACGGTCCGACTAAGATCATCAGGCCTGTAAATAGTTTCAAAGAACTTTTGAAAAGCTTGGATTTCTTTAATATGAGTGGAGGTACCTTTGTGGAATTTATCCTGCACAGCAGTAAAAGCTTCAGTTAGTTCTCGAGTAAGGCCTTCGACATCATAGATTTGTGTGGTATAATAATCTGACCACCATTGTTGAAAATCTGGAGTGGAATAGAAAGCAGGAACGAAAGAGATAGGAGAAAGGGTGAAAACATCAGTATATCTGGCTATCTTCGTATCACATTCATCTTCAGTTAGATATAAAGTACGAAAGCACATGTGGTTCCTTTTGTCATACAGACACTTGGGCTTCACTTGGACCAACCCAAACTGTCTCGACACAAGATTTGGCTGATAGCAAACGAGGATACATTGACCTTTAGAAGGTCGAAGGCGGTGATAGAATAACCTCGGGGTAAGAAAAGCTTCCCAAATAGCCAAAGACTCAGCTTGGTGATCCGGAGATGTCGCAGGAAACTCTCGAGTAA
This sequence comes from Vicia villosa, assembly GCF_029867415.1. Taxonomy (NCBI): domain Eukaryota; kingdom Viridiplantae; phylum Streptophyta; class Magnoliopsida; order Fabales; family Fabaceae; genus Vicia; species Vicia villosa. The sequence goes on from NC_081185.1 coordinate 126,145,289, forward strand.
ACCATTCAGGACCTACAGCTCTTCGTACAAATGGAGCCATCGAAGAACTGAACTGGTAACGTTTAGCAAACATCATTACATATGCTAAGAAATGTTCACGAAGTTTCCCAGTTTCTTCTTTCGGGGTTAACAAGGCCAATCTAGTCCCTTCGACAGCTCGATTTTTGATTTCTGGAACTTCTTCGTTGACGACGCCTCAGAATGGGAGGTGAGCTTCGAAGGTGGCATTAAGCCACAATTGTAATAACCAGAAGGGACCAGCAAAAAGGAGAGATCCTGTTGTGTAAGTCTTTACAAGATCTACAGCTTCACCAAGGTTTTCATAAAGAAATCCTAGAATCAATTGGCTCAGGTTCAGTTTCTTACCATCATGTAACTGATTAGCCACGCAAAGATATCTTTTCGCTACTTGTATGGACCTGGAGCAGAAAACACACCTCGAAAGCCATAATGCCAGGAAAGCAATATGTTCTACATCAGAGACTGCAGCATTTGCCTGATCATGATATTGCTCGATGAAAGCAGTATAAGTGACTGTAGCTTCGTTGAAGTTGATAGTATCAACATCCAAGACATTAGGATCAAAGGTTTCGCCAGTCGGTCGAAGCCCTGTGATGGCAGCTACGTCGAAAAGGGTTGGAGTAATCATTCCACATGGAAGGTGAAAGGTATTGTGAGAAGCGTCCCAGAAATGGACTGACGCTACCAACATAGTTTGGTTATACTCTAAACCAGTCTTGGACAATTGAATTAGGTCATAAATCCCTAACTCTTGCCAGAAAGAAGCCTTCTGTTTCTCCACTTTGGCTAACCAAGAATAGTACAGTTCGGGATCTTTTGCTAAAGGGATTGACCTAAAAACCTTCACAAAATTGGTTACATAATCTAACCTAATTTTCTCTAAGGCTACGGGAGGTGCAGTCGAAGCCCTTTCTGTAGGATTAGAATCCTCTAAGATTGGATTACCTTCATCGTCTATTTTAATCTTGCTAACCAGAGGCCTAGTCTTATAATACGCAGGAGAGAATTTATTTGATGAACTATTTTCTCCTGGTAACGGGCCCATGAAAGCATAAGTTTTTCCAGAAAGTTCAAAAGGGATGATTACCTGAGAAGCGTAAATGGCGCGTTCCTCCGCAGTATTCGGATTTGGTATGTATTCTTGGTTCCCCATTTGCATAGGTTTCTGAAGCTTCAGAACTGGTTGGAGAGCATTTGAAGAAGACGCCATTGAAAGATGTTTGATTTGAGGAAGAAGTTTGGAGGCAACTAAGTACGGTCTTTTCTGAAAAGAGTTTGAAGGAATAGAACTGAAAAGGAAAAAGAGAGGAAAAGACTAAGTATTTAAAGGTTTAACGGAAACCCTTTCAAATCTTTTGGGTAAAAACTAAAGGACACGCGGCAAGTAATGATTTAATCCAACGGCGGTCGAATAGTCACCAGCTCTATTCCTAGGATATAGGAGTAATGATCATAAAGTAAGGTCAAGACGTGGGAATGTAACTGCTGAGAAGACGTTTTTGAAAGCGACAAGACGTTTTGGAAATAGAGTCATAATTGATTATGACGTCAATTATTAGTCTCGGGACTCTAAGAAAGCAAAACGAAATCCCATTATGGCAAGAAACGCACATTTCTCTCGTTTATCGAAACAGGCATTTATTGGGGGCAATTTGTTAGCTGGAGATTTCGTTTAAGAAGTTGATCTTCGAAGGTTTTAAGTTCGAAGAATGATGGTTACTGATGACCATCTTCGAAGATTTAAAAAATGGCTACTGATGGCCATGCTTCAAGAAGATGTTTAAGTTGAAACGAAGGAGAGAAGTATCGAAGCTAACACGGAAGATATCTTTGCCAAGACTTAGACATTTCGCGGAAAATTACATAAAGTACTGAAGCTTAATGTATTTCCGTAACATTTTCGAATATAACTATATGGCCACATGTCGAAAAGGACTTGAGCGGGAAGATTTGAATTGCGAAACGGTTTATGTAACTGCACATAGACAGATGGCATCCCCAGAGTTCTCGTGGATAACGTGGCATTAGATTATTGTATGACCGTTAGGGTCAAATTTAGTATAAATAGGAGTCTTAATGATAGGATTTCGTGTGTTCATTTTGTACAAATCACTCACATATTGCTCAAGTATCAAGTGTTAAGAGAAAGAGTTCGCTGAGAAATGTACGTATGACACCACCAATTTGAATACATGTGTATTTACTTTTATCAAATATCTTTTCGATTTCTTTACTTTCTTTGTTTAAACTTTTACTTTCGAAGTCATTTAATTTCATGCACATTACTTTCCTGCAATTTATATTCTTGCGACTTACATTCTTGCATGTTAATTTTCTTGCAATTTACATTCTCGCAATTTACATGTTTTCTTATTACGATTTATGCGTCAAAGTTACACTAACTCATATAACCAGCGTTATCTCGAATGATTAGTCATTTGAACATAAATTTCTCGAAATCAAAACAAACAGGTATGAACCAAATCACATCAATAAACCTTTCGTTTGACCATGTCCTAGGATCAATCTAGTCGATCCTGCGAGTAACCAAATCATATTTATTATAGTTTGGAGGACTAGCGGTTGTTTACCGGAAATCACCGTAAACACGCATACAAAAGTGTAATCTATTATACCTTTACGCGACAGTAATCTATTATACCCCTAAATTTTCCCACTACATTTTCATACTCAAGCTCATTTGAATATCAAAGTCTCAATACTCGATTGAGTATACACTCTCCTAAACAACAACCTTCCAACTAGGGTTTTCCCTTTCTCAAAGAAAAGACAGGTTCTGATGCCTCCCATGGACTCCATGGCCTCTCATATGATTCAAATGATCCTCATGCCAAGTTTCAAGCTCTGATTCAAAAGATTGCTCACTCAATGACCCAAATGATCAACAATCGACTAGTTGACCTAAAAGTCAAACTATAGTCAAAGTATAGTCAAAATTCCTGATTTTTGGTCAACATCCTCATATTAAAGTATCATTCACAATTTGATCAAGAATTGATCATGGTTCATCAAGGAAAGCTCAAAAATCATTAAAAACCTAAAGTTGCTAGATTAGGGTTTCTAAGTAAAAGTCAAACCAACTTTGACTGGTCGTATCTCTCTCATACTTTCTCAAAAACAAAAATTGGATTAGATGTGATTCTTTCTAAAACAAGTTAACCTAATTCATCTTATATATAAACCAAAAGAATCCTGACCCCAGGGGACGAAAAAGAAGGTCTTTGGTAGCTTCAGAAACCCGATTCTTGGAGCAAGAAGTCCAAAATCCAAGTGAACTTGCAGTAGAATATTCAAGTCGTTTTAAGCCAAAAGAAGCATCATAGTGGATTCCCTGAAGCCTATTGAGTAATTCCAGGTCGATTACCAACAACTAACAGGCCCAGAGCTGCGCAATTACCATTCACGTTTGTAGCATCTAACTCAATTTTGATTTCCTCGATCCATCATCCATAATTGAATTTTGATCGTATATTATCAATTGTTATGATGTTTAGAACGATTCTGGGCGATTAATTTGGTCATTGCGTGGTTTTATTGTGAGTCACCATTGATTGATTATTAGGGTTTCACTTCAGGGCTTTCTGGTACAGGGTGAATTGGACCGAGTTATGGGCATAGTCGAAATCGCAAGTGCAATACGAACTCAGCCATGGTTTCGTTTTTCATTTTTATGCTTGTTTAAAGTTTTGTGAATCGCAGGTCTTAAGGCTACGAGTTTTCACGCAGCTACTTCGTAGCAAAACGCTGTTAGAATGTTTGCAGGTTCCAAGCTAGAAGATGATGCGTGTCGCCACTCCGTTGGTTAATTCAAATCTCGCGCGCGTTTCATCACTAACCATATTGTTTTACTACTAATTGGTTCACGCGCGCTCGTTTGACACAGGTTCCTCTCAGTCGAGTTGGCAAGAAGCAAGACCTTTGTTGGTGAGCGAAGGGGCATTAGTTCGAACCTGGCCGCCGACGTTATATTTTTAACGTTTCAATGTTGCAAGTTGTTTGCTGATCCAATGCAACACGCTCAAGCATGCTACGATGCACCACCATCTCTCAGCATCAGATTTCACTCTTCTTTCAATCTAACGCCCTAGAGTTTGCAATTCACCATGGACCCTCTGCCCAGTATCACACAGAATCCTAGCTAAGTCCTTTTTTTTTATTTTTCTTATTTTTTTAATTACATAATATAGCTTTCTCTTTTCTATTTTGTTTTGCTTATTTATTTTATTTGTTTCCAAAATTCTTTTAATTTATTTCTTTAACAAAAATTGTTCTAAATTTCCCTTTTTTATATATATCAAAAAAATAAAAATATTTATTTACTTTAAAATTTTTTATTTAAATGTTTTAAATTAATTTAGTTTGTTTATTTATTTAACTAATTATAAACGCCTTTATTAATTGATTTAAAATATACATTAGGGTTAGGTTATTAAATCGAACTTTTCTTTTGGCCGATTTAATTAATTAGGTTGAAAACCAATAATTAATTAATTTGGCTTTCATTTATTCTATTAACCATGGTTAACTTGTGCCCTAATCAGGGTCTGCGAGAATTAGCCATACACTAAAAAAATATTTGTCTGTATCTTTTTCAGGGTTTATTATCAGACATCTTTCGACCACGCGCCTTACCAACTAAAAAGCTAAGTTTTCTAACTTTTTTTTTCATATATTTATTTTTATTTTTAATTACATAATTCCTCTTTTATTTATTATCAATGTCTTGTACTTGCCACAAATTTTTTTCTACTTTTCTCTTCTTTATTTTTCAGGGTTAGCCAAGATCTTCCGACTACGCACCATCAGAGCTAAGTTTCCAATCCTTATTTTATTTTATTTAGATATTATTTTACTTTTTGCCTTTTCCCCAAAATAGGGTTTGCCTCGAATAGTCAATACACTAACCCCTATTATTTTTTCTAAAGCTTCCGAGGATGTTTAAAACTAATTATTGATCCCTCTTGTTTTTCTGCCTTTTAATTCCCCCATCCCCCATCCCCGCAGGTGTTTATTGTAATAGCGTAGGAAATTTTATTTCTGCTTTTATTTTATTTTAATTGCGTGGTTAGTAATTTAGGGAGTGATAACCATGAATTGAACGTAGATCACCTAATTACAAGATAAATGTCATCGAAGTTAACCACATGATTGTGCCACACACGCACCTTTACGGTAATCCCTCTGGTTGCCTTGTTGCCTTATTACTGTTGCCTGTTGCTTTATAAACCTGTTGCCTCTAAGTATGCTAAATAGTCAAAGTCCCTCGATTTCGAGGATACCTAAAGCAATGTTGCCTGTTGCCTTCAAAGTTATTGAAACTCCCTCGAGGTTGCCTTATAAAGAGTTGATTGTCCCTATTGCTAAGGTATCCTCGCATGATGCCTAAGGATAAAAAATGACTATTATATCCTTCCCTCAGACTACCTGCCCTCTTTATGGCATGGGACAGTCTTATGGCGAACGATTATTCTCGATGACCCTTAAACATCCAATTGAAAGACTTCCTGCCCTCTTATGGCGTGGATAGATCCTTTCGCCCGAAAAGCTAAAAGAACAATTTTTCAAACTTAGGGTAGTTGCTATTAATTGCTTGCTCTAAATTCAAAATCTTTTTCCCGCTCTTTTCAAAATCAAATTCAAAAAGACTACGCTTATTTACAAGCTAAAGTTCTTCTTCAAAGTTTTTACTTTTCACACCTCATTTTCAAACATTTCAAACAATACAAAAGCGAGCTAAGCAATTAAGAGCCCATGGATAACCATGGATGCAAAGGGTGCCTTACACCTTCCCTTTGTATAACTTACCCCCCGAACTCAAAATCTTTCAAAGGTCTTTTCCTGTTCTTTTAGCCTTTACTAATTGGATAAAATAAAAGTCGGTGGCGACTCTTGCTTACCGCAACATTTCAAATAAAGTCAGTTCACCGTATTACACAGGGTATAACAGGAAAAGTGGGGTCCCAAAGTGCATGTTGCAGCTTGACCTCCAGAAAGCATGTGATATCGTTGACTAGAACACTTTGCAACAAATTTTAAAGGAGTTTGGCTTACCTAGAAAATTCATCTGATGGGTTATGTTGGTTGTAACTTCTGTGTCCTACAGGTTTAACATTCAAGGGGAGCACACAAAGGTGATGAAGGCGAAGCGAGGCCTTAGACGAGGTGACCCAGTCTTTCCCTCGCTCTTTGTGCTAGTGATGGAGTATCTGCACAGAATGTTGTAGCAGCTGAGGAAAGTACTTAACTTTAACTTCCACTCTAAGTGTGAGGACCTCCACATCATCAACATGAGTTTTGCAGACGACTTATTGATCTTTACTCGAGGAGATATCAGATCAATAAAGTTAGTGATGGAAAGGCTTTAAGTTTTTTCTAACTCAACTAGACTTAATGTGAATCCCTTAAAGTGTAAGGTTTATTTTGGGGGAATGGAATACAATATCAAAGAGAAAACATCATTTGGTGAAGGAGCCTACCATTCAGGTACTTAGGAGTACCTCTTACGAGTAAGAAAATAACTATCTACCATTATTTGCCTTTGATAGATCATATAGGGCTTTGCATAAAAACGTGGAGTGGAAAACTACTAAGCTTTGATGGTAAACTGCAATTAATTAGAAGTGTAACATTTGTTGTGACAAATTTTTGGATGCAATGTTTGTCGCTTCCCAAAAAGGTAATCTAAAAGATAAACACCATTTGTCGTTCTTTCTTGTGGACGGGTGGAGAAAATACTACTAGGAAATCCCCAGTTGCTTGGGATCAAGTTTGTGCCCTTACTGCTCAAGGGGTACTGAACTTGATCTCGCTTGACGAATGGAATAGAGCCAACATAACGAAACTATTATGGAACATTAGTATGAAAGTAGATAGCATGTGGATTTGTTGGATTAACCATTATTTCATAAAGAGGGACCATTTGATGATTGTCCAATCGAAGTAAAACCGCTTGTGGATTTTGAAAATAATCCTCAAGCAAAGAGATACTCTCCAACGCCTACAAGGGTGGAATAACATGAGGCAAAAGTTTGACACGAAGAGAGTATACAGATACATAAAAGAGGACTATCCGATGGCGAAGTTGAGGCATATTCTGTTTCGAAACATGGCGCGACCTAGAGTTGTGTTCGTCTTGTGGCTAGCCTGTCACATTTGTTTTTTATTGTGGTACTTAGAAAAAAGTCTGGCAAAATGTGTGCTTAGTTGATTGCATGTTATGCATTACCCGGGTGAATGGGCAGAGGAACTGCAATGACTTATTAGAGCTACGAAAGACAAAAGTTCGAAGGCGCAAATGTTAAAGAGTGTAGCACTGGAAACGATGTATGCTATTTGAAAACATAGAAATGATGTTTGTCTTGAAAATAAAGTAAATAACACCATATAGAGGAGGATATCATCAATACATTAGTTTATAGAGGTTGGAGTAGTCTTAAACTTAATAGCATATTGCCCCACTGATGTTAGCTTAGTTTAGGCCTATTTTTTATTTCTTGGGTGTCTTTTTTAGGAGGTTGGTTCAGTTGATCACCAAGTACAGAATAGTTTTTTTTTTTAATTAGTATATCACATTTTGTTTGATTAAAATAGTTTTTTTTTTTTTTTAAAAAAGGTGTGAATAACACAAGCTTAAGGATCGGAACACCAAGTTTCAACGAGTCGCATACACTCGTGTCAGGCTCGAAACTTTCGATTTTCACAATCCCCACTCTCGCACTTTCATTCATCAATTCACCTTTTGCTTTGAACTCCAACACCAACACTTCCAGATATTTATCTAGGGATTTGAATCCACCTTCTCCGTCAAAGCCTCGGTAACTTTACCCTCTCTTCAAATTTTAAATTTGTTTCTTTCAATTTCAAATGCTCAACACTGTCTTCAAATACGACCCTCATTTTGTTATGTCTTCTCATGACACAGGAAAAATCAAAGTGGCAAAAATTGTTTAGCATTTCATGGCTGCTAACCCTTCGCTCCAACTTGGATTTCAAGGCACCACAGAGCCAATCACTTCCGCGTTGGAGTCACCGGCTACGCTTTTAATCAAACACCTTCCAGACGCTATTCCTCATGACACACTTTCTCGACTCTTGTCCCATTACGGCGCTTCCTCTGTTCGCCCTTGTTCCGGTGGAAGGTATCATTCACCAACTCATATTGTTTTTTCCCAGTTCATTTATGTTCATGATCTATGAAACACTCTAACACAACAATGACACTTGCTAATAATTTATGAGAATGGAAGTGATTGAATTAAACCTGAACATGAAATGTGAGTGCTATATAGTTCATGATTACTGTCAAACAATGCATAGCTCATAATTGCTTGATTTAATGCAGGTTGAGAAATTGTGCTTTTGTGGATTTCAAAAATGACATGCTGGCATCTCAAGCACAGCGCCAACTAAATGGGTATTCATTTTTAACCATCCAATAGATGCAATTGGTTTACAAAAACTGAGTCAAAAATAAATCCATTCTTTTGATGGTTGTATTTTTGTTTCCTTGGGGTTAATTAGGTTGAAATTTCTTGGTAAAGTCTTGTCAGCCGAGAAAGCTAGTAAGCCAATTGCGAATGAGGAAAAAAGCAGCGGAGCTCAGCTGGGAAAAGATTCTAATTCACCAGTAGTAAAGAATGAAAATGTAACTAAATCTATTGATGGAGACACCAAATCCGGAGGCCTCCCTATTCCGGAGCCAATTGCCCATAGACTTGGTGTTGATTATCCATTTCCTCCTCATCTTGAGTATGCTTCTAATTGTCACTTTTTATTTGTTAGTATTTTTTGCATTTTCGCATTATATCAATGTATATCATATAATGCCTGTAATTGAGAGTTGACTTGAATCTGCCTTCTTAGCTTAGTTGTTAAGCTTTTAATTTAACTGACAGATACAAATCAGGTTCCGTCAACTGTCAAGCCTTAGTAGTTTTGAGTGTTAAATATTCTTACTACAGTTATTTTAGCAACACATTTTTTCAACACTTTCTTTGATTCAATGAATTTCACGCGAGTACCCCAAAAACCTGTGCTCACCTCTCTTTTTAGTGGGGTTCTCATAAAATTGTGAAAGTATTGCAAGCATTTATCATGTTTACTAGTACTGCTATGTATCCTGTTAACAATAAGGGAATTTATTATATATGATTAGTTTTAGAAAATAATTTTTAAGTATAGAGTCGTTGCGTTCGGTTTGCCATAAGCCTAACATTGATTGTTTTTCAGGTATGCTTATCCTCCACCGGATGGAAATATACTGACCAACATCGTGAATGCTCTAATTGCTGTTCCTCGCTTTTACACTCAGGTTGGTCTGGTTTCAAATTAAGTTTCAAGGATTTATTGGCTCCTTTAACCAGTACGCATCATTTTCTGTGTTCTCCTTTTATAACTGAACCAGTCATATTGACTGTACCTCTTTAATATAGGTTCTGCACTTGATGAACAAAATGAACATTCCTCCCCCCTTTCGTATGGCACTACCCACCCCACCATTACCTCCAGAGGTGCCAGCCCCACCTTTGCCTCCTCCTCATTCTGTAACTGCGATGCCTCAATCTGCAGATATGTCTAGTGATGAATCGGAAATGGGATCTTCAGATGAGGTAACATCTTCACTGCTTGCTAGGGATCAAACTGAGCCTCTTTAGTTTCTGGATCTTTTGTATGGCAGCCTAATCTTTCTGAATTGTTATGTGACATTATGTTTTGTTTTTCATCCAGCAATATATTTAGTGACATATTCTTTACTCTAGTCTATTTTTCATGGAAAATACCTCTTTCATTGAAGCAAAATTATTTTGTAAAAGAATATCAAACTATAATTATATGGTGCCAATAGGAGATATACTTTTTCCTGCTTTTAGTGAAATTTGATTGTCAATGGAAAGTAATAAAAGCTTTTTTAGGAGGATGGAGCAAGAGCAGAAAATTCTGGACGAAAGCGTGCCAGGCGTGGGGCCATTGTTGGCCCTGCTATTGATAAAGATGTGGCTCATGAGTCCGTTGGAGTAAAACCCGCCACTTTGATCCCGAAAGAAATCCCGATGATAAAAAAGAACCCCATCTTAAAGGTATTTTCTTTTCTCAAGATTGGTAGCAGGAGCATATTAACATTGTGTTTTAGCTATTAATAATTTTTTCTTTCGTTATAATTCTGCAGATCAAAATTGCTCCCAAAGCAACCCTGAATGAACATAAGGATAATGACACAAGTCCAGAGTTACAAGAGCCAGAAAAAGAGACTCTAGACCCCAACAAGTTTTTGACTCCGGATGAATTAGAGAGAGGAAAGTTGCCTCCTGAGGAAATATTATCTCTTCCAATGTTTAAGGTATGGATCTTATCTCAGCCTATTAGAAGTCAAAAGTTTCTAAATATAAGTTGGAAACTTAACTTCTTTTAGGATACATTATTAATTAGTTGTATTAATTTTCTTAAGATGATCACTTGAAGTCAAGTGTTGAAACTGTCTGCACTAGCATGGTTCAGTGGAGGGGAAATTATGTTATTTACATTTCGGAACTGTCATGTCTATATATTGGAAACAAGTTTGTCAGCTTACACCTATAAATAAATTTAGAAGTAGCCTTGTATTTCCCAGTCTTAATCTTTAGATTCTCCCTTGATGAGTTTTTCTTAGAAAAAGACTCCTTTCAGAATGAAATATAAGCAAAAATGGACTAAATTACGTCTATTAAAAAAAGGTAGTTGATCATATTCAATATGTTTTAGAATTTGGATTGGGCCTAACTCATTCCTACAAAACCAGCTTATAAGGTGAGGATTGCTCCCACTTATAAACACAACATATGCCATATCTCTAAGCAATGTGAGATTAAATCCACCCCTTCAACCCCAACACAATGAACATGTTGGAGGCTGCAAATAAAGCAAGCCAAATGCCGCAATTAAGGCGACTAGGGGCGGACCGCAGTGAAGGCGAAATTTCAACACACCCTCACGCACGGGCCTCAATGAGCCAAGAGCGTGGACGATGCGGGAAGCCCAGCAAGTGATCTAGGATAGGCTTTGATACCATCTCAAAATTTGGGTTGGGCCTAACTCATCCCTGCAAAACCGACTTGTAAGGTGAGAATTGCTCCCACTTATAAACACAACATAGGTCATATCTCTAAGCAATGTGAAACTAAATGCACCCCTTCAAACCCAACACAATGAACATGCTGGAGGCTGCAATTAAGGCAAGCAAAATGCCGCAATTAAGGCGACTAGGGGCGGACCGCAATGAAGGCAGAAATTCCAACAATATGTTCAATTTCAATTAAAAAAATAAATTGTCCAAGTTACCCTCGGACTAATAAATTGAGTCATTATTAGAAATACAATTAGTTAAATTAAAAGAAGGGTATTATTATATTAAAGAGAAGAGATACTGTCATTAAATAAGAGAGAAATTGTTTATATTTGTTTTTTATTTTATTCTAGGAAATGTTAACTATTTTTGCTTATAATTCACTCCGGAGGGAATAAACTTTAGTTTCATTAATGGAACTCTTGTTGCTGACACTTTAGTCTTCTTTCACTGCACCACCTTGCCCCTCTTATTGTTTTTTATTAGGGTTTCGTCTGCTAAGTTCTTGATGTTGAAATGATTGATCTAATGGATCTTTTTGACTACTAATATTTAAATGCATCTGATGCACTGCACGTTCATGAAAAGGACTAATACATTGGAATTGTGCATGTCTTAATGATGGTCAAATTGTTGAATTTATGAGAGCTTCCATGGTGTACAATTGTATGTTGATGAGACTTACATTTTTGAACTGATGGACTGTGCAGAACTATACAGCAGGAAATCCTGCTTCTGTGTTGTATATTAAGAATTTGGCAAAAGATGTGATTGCTGACGATTTCTATTTTTTATTTGGTGAGTTTTCAAGACTTTTAAATTTAGGCATTGTTTAATACTTTTTTCTCATACAAAAATGAAATATAACTTGGTAACCTAATAAAATATAGATGCTTTGAGATTTTCTTAGTATATAGTTATTGTTTGAGTGTTAATTCCACAGCTTACCTGATATTTCCTTTGTTTCTTCAGGGTCCTTCTTTGGAAGTACCGAGGCTGCTAAGTCTGGTCTTCAAGTCAAACTGATGCAGGTAAAATCTTGATTATTCCGTGACAAATTTTTGCTCTTTTATGGTATGCAAAAAATAATGTATGAATTACGGACACCTCTAGAATTAGGCATGTCGCGGTGTCTGATGCGGTGTTTGACACTTGTTGGAAAATTGAGGCAAGTGTCCCAAAAAAATTTTCCTTTGCTCCTACACAACTTATATAATAAAGATGTGTCAAATCAATGTTCATCTATGAAGGGTTAAAAATATTAAATTTGATTAGAACATTTAAAACTTTTTTCTATAGTAGATGGGATGGATAAATGATGGTCAAATATTATTATATATAAAATGAGGTTAGTGTCCTATGTTTTTTTACATTAGCAGTGTCAGGTGTCCGTACTTGATAGATAATACTTAAATTTTAGTCGCTTGCTAGAAAATGGTCCATTTAAATAGTAACCGGTGCATCTCGATCCATAGTGCTTATTCAACTAAACAGTATTAATGACCCATGAAAGTCTTGTAAACTGTAGAAGCATATTTGTGAGCCCAAAATTAATAGCTAGTTTTGAATTTCAGGAAGGAAGGATGAAGGGTCAGGCCTTTTTAACATTCCCCTCCACGGAACTGGCTCACCAAGCTCTCGTATGTTTCTCACAAGATATTGTTTTATTTAATAAAAATATATGATTTGTTTGAAATGATTATCTTTGAAGTTATTAGTCAGTTTAATTTCTTCTTCTGTTGGCATAATTTTTTCTGTTGGCATAATTTCATGAGCTCTGCTGAAAAGAGTCAATTCATCAATTTTCTTCTTCTGCCTTATTAATGTTATTTTTATTGCATATGAACATTGGTTGCAGAATCTAGTGAACGGACATGTATTTAAAGGCAAGCCAATGATCATTCAGTTTGGCCGGAATCCTGCTGCTGCCAAGGGAACGTAAATCTATATACATAGAAAGGATGTTTTCATATGGTGTTTTAAGAACCGAGTTATTCTCCGCTGCTCGCTGTTTGATTACATGGTAACTACCTAATTGCTAAGGATGCATTCGTCATTCAATGGGAGAGGACTGTAATAGACCTCGACCATCAGGGCATCATCATTCGCAAATATCCATGTGCATTCTCCTTGGGTGTATAGTGTGGTGCATTCTCCTCGCAAATATCCATGTTCATTCTCACATTCTCATATAAAAAAGTCATTCTCATATGATATGCCATATATATATATATATATATATATATATATATATATATATATATAAAATTGGGAGAATGCTATGATGTTATAAATTAAAACACTATCAAAGTTAAAATTTAAGAATAGAAACTTTGGTACTCAATACAACTATTAAATATAAAGTAAAATCAAACAACAAATTACAGAGTTGATTTTATCATAAGATAAATTGCAAATTACAAACACAAATTCTAGAAGAAACACAACACTAGTATTAAAAAGAAATTATGTAACATCGACACCTACAAATTACAAACACAAATTCTCGATGAAACACAAGTAAGATGAATTGCAAATTACAAACATTAATTCTAGAAGAAACACAACCTACAAACTACAAACACAAATTCTAGAAGAAACACAAGTAAGATGAATTGCAAATTACAAACACAAATTCTAGAAGAAACACGACAATGGTATTAAAAGGAAATTATGTAACATCGACACCTATAAATTACAAACACAAATTCTAGAAGAAACACAAGACTAGTATTAAAAAGAAATTACGTAGCACCTACACTTCTAAAAAATGACGACACATACACTAACACATAAACCAATTACCTTTACTACTTCATTTATTTTTCAAATTCTTATCAGGGCAGCCACATCCTTGTCGTGAATGTGCTTCATAAAAAAGAAAACAGATACACGAACATTCATTTTAGGGAAATGCTAACCAGTGTCTTCAAGATAATGATTAAGACTTTAAAAATAATAAATTTATCTCGCCAATCTCCGTATTTAATATCTTAAAAATTGAAAAATTAAATTTTTTATAAAATATTTTCTTTTTTTGGAATGCTTAACCATTGCCCTGAGGGCACTGGTTAGCCAGACCCTTCATTTTATTGTTTGAGCTGACAACTTATTAGCTAACATGTTTGATGATTGGATATCACTTTCATCAGTTGGTGATTCCTTTTTCCAAAAAGCATACCACGCCATGAAAACTCCGCCGAGTAATATTACGCAAACTTCGAGGATTGAGTTAGCAGATTGAATATGCATCCAAAGAAGCAAAATGATAAGCATAGCTTTCTGCGTAGAAGAGAATACTCCACCAGCAAGAATCATTACAGCAACAGCTGAAACAAACACAATAAAACCCAACAACCCTAGGAAGGATGACCATATGTAAAAGCGGTGAATACGTTGCTTTTGCATAGGTAATAATATGGTGCTCCATATATTGTAGAAAAGACCAATAAAAACAACAGTCGAGACTAAAAAAGATGACCAACGACGTAGAAGTTCCTTGCGTAAGTCCTGTTTCGAAATAAATTTGTGCAAGCGAGGAGTAACATATGATTCATTATTATCCGGCTGGGTGGACAATTTCTTCGAATCACTTGAGAAATCAAAATCAAACTGCATCGGATGGATGAAACATATAAACAATATAAACCTTGAAACCAATTTCAGAATCGAACAAAACAAATACAAGTAAGATAAGTTACCGGAATATCTAAGAGCGCATGATAAGGATCTGTTTTGTGAAGGGATAAATCAACGTTCATACAGATGGTTTGGTCATCGTCTTCAAGCTTGTTGTCATTTGGATGTTGAAGATCCATTTTGAGCCGTAAAAGAAAAGATTGAGTTAGAAGCTACTGTTTTAATTTCCACAGCAAAAGAAATTTGTTCCTCTGAAACGAAAATTGCATTGAAATGTGTAATCGAAAGATTAATATTTTTATTTTGGTGGAGTGGGTAGGGGGGCATGGAAATTATGCTCTTGGAAACTTCTGCCCATTTATTAGTCACTTTCTTTGATCGGGATTTTGACAACTCGTTTCAATCACACGGCCGTGGGTAACCGTGAGATCGCAATCAGACTAGAGTCTTATTTAAGTTTCATATTGTTTAAAGTCTCAATGTTGGTCCAGTGATGGACATTTACCAAACTTTAAAAAAAAAATCATATTTTTCAAGTACCTAAATAAGTTTAGAAGCTACATCCAAACTCCCTAATTTACCCTTGTCTAACAAAATAATTTGCACTAAGCTTTATCTCTTTTTATAATTGACTAAATGAAATTTATTGGCCGAGCAAAACAAATATCCATTTCTAATTATATTCAAAACATTCTATAAACTAAGATAAGGGTGTTTGTGTTGTTCTTATGACACCTATTGATCATTTGGCAGTGAAATCACCTAAGTTGGATGCTCCGAAAGTTGGTTGGATGCAATTTTTCTGCAGAAATTGATGTTTGTTAGCAAGGGCTTGGACATTTGAATTATTGTGGTTTAATTAGAATGTGTTTGCTGTCAAAAGTTATAGTATCCTATATTGGTTGGAATTGGTGAATCTAACTATTAGTTGTTTTAGCGAGTAAGGAATAGTGGTGGCTGTGATTGATTGATTCAATATTGGTGATGAGAAGTTTGATAAAGTTCACTATAATATGAAGAAATTTGTAGATACTCTCACAGTAATTGTAAAATTTTGAGAGTATCTACATTTCTTAATATTGGTGATGGGAAGTTTGATAAAGTCCACTTCAATAGTATGACCAGGTTTATTGCAATATGTGCAAATTTTGAGGCCTTTTGATTTTGAATTGTAGGAGGGTTTAGCATTAGCATCAAGAGACCGTCCTTTGGAGGAAGGGTTTTGAATGTGAGCTATCAATTTGTCATCTGAAGCAGGGTTGGAAGATTGTCTTTCTTGTTGAATTAACATAGAGAAGACTTTATTAACACTTGGAAGTGGACTAAGAAGCATAATCTGAGATCTAACAGGGGCATATTGATCATTGAGGCCTTTTAGGAATCGTATGACATTGTCATTTTCCCTATACTTTTTGATGGTTGGTAAGAGTTGGCAATGGCAAACAGGATCACATTGACAACTAGGGAGAGGACGAAAGTTGTCAAATTCTTGCCATAATTTTTTTAAAGTTGTGAAGTATTAAGTAATGGATTGATCACCTTGTTTTTGCGCATATATTTCTTCTTGAAGGTCTGAGATCCGGAATATATCTCCTTGATGATAACGTTCATGGAGTTCTTCCCAGATTTCTTTAGTTGAATCAATCCAAAGAACGCTTTCTGAAATTTCTTTATCAATGGAATTGGTGATCCATGCTGTAACACCCCAAATCTACCCGATAAATTATACGGAAAAAATTAGAGTATAAATTCCAAACAAGTTCATTTGAGGTATCACATATTCGTTATTTCAAAAACATTTATGGCTTACTTGCCTTCATATAGATACATAGCACATGAATTTAAAACGATAAATCAAATCATTACTAAAAATCACTTTGTTCAAATTCAATAATTAACTCGCAGCGGAATCAGCAAACTTCAAGAATATTCAAATAATGTTGTAGCATCTTTGCACGGTAACTTCAAGTTACAAATTAAACCAAAACCAAATAAAATTCAGCAATTAAAACAATAATAAAAACAATCTTTTTGTCCCCCCGAATGCTACGTATCAAAGCGACAACCGACTCAACTCACGGCGGCTAAATCTTCACTTACTAGCTTCACCTGCACGTTACCAATATAAAGGCAACGGCGAAACCAAGAAAAGGGTGAGATACCAAACAATATAAATAAAGTCATGATAAAAATTATATTACGGTTCAAGTCATAATATATATCTTAAGTTTCAATTTCAATCAACCAATTCAAAATCAAAATCACATAATCACGCACAACGTCGCAATAAAACAAATGAATGAGACACGACTAATGCATCATGCATGTGGTACCCAGGGCTTCAGCCCCCATCGCCAATTGCCAATAAAAAGAGGCATAAAAAACAGGCATAAGCCTTCGTCGCTATTTTTCCAATCCAAGTCGTCGCTATAACATGCGATTCATGAGACACTATGACATGCAACAAACCACAATCAATCACAAAACAACGTCGCATAAGGCATTCGCCTACTTCGCCAAAATATATCAATCATTATTGATAATTACTCGTCGCTTTAATTTCCTGCAACATCACAAAATTCACAATATCTCAAAATATGCAACAAGTCAAAACATCGATGAAAACGTCGCCAACTTACAGATACCGAATCAATTCCGGACTCACCTAATTATACTACTTGGCTAAATTAATTCCGGTCTTCTATTATTCAAGTTACTATCACTGGTGTGCTATCCCAGTATCCCTGCTACCTCAACAATTTTATCTGTCACTGTTACCAATTTATTCTGCTAAATGTTTAGTTCAAACATTTTGGAATTACACTACTACTACTTCTCTATTTAATAATTACTCATTTGCTACTTCATTTTAATCAATTACTTACTAATTTATCTTAAGGTTGCGATTTGGTTTAAGCTGTAATTTTAATCCTACAATATTCCTAATTATTACTAGTACTAATCCAGAATAATTTTTTTTCTAAATTAGTACTCAGTTCATACATAATGGAAAGGTCACAAAACCAAAATAAAAGAAAATATATAATATGGGACAACCGTCCCCTTCAAACAACAGAGGTGGTGCCCACCCCAGGTCCAAGGGGCCCCCACCCTCGCTTTATTTATTTATTTTTCATTTCAACTGGTGGCGCCCACTTCTAGCCCAAGGGGGCCACGTCCCTAACTTTTCTTCTTCTTCTTCTCAGACCCAGTTTTGTTTCTAGATTCAATTTTAATACAACACAAAATTCACCAATACCACAATATTAATTTTCGAGCACATTATATTCATCGATTCATGAACATTAATACATCCAAACCATCACATAGCACAACCAACAATAACATCAAACAGTAGATTTTCAAAACTAGGTTTTCCAACACATTAACACACAAACATTCACACATAGCAGAAAATTCAATCGATCACAGAGACAATAAAAATTCCCAAACCCACATACAATCCATCATGTCCCCGTTTATAGAGCAAGAACCCCACCCTTACCTTTGGATCGAAGGTTGATCTAATTCGTCCCGATCGAAAATCCCCAAAATTCTTCTTTCTTACGCGTGCACTGTGCCTCTCTCAATTCTCTGCTAATTGCTTCCTCTTCTAAAGTTATGCCTTTACTGACTGTTTCTAAACCTAAGATATTACCTCACTAATTCTACTTTGGGCCAAACTAATTCACACGAGCAACACAACATTAAGCCCAATTAATTTTATCTTATTAAAACTCTCTATTTACTTATCACCTCATATTTTACAGTCTAATTTAATTTGCTCTAAAAATTCCCAAAATAATACGCGACACTCTAATAATATTTCTAATACTAAAAATATTAAAAATCTCAATTAATTGTCGATCCGCTATCCCGAACTAATACCGACTAAATCGTCACAAAATACGAAAAATTTCACTAAACACTCCAAACGTCTAAATTAAGCGAATAATCGAATTTCCGAGCGTTACACATGCCATGACCATGTTGTTGCAGCGGTTCCAGAGGACATGGTTGGGATCAGAAATGTCTGGACGATTTAGGGTTCCACCAATAAACCATAATTTGTTCTTGGACATGAGAGCCAATTTCAGGAATCGGGACCATGAATGAAAGTTGGTGTTGTTGAGGGGAGGAGTGACAATCGATAACCCAGGGTTGTCACTGGGATGCATATAATAGGGATCTAGCATATCTTGCTGAAAAGATCGCATCTTGGGGTTGTTGGGAGGATTCATGTTAATGCGTTTGGGAGAGTTCTTTGGGGAAGGAGAGTGATCGTCGGAATTGGTCATATAGATGGGTGGGAGAAAGAAGACAATGGAAACGAAAGAAAAGGCGAAGGTGACGGTGGAAGCAGAAAAATGAAAGAAGAAGGTGAACAAAGTGAATCAATGGAGGTGGGGATTTGAAAACAAAGAAGGAAAAAAAGTCAGAGTTATCTTTCTGATGCCATGTTGAAATATGCACACAGAAGCATTGAAAAAGGAAAATGAATATGCTAAAAAACTGAATATTATTATTATTCTTGGATAAGCTTTACAAGTGACCAAGGGTTGGCTATTAATAGTAACATAAGTAGCTGTTACACGTAACAGAAAGGATAAAAAAGGAAAGGCAGAAAAATAAGTAAAAGGGCTTAGAGAGTGAAGGTTAATGGGCTTGTCTATTTGGGCCTGTGTATTTCAACAAAAACAAGTTGATATAATAAACACAATTAAATTTCAATGCATGCAAGATTCACATGTTTAGTAAATTAGAAAAACAAGTTGATATAATAAACACAATTAAAGTTTGACTTTTCATACTTAGAAAAATTTCTAAGTGTTTTCAATGGTTTTTTTTCAAACTTTGGAAGGGAATATCTCAAAATTTCACCTACAAACTGAAAAACTTCCAACATGAAAGTTGTAGATTTTGATCCAATGAACAACTTTGTCACATATAATTTTTTTTCCATAAGATCAACCATTTAAGAGATATGGAGCTTCAAAGTTGGTATCTTGTGAAAAAATTCACTTAAAACCTCATTTTCTTCAAAGTTCATGGATCTTTTTCACCCATTTCCTTAAAGATCTTGAAGAAACTTTCAACTAGGGTTTTGAAGTACATAACAAGAGCTTTCCAAAATGTCCAAGAGCATGAAAAAATATGGAGCATAGCTATGGTTTTGAATTTTGCCATTAGTGATCATTTCACTTGAAATTTCAAGTCATTTTTCACAAAGTTATGAACTATTTTACCTTATGATGCAAGCAATGACATAAACAAGCAATAATTGGAAGATACTTCTGGTTTGTGATCAGAATAGAAAGAGATAAGAAGCATAGAAGATTTTAACCATGGTTAGTCATTTTAACCATTTGCATTTAATGCAAAAGATGTCATTCTATCTCTTAATGCCAAATCACCATTCTAAGATCAACTTGTATAGTCTTGACATTTGAAATTTGGAAATTTGGTCTCATTTCAGGCTGTGGGATGCCGAAGAAGTCGACTATTCAAGCCATCTGATTTGTGAGCATTTCATAACTCTAGTTTGTGTTATTGATCAAGGGATTGATCGTCCTAATTTGCTGTGTTAAAGCATTTACCATTTCATTGTTACTTTTGTCCATCTGCTGCCTGATAGACACCATAGACGCCGTATTCAACGATGGGGTCGTTTGAGGGATGTAACTTGTCCATTCAAAAGGAGGCAGCGTTCCAACCAAATTATTCATGGTCGACGCCGAAGCATGATGGGCAAAAGGTGGTGTGATTGCCATTGTGTTGTCTGTATAGTTCGACGCATTATTCTGAAGGCCTGTCATAACTGATAACGGCATATCGTATGGATACGTCCTATTATCTATTGGCATTGGAAAGCCGAAACAAAATAGTATTCTGTGTTCACCATAAGTTGGTCTTGGGGAACTTAGTATTTTGGGAAGGACTCACATTTTGTTCTGGTGGTATCGTCGTTGTCGAAGTTTGTGATGCTAATGGATCTGATGCCTCAACGGGGGTCAAAATAGGTCATTCTCTGGTTGTTGATGCAACTGTTGGTTCTCCACTACTTTGGGGATTATTCTGTGAATTATTAGTGTGTGGGCATACCATTTTCTGAAAGACCTTTACCACTCCTTAAATTCATAAACCAGCGACTAGATTTTAGAGAGAACAATTCTGGACTCAAATACTTATAAACTGCACAAGGACTAGCACAAAGGTTCCACTGGGCGTGCAAATTTGTTTACCCAGATTTTTGATAAATAACCTCTAGTTTCTTATTAAAGGTTACTTGCAGGATCAACTAGGGAATCCTAGGACATAATACTAAGGTCTTGACAAGTTTTAATGTTGACCTTATCTATTTAGAGTTTACCTCGACTAAGCTTCAGGATACAAAAAAACTCAAAGTTTGCTAAGTCATTAGAACTACATGAACCTGGTTTCCCTAGTGAAAGGAATTTCAACCAAAGTCATAGTTTTTTCGCCTGGCCGTTCGACAAAAACAGTTATACAAATGGGGTAAACTCAAAATTTTGCATGAAACCTCATAACTGTTAAAGTCATCAATTTGGAAGTTATCACGAGAGAATATTTTTATATTGGGGTCATTCTTTATGAGCAAGACACATTGTGAGAGACACATCACATATTCACAAAAAATATTAAGGTGATAGGTGTATGAGTCCTTTCACTTATGAAGTGCTCAAGCTCTACTTTTCTAATCAATATGAGATTTCTTGCCGTTGTTTTTTAACATTTTGACTCACACTTGTTTTTTTCAATAATAATCGCAATTTACACATGTTATGCACTGAAATGTCAAAGTGAGCAGTTAAAGAAAATTCAGTGCAAGCATGATGCTTCCCCATACAAAGTTGTATGATGCTTCCCCATACAAAGTTGTTGATTGATTAAAAAAATAACAATTACTTTTCATAAAGTTCGAGGAAGTGTGAAATCTTTGAACTATTGGTAAAAACGTCAAATGTCAAACTTACTTTTATCAATTAGCATTCTACGGGCTCTGTTATACTTGAAATTCGAATTCGAAGATTCAAATGACCTTTTTGAGTTAGATGCAAAGATAATCTTAAAAGGAACCAACAAGCTAGTTCGAATCAAAATAAAATGGAGATAAGCCTTGAAAAATATGGAGTTAAAGACCGTAGAAACTAACATAATGGAAGTGCATCAACAATCATCTTAGAAACTTGTTCAAGAAGTTTTTAGACAATTTGAACAGTGTTATTTGAATCAAGGCCATGTGCTATGTATTCAACCTAATCATCTATATGAGAATTATAGCTTGTTTGAAAGGATTTTAGTTTTTAGTTTTTAAAAACAAGTTTCTAAATCAATTTTGAAAAAGAATTTTAAAGAAAAAAAAACATGTTTGGTAATATTAATTTTAAAAATTATTTTAAAGTTACACAATTATAAATTTGTCATTAATAAAAAAGTGTTTCACTCTTTCTCATTTTTTTCCTCATTTTAATTTTTAAAATCAAAATCAAAACTTCTGAAATTCATTTTATTTTTAAAACTCCCAAATACAGAATTATTTTCAATAAAAAAATTACTGTAAGATTTTATAAAAAGTGGGAGGAAGTCAACGTGTGGATAAACATGGTGAGGATCCGTTTGGTGAATGGGTAAAACGACGGTTCTAGGAGTCGTTTCTTCAAGTGATCGTCTTTAAGCTTTATATCAACGCAACATGTTGTAGCTATTGTGTAATTTTCAACACAATGTGAAAACGCTTTATAGTAAGATTAATAAAGGGTAGCGAGGGTTACGGAAATTATCCTTTTACAACTTTCTGTTAAGTTATTCTCTTTCTTTGACCAAATTTCAACGAAAACCCCCTCAATCATAAGTCAATTAGATCACAATCAAACGATTCTCATTTAAGCTTCATATTTTTCATATTACAAAATTAAAATTAAAATCTATTTTGTTAAGCCGTTGGATCAAGATCGGAGAATGACGTAACCGTATGATTACATGAAAAAACAGCATAAAGTTGTGTTTTCGACATTTCTGTTCATTATAGTGAAATCACTTGTATCATTAACCAAACACACTCTTTATTTCTCTGTTCTTTTCAGAAAAAGACACAAACAAATTTGGAAAAGAGAATATTCTTTCAATCGATCGATGCAGGTATTAATTGTTCATCAGCTATTAATGGTATCTTTTCTTATTTATAATTATGAGCTTTGTTAGAATGAATCAAGTAACTTATGGATGTTTATGTTTATGCATCCAGACAGCATCATCTGGTGGGAATTTGGTTCCCCTGAATGAAATACAGCTGGAGGAATTCCACAGGGTAAGTCTTAAGTTGCTTTTATACTTTTGTTTGCTCTATTCAAATCAAACTAACTACACAAATTTGTATAGAGATTAAACAGGGTCAATTGAGATTTTCCATAGAGATTTTCTCAATACATGACCTTAAACAGGGTCAATTGAGCTGCAAATAATAATATCCCCTATCTAGAAATCTCTTATTTCTCATGTAAGTGGATGCATTTAATGTCTACTGCAGATATTTTTGAGAAAATTCCTAACTAACAGCAGTTGCCCGTATGTTTCCATTTATGTGTAATTTGCAGATATTTTTTACCTGAGACCTTGCTCTTCTCAGGGTCTCATGTTTTATTCTTGTTAGGTGTTAACAATTTTTGTGTTGGGTTAGTTTATACAAAGTATGTGTAATCTGCAGAAATTCTAGACCTGAAAGTGTGTTTCCTCAGGTTCGAATCTTGTTAGGTTCTAACAATTCTTATGTTAGGTCATTCCATACTCAATTTTGCTCTGGTTTTAAATAAGCTCGTACTAGTGGACAATGGGATTGGTCTCTTTAGATTAGTCGGTCTCTTGGATTATAAGTTTAAAAAAAAAAACATTAGCCCATCATAGTACTACACATTGGTTTTGATGATTTTGTTTCTTAACGAACTGGCAGAGGCAGAGGCAGAGTATATCAGCTGGAAATGAGAGGCTCATGAGACCTGATCAGGTAGGTGCTGTTACTTTATAACTAATTATACTTAAAATAAAACATTTTTGTTGATTAGTTGATACACTAGAAAAAGTAACATGATATCTGCAACCACATTCACGTTTACATGCCTTATAAAGTCAGATATTAATTTGTGATACGGTTGTTGTGCACAAGGTAAGCGAATTAGAACACGTGTTCAAGCTCTTTGATAAAGATGATGATGGGAAAGTTTTGCCGGCTGAGTTACAACAATGCATGGAGGCTTTGGGTGAGATGTTTTCCCCACAGGATGCAGCAGTTGCAGTGGCATTTCTTGACAAGGAAGGTGATGGGCTGTTGGATTTTGATGATTTTGTGTGGCTTGTGGAAGCTGGAAGGAACGAGGAAGATAATGTGAGTCATCTTTTACTTGATAGCATTTGTCATTTGAATGAACTAGTCATAATTGCTAATTTCATGGTTCTTTGCAAATATAGCCCTCTACGAATCTGCCTTTACATCGTCCATGGATAAGCTTAATAATTAATAAGCCTAAGCGTTTTGGGAATAATCCTAAGGTGAGTCATCTTTATCTTCCAGTATTCTCTCTATTAAATAAAAAGCATTTCATCTGAAACATTTTATTGATGATTATATTTTTTTCTCTTCTCCAGATAAGTCCAAGAACCAATGTACTACTTCCTTTATCCTCAAACGATTTGGTAAACACGACACTGCAACAAAATGATTTTACTTGGAAGGCTTTTATGGGTTTTCTACGTGGGAGTGTGCGTAATCTTTCTCCAAAACAACATGGATTCTTGCTATTGTTGTTCGGTGGCATCCTAAGTTACCTCACAAGAAACTCTACCAATCCATTTGAATCCTTCCAATTTGGCAAAACCACAAACACACCAGAGTCACTATTAAGCTTAGAGGAAGCATTTTATGCTTTCCCACTAGAACTGGCACATATATCTGGGTTCATGATAAGCTATATTATGATGTGGTTGCTTGTTTTGCCGCTACATCCAGGAATACAGATATTTTTGGGGCTACTGTTGATTTTTTCACCAATCTTTTACTTTGGTCAGCTGGTGAGAATGGCTTCAATTTCGGGAGTTCATGTGGATTGCGGTGGCGTCTTCAAGTTGCCTCTGATTTGGTTTGCAACTTTAGGTGCTGTTGGGCTTTCTCTTGCTATTGGGTTAGTGTTATTGCTAGTTGTTTACTTGAGCTGGAGGTTCATACATAAAGGGAAACCAAAAGTTATAGAAGTTAGATCAGATGATTTGTCGCCTTTAATTTTGGATGAATGAGTGACCTTATAGACTTGAGTGTTTGCTGATTTCAATAGTTTTTCCTTTCTATTTTCTGGAAATTGGTTAAGTATAGGGAACAATGGAACATTTGAATGATGATTGAATGTGTGTAAGTAATTTTTTTAAATAAAATTAATAGAATATCCATGCTTACACACCGATAAGGTGGTTGACACTGCATTTGTAATATATTTATCAAAAATTTATGATTAGAAAACTATTGAAACAAAGCAATTTTTTTATAAATAAAACTCCATTTTATTGTTTAAGGTCATGCATATAAGATTATTTTTTAGAATTGTCTCTTGTGTAATTTAAAAGGCCATACAAATTGCGATGGAGACGTATGGATGTGTGGAGTATAGATGATATTTCTATAGTTCTTTTCATCCATAATTTAAACTTCAAGAACATGATTGACCAACTTATAATAACCAATATTGTTCTAACCTTCAATTTTTTTCCTTCTATATTTCTCATAAGCTATTGGTGTCAGTTTGTAACTTCAACTGTGTTGTTGTCATATATATATCTTCTTTAACTTCACCTGTGTTGTTGTCATATAGCTTTGATCTATCAATTGAATCTGATCTGAAATACAAACTTGCTAAAAAAATAACCAGGCATTAATTTGAATACATGAACATTGATTTCATCACCTACTTCAATGGTAGAAGTCAATATCTCTCTACATTTTAAGTACTCTAAACCTTATAATTTTTCATGAAATTTGAGTAAATATTTTGCACAATAGTCAAAATTGGATCTTGAAATTGGGTCATCAATATTTCTCTTAGAATATCTATTTTCGCATAATCATCATTAGCTTCAGGAACTTTTTTTTTTTTGACAGACTAGCTTCACGAACTTTGATATCTCCAATACTTAAAAGTTATTTGAAAAATTCTCTGATTTCGTTAGTGTCTCCACTATTTGAATCATTCTAAACCCCGAATTTTTAATTAAGGTCAAAACTTGTTAATGATCCCATATATATGACGCATTTTTGAAAGCCCGTATAATGTTAGACAACCACCTCTTGTTCTTGGTATATTAGGTAGACTTTTTATGAAGTCTCTTCTCATAACAATCACTTTATCTTCAGAATTTCTAATCTCACTTATAATGTCTTTTAGAGTTTTGTCAAACCAGAAAAAATGCACTATTCAAGCACTAAAACTCGCTTAACCCATAAGAGGGTCTCACTAAGTTAGAAAAGTCCATTAGAAGAATGCTTAAAAGCAAAATAACCTCAGTCAAGCACCAAAGCTCCCTAAGATGCACGCTAAACGAGATATGGTGTATCGGAAGTTTCAAGGTTAAGTTACATCAAGACAAATAAAGGATTTGTTTGCTAAGCGAGCTTGAGGTGCACTAAGCGAGGTTTAGGCGGCCAAAACTACTTGTAGGATGAAATGACATTTCTTAATGGGAACTATTGTATGCACGCTAAGCAAGCTCTGAACCTCGCTTAGCAAGAATGGCAAAACACCAAATAACCTCTGACAGTTAATTTGATAAAGCGGGCAACCACTTGTTTTGTTACGTTTGCGTAAGAAACAACTTCGATCAATTTGGTGAAGTAGTTGATGGCGACTAAGATTAATCATTGTCCATTTCAAGCCTTCGATTCGATAAGTGTTGCACCCTAAATTTTCTTGCATAGAAAATAAAAAATATATGTGTAGCATCTTATACATTCATTTGCATCATTCCCATTCGAAAAATCAAAATATATATACATTCATTTCATATATCATTTTACAATTAATAATTTTTTATATATATACTAACCATTGAATGATATTAATATTTTAATTTTAATTCAATTTATCTTTTTAGATTGAATTTCTATTAAAACTAGTGGAAAACCCGCGCGTCCGCACGGGTTCTGACGTGGACCGCAGATATGTCACCAATTTATCATGAGAATTCAAATGAATTAGAAAATATCAAAATATTATTGGAAAAAAGAAAAAAATAGATATTTCCATAATAGATTTTTTTTATGTTTCCTTTGCCTTTATACTTTATAGAAATCAAGCTTTGAAGAAGTGTGTTTGTTTCCGCCTTATTGCTTTTCACAAAGTGCTTTTCAATTTAAGCAAGAAAGTCTTTGGCACTTGTTATATCTTCAGATATAGTGCCCTTGAATGCCTTTGGAAAGCCGCACTTTATGATCATAAGACTCATGCGATTAGAGCGATCCCACTTCTCATGATTTTCCTTTCATTAAAGGTACTGAAGTCAATAGGAGAAAGGGATGATTTATCATTAATGCAAGGTCAAGATCCATGCAGCTAAAAATAATTAAAATGTTTTCCTTCCTGTCCTTAAAATTGGCATCATTAAAAACTAGAACTAACAATTTGAAATAAATCATAAATAAACTCAAATAATATATGCTCAAATAATGTCATAACTCATCTCAAGATATCTAGTGCACCATCAATATCAAGTCTTTGGACAATAATATTAATTGCTAGTGATACTCTTGTTATAACAAGAAAATTTCTTTGCCAACCTCCCTACCTTCTAGTCCACCTCTGGTGAAAACTCCATACTACCCCTGACTTCGGAAATGAACTTCCGAAATGCAAGGAAAAAGGTGGTTTCGGAGATGCATCTCTGAAAACGCCTTTTTTTTTGAAAAAATTGTCTTATTTCGGAAGTTCATTTCCGAAAACAGCATTTCGGAGATGAACTTCCGAAATACTGCGCGTTTTGCAGATTTATCAAAACACTCCCCCTCCCCAAACATTTTACCCTAATTTAAATCAAAACACAACCCCTCTTCAAATTTTTACAAAAAGCAAGTGTAAGATCAAAGAGATTGCCCAAGTCTTCTTCCAATCTCAACCAAACTCATCATCAAACACTAATTGGTAAGTTTATCATTGTTTTTTCAAGCTTTAGATCTATTTGAATAAACTCTATTAAGGTGTTTAGAAACTGAAAAAATCACATTAAGATAGGTTAGTACTGATATTAGGATGTTTAGTAGGCATAAAAATAGTTTTGGTGTAGGTTTTTTGGGTCTGCCATTGGAGGTTGCAGAGAGAAGCTCTGCGCAGGGGTGTTTCGGAAGTTCATTTCCGAAAACACCTCCATCCCAGTTTTCGGAAATGAACTTCCGAACTGTATCAGAAGTGCATTTTTTTGTTTTTTATTTTGTCTCGCATATTAATCGATTTCGATTGTTTACAGGAACATGTCAGGCAACCAACCAGCACGCATCAGACAGGGTAGGGAGACCCAAACTGTGTCGGCTAGACGCGAGCGGGCGGCGGCGCAGCTGGCGTCGACACAGGGACGGGGGCGTGGTCGGGGACGCCGTGTGCGAGTACCCGAGGACGTGGGAGAGGGTACCTCTTCATCTGGATCTAGGATTCGGCTGGCTCGGGTATCTTCTTCCCGCCAGCGAGAGGAGGAGGAGGAGCAGCAGGAGGAGGAGGTGCCAGTGCCATACCACGAGCCGGAGGGTGTACCGGATGTTGACCCTCCAGCCGGGGAGGAGGATGAGCAGGAGGACGGCTATCCGGGAGGGCCCTTTGACACTTCCGTGTTGATTCACTACCACGATCACGTCGCTCGGCGGATTTGGGAGGGAGAGGTATTTTTTTTAATTTAACCGTTTATTTGTCACCATTTTTTATAATTTAACCGTTTATTTGTCGCTTATTTAATATATGTCGCTTATTTAATATATGTCGCTTATTTGTTTTTTTTTGTAACAGGAGAGAGAGCCGCTGAAAATGGTCAACCACGCCCGCAAGATTTTCAGTCTGTTTAAACCAGCAGCTGAGTGGTTTAACGACCATGTGCGAGGTTCAGGGCTCAGCGGGCTCTGCATGACGGGGTACACCACCATCAGCACCGGCATGCAGGGGGCATTTGTGGAGCGCTGGCACAAGGAGACGTCCTCTTTCCACTTGCCGGTTGGGGAGATGACGATCACCTTGCATGACGTGCAGTGTCTTCTCCACCTGCCGATTAGGGGGCCGCTGTTGCACCACTCCAAGATCCAGAGGGTCGAGGCCATTGAGTGGATGACGCTCTATTTGGGCATGGAGCACGAGGTTGCTCACTTTGAGTGCGCCACGACTTCTGGGCCTCATATCCGGTTCACCACACTGAGCGCCTATTTCGAGCACCACTTGGTGTCGGCGGCCGAATCCGAGGATGCGGGTGACAAGCTGTTCACACACTATCACCGCGGCTGCGCTCTCCGGTGCTGGTACATGCATGTGGTAGGCGTTGCATGCTTTGTGGACAAGAGTGCTAGGTACGTCGACGTGAACTACCACCGCTACTTCATGGACCTGGATATCGTTCACCAGTGGAACTGGGGAGCAGCTACTCTGGCATACCTCTACCAGAAGCTGAATGAGGCCTCCAACTGGAGGACGAGACAGTTGGTCGGATCCTGCACACTACTTACGGTACGTTTTATTTTAACACATTATCGTATTTATTTATTTATTTATGTTTCGTATTTTTTTTAATACATTATCGTGTTTGTGTTTCAGAGCTGGATCATCTCCCACTTCTCCCGCATCCACGGCTTCCACATCGATCCTGCGTACGTTGACGCCATGCCCAGGGCCGCCAGATACGCTCTCCAGAGGGGGAACGATGCGGTGGGACCATACCGTTTGTACTTGGACCGCACGATGCACGACGACGTCACCTGGAGGCCGTTCGTCGACTACGCTCAGATTGTCCCCTTTGACGACATTGCTTTTATATTCAGGCTGGTTGGCATGCGGGACCGGCATCATGGTCTGGTATCTCCCTGAGCGGTGCATGCGTCAGTTCGGATTCGTGCAGCGGATACCCAGGTCACCCTTTGAGGCTGCTCCCGACAGAGTGACCCGAGTGCAGCTCACTGCCATATGGGCGGAGTGGCAGCAGCATGTGGTACCGCAGGAGTACCGTCTCACTCGGGTCACACAGGACTGTCACAGTGAGGAGGGGTACGTCACATGGTTCTACCGGGTGTCCCATCCTCTGCTGAGACCCGACGTTCCCGGCGCTCCTAGGCCAGCACATGAGGAGATCCTGGAGAACCAGCAGGCCGAGGATGACCACGCCATTGATCTCATGCCGATCTGCCAGCGGATAGAGATGCTTGGGCGGGACGCGTTGGATCGAGGTGTCGTTCATCAGGGCGGTCCAGAGGCAGTCGCCGTGATGGAGATAATCGTCACTGATGCGGGCCGTGCGGCGGGGTACAGGCGGCAGAGGAGGGCCCAGGGTGAGAGGGTTAGGCACACCCAGTAGTGGTCGGGTTTATTTATTTTTTGATATTCGGATTGTATCTTTCGCACAGTATTATTATTATTTTCGGTTTGTATATATTATTTGGATTGGATTTATCATATTAGTATTTTCAGTTTATCTGTTGCTTATTTTATTTGGCGTTTGCGTTTAATTAAAATGCGAGACTGTTTAAGAAAAAACATAAAAAAAACACAGTTTCTGCATAATTCGGAAGTTCATTTCCGAATTCACCCCCATGAGGTGTTTTCGGAAGTTCATCTCCGAAGACACCCCCCATGAGGTGTTTTCGGAGATGCACTTCCGAATTGTGGAAATTTTTTAAAAAAAAAAAGCGCTTCGGAAGTTCATTTCTGAAGCAGGGGTATTTTGGGATTTTCGCTGGGGGTGACCCCCATAGGGAGGTGGCTAAAGAAATTTTCTATAACAATCCAACATTGATAATAAAACATGTCAAATAATAAACCCCTCTTTGGATTAATTTATCATTCACATGTGAAGCCTTAAAATTATCACATGTTTATCATTACAAGTGTGTATATAATCATGTCAAATATCAATTTTTCTTTGGGCCAACTAATACTCACATAGAATCATATGCACACTAACATTTAACATTTTTCATGATCAAATCCATAAAAGAACTGTCACTTTGGTGATTTCTAGTCTCAATAGAATCATTTAAAATGTCAAATAATTTTAATTTAAAATTATGACAAATTGAATTGAATTAATTTTTAAAATTGAAATATATTTATACCTTATATTAATTTTCATGAATATATGAGAGGGATTGTGTGCTAACATATATATCCCAAGATTGTAACCCTTAAGTTGAATTTTCAAGTACTACATTATTATTATTATTATTATTATTATTATTATTATTATTATTATTATTATTATTATTATTATTATTATTATTATTATTATTATTATTATTATTATTATTATTATTATTATTTATTATTATTAGTTTTTATTTAAAATAGTACGTGCCTCTTGAATTGAATTTTCACATTGATTCATGGATGAGATACCTAATGGGATTAATTTGTTACACCAATCATTAAAAAAAATTAAAGAAACATCCCTTTAAAAAAAAACAAAAACTGCCGTTAATGAATTAACCAAAGTACAGTAACTTTACCGGAAGTCTTCTTCAAAAGTAACAATTTTATTTACAAGTGTTTTAAACTTTAAATATATTATCATGAAAGCGAAATTCTATAATAGCAGAAACAAGCATAGATTTCTTATGCTAATTACAGAATTCATCATGTGAATTATTTACACTCATGTTTAATCATAAGTCATATACAAATATTTAACACATGCATATTAACACCTCCAATGGTAAACACAAAAACATAAACTCAGCCCCGGCCCAAGCTATAGGCAAGCTAGGCAATTGCCTAGGGCCTCATATTTTATTTGCCAATAATACTCAATATATACTAAATGCTTCTATTAGTATATTTACCTATAGACATGCTAGGCAATTGTTAGAGTTTATTTACCTTCTTTTCCTATAAATTAACAATAAATATTACTTGTCACATACCCATTACATCAGTTTCGATATGTGACTTTTACGTGACAGTAAATAGCAATAAATGTTACTACCCAGTAGCAATATATCATTTCTTTCTTATTCAGTATAATTTCATTTTCATAATTTCAACTATAAGTAAAAACTTGTTGCATGTAGTTATTATTCATTTCACCTCATTTTGTAAAGATTTTTTTTACTATTACTCATTCACTCTCTCAAGAGTATATTATTAAATTTATAAAAATAATACAAGTATAATTAATGCACCAATTATTAATTTTTGTGTTTGTAAAAAAAATTCTTTTTTAAGTAGACGTTAATAAAAAAATTTAATATCAAGAATGATTCAACAAAAATTAAATATATTGATTTTATTATTAATTAAAAAATATATTAATTAAACATAATTGATTATAACAATTTAATAAATAATTTTGTTTTTGTAAAATAAAATATTAATTTAAAAAATATATTAATTAAAGATAATTGATCATAATAGTTTAATAAATAATTTTGTTTTTGTAAAGTAAAATATTAATTTAAAATATAATTATCGACAAAAAAAATTTCATTTTAAAATTCGCCTTAAGCCTCCATATGTGTTGGACCGGCACTGCATAAACTATTTGTATCTATAAACACATTAAACATTAGACTCACGACTGCGCAAACGGTATAGCACGCCTACCAATGTGCAGATTACATTTTAATGTAATTTTGATTTATTATGTATTGCATTCATGTCCAACATTTTAAAAGTAAAAATAAATTAATTTAATTACAGCTATAATCCAATATTTTGAAATTCTATAATATCAAGAATTATCAAAATTCACACATGAATAAAATAGGGGTGACTCTGATACCACTTTGTTGGAAAATTCTAATTAATCAATACTTTATAATTCATACTCAATTCAATATAAAATAAAAAACGGAAGCGTATCTTTAGGATTCATAAAATGTTAATGAGAAGACAATGATCTTGACAGGATAATGACATTCCAAGAGAATAAATATTCAATGATATTTTTTTTGTAGTGTCTACAATTGGGCACCATAACCCCTTATTTATAAGAATCACATGTCCTTTCATGAAGAGTATGTTTATCCAACTTTACCCATCACAAAAATAGAAATAAGACTTTTGGTATCTATACAATATTTTTCATGACAATTACATTCTTAGTCATAAACCTAACATTAAATAGATCACTTTAATTTGGCTAATTAAATAATGACCCTAACACATTAATTTATTACATGTATGACCCAAAAAATTATAACACTAACTTCTTTTAGCGTATGTTTTTTTTTTTTGACAAAAGCAAACTTAACTGATATCATTCAACAAATAAGGTTCAATACAAGGAGGTACACTATTAAAGAAGCTACGCCTAGCCCAAGAATTGGCCGCCTTAGCTAAAGCATGGGCAACCGAATTCGCTTGGCGCCTAATGAACTTTACCTCAAAGTTCGGAAACAAAGCTAATAACTGCCGAATGGAATTAATAATAGCACTAAATTCAGAACTACCCACTTTTGAATCGTGAATAGACTTAATGACAAGTTGACAGTCACTTTCAAAAATAACATGAGATAGATGGAGGGAAATCACATTCTGGATAGCTTCCTTCAAGGCGATAGCTTCCGCTTCAATAACGGAAAAAAATCCCGCATCCCAGGAAACACCAGCTGAAACAAATCTTCCCAAGTGATCCCTAAAACACCACCCTTTATTTGTAGTACCATGCACATTACTGAAACCTGCGTCAACATTACATTTAAGATAATTATTCAAAGGCGGACTCCACACGGTTAAGATATTATTAACAGCACCTGAGATGTTCTCTTCTCTAGCTGAGAACCAATCATACCAACTATGGTAGGCCTGTAAACCAATCCTCATAGCATCATCCCGAGTATCCTGCCAAACCACATTATTCCTACTTCTTCAAAGCACCTCCAACAGAACAGCAAATCTACCCGCATCCCTACGGTCCTCACGGCTACACACATCAAAGATAAGGGACTTAGCATCATGAAAATTATGTAACCGGGGATCTAATATAGAGGACAAACCTGCTGCCCGCCAACTTTGAAGAGTGCAAAAACATCCGAAAAATACATGCCACTCATCTTCATCATCCACCTCACACCAAGGGCATAAAGACGGGCACTGAACATGATGTTGTTGAAGCTTTAAGCGCGTTGGGAGGCATCCATTACAAATTCTCCATAGTAAATGCTTAGCTCTAGGTGGCGCGGAAATACTCCAAATATTCTTCCACCTACTCTCCATACCGTGGTTCCGAGAACTACTAAGCCTTCCTTTCCACAGTTTATAGCCCGATTTCACACTATACTCCCCATTCTTCTCCTCGTGCCAAATCAACCTATCATTCACTACATCCTCCACTAAGGGAACTCTAAGAATGGCTTCAGCCCCTTCATTATCGAAAAGTTGTTTTACCTTAATAACATCCCATTGCTTGATGGTTGGAAGCATAAGATCCTTAACAAAGAGGTTATACACATTTGGACCTTGCGGACCATTTGCCCACCATCCATCTTTCTCCCGGATCCACAGATCATACATCACCTTTATACTACTTCCACTTCCAATACTCCACCGACTACCAATTCTAAGAACTTCCTTAGCCTTCCACAAACTCCGCCAAGCATAACTTGGATTGTTACCAATCTTAGAATCAAGATAAGATGAATTAGGAAAATACCTTGCTTTAAAGATCCTAGCCACAAGAGTGTCAGGTTTTGAAACAATATTCCACCCTTGCTTTGCAACCATAGCCATATTAAAAGCTCTAAAATCCCTAAAGCCCACACCTCTTTCACTTTTCGAGTTAGTCATCCTATCCCAAGCCAACCACCTAATACCTTTGTTATTACGACCACCTCCCCACCAAAACGAATTAAGCATTCTTTCAATATCATTCACCACCCCATCCGGAATCAAATATACACTCATAATATAGGCCGGTATCGACTGGAGGACTGATTTAATCATAACCTCCTTTCCTGCTCTTGACAAAGACCTACCACTCCAAGTATTGATGCGTTTCCAAATTCTATCTTTGATAAATGAGAACACCGCCTTCTTACTTCTACCGATCATCGAAGGTAACCCCAAATACATTCCTGTGCCCAATACATGTTTTACCCCCATTAATCTGGCTAGATCCTCCTGGGCCGGACCACTCAAATTCCGGCTAAAAAACACTTCAGACTTTGCCAAATTGATCTCCTGACCTGTCGCCTCAGTATAAGTATCAAGAATATTCATCAGGTTTGTCACCTCCACCAGATTTGCCCTGCAAAATAAAAAGCAATCGTCAGCAAAAAGCAAGTGGGACACACTGGGTGCCCTCCTGCAGATATGTGCTCCATGAAGATCTCCTCGAGAAACAACTCCTTTAATAAGAGCAGAAAGTCCTTCAGACACGAGTATAAATAGATATGGAGAAAGGGGATCTCCTTGTCTCAGACCTCTTCCTGGAATAATTGGTCCAACCCTATCCGAATTAACAAGAACAGAATAATGCACCGAAGTCACACACATCATAAGCCAATGTATCCATCTCTCATCAAAGCCCAATCTAAGAAGAATAGTACGAAGGAACCCCCAATCCACTCTATCGTATGCTTTGCTAATATCAATCTTTAAAGCCAAATGGGCAGTATTGCCACTTGTCTTTCTCTTTAAGGCATGAACAATCTCCGTAGCAACCAAAGCATTATCAAGAATGGATCGGCCTTCAACAAACGCCGACTGTTCCTCCGAGACACATTTGTTCAACACAAGTTTCAATCTATTGGCAAGCATTTTGGCAACCAACTTGTACACTACATTACACAGAGAGATAGGTCTAAGATCTTTCATAGTGTTCGGTTTAACACACTTGGGAATAAGGCAAATATTAGTCTCATTTAGCTCAGGCGGAAAAAGCCTCTTTGTAACCATAAAGAAGCTGCCATGAATATATCATCTCCACAAAGATCCCAAAAATGTTGATAGAAAGCTGGATTAAATCCATCGGGACCCAGTGATTTGTCCGGATGCATATGGATAAGCGCCTCATAAAGTTCAGCCTTGGTAACATGAGATAACAACCTGACATTATCATTTTGAGAAATAACCGGATGGATACACTTCAGCACCGGTTCATAATTTCCTTGTCTGGCTTCAAACAAACAATCAAAGTACGATTTGGCTATACCACACAGCTCTTCCTGACTATTGGCCGCTACCCCTGCCTCATCCACCAAACCATCAATTCTTTTAAAATTCCTACGGGCTGTAGCAGACCTGTGGAAGAACTTAGAGTTCGAATCACCGTGTCGAAGCCAATGCATTTTAGCCCGCTGTTTCCAGAACATCTCCTCGCGGATCAGAATTTTATTATATTCCTTCTGCGCATCAAAGAACCTCCTTGCCGCATCTTCATCATGAGAAAGCCGTGCGGCTTCCATGGCTGCCATATGGAGGTTAAGATCTTTATACTGCTGAGAAAACTTTAGCTTATTCCACTTCGAGAGTTCCGCCGCACAATTACTAAGACTCTTTAGAACTCCACCTTGTTCATCAAGTTTCCACCCTTTACTGACAATATCATTTAGCTCATCTTCCTTCAGCCATGCGTTTTCGAATCTGAAAGAATAGTTCTTGCGGCGAGACGGTGGGGGTGGTTCACATTGCAGCAGAAAGGGAGAATGGTCTGAATGTGAAGCTAGCAAGTTAAACAATTTAGCCTCTGGGAAAATATCCATCCATTCTTGAGTGACAAGACCCCGGTCCAAGCGTTCCTCAATAGCATGTTCAGAGCCTCGACTCTTGCTCCAAGTAAACTGATGGCCTTCTAACGGAAGGTCCAAAAGATTGCAATCGGTAACCGCTTCACGAAAACCACTACACAGCCAATTCGGGTGAGGATGAAGGCCCCTCTTATCTTGTTGTGAAAGAAGATCATTAAAGTCACCGATAACACACCAAGGGGCATTAGACAAATCACGCAACTCTCGCAACATATTCCATGCATCACTCCGTCGATGTCTCTCCGGAAAGCCATAATAACAAGTAAGGCGCCAATCCTCCTTCACTTCATCTTGCACAACTAAGTTGACAAAATTTCTAGAATAGTTCACAACATTGCACGTAACAGTATCTTTCCACATTACCGCCAATCCTCCGCTTCTTCCGACGACGTCAACGGTTAAGCAAGAATCAAATTTTAAGGTGACACGGACACTCTCCAACTTCTATTTTTTCGCCAACGTTTCAGAGAGAAACAAAACATCAGGATGATGCTTCTGAGTGAGCTGACGTAGATTCGGAATTGCACGCGGGTTGCTCAAGCCCCGGCAATTCCAACTTAGAATCTTCATTTGTCCCGGCAGTCCTGGCTGCCAGGAACTGCCGATAAAAAAGATTGGACATCTTCGACACTCTCTCCACTACTGCTAGAGACCTGTTGCCGACGCCGCTTTCGTTCCAACTGACCTTGAATATTTTCACTGTCAGCACCTTCAGAATAACTGGGAAGATTCGCAGGGACAGCATTATGGTTAACAGGATGAGGGATATACTGGTTTGCAAAGTTGTTGCTAGCATGCTTAGTACTGATAGAATTTTTAGGTTTGAATTTATGGGGTTTGGGGTGTAAGTTATTGGTTTTTTGAGTCTGGAAAATATTGGTGGTATTGGTTGTATTTGGACTGGAAATACGATTGGGCTGAGAAAACACAATCTGGGCATTTTTTGTTGATTCATTATTTTGCATGATAGACAAGTGTGGGCTTTGGATTGGTGGAATCGGGGTTAGTGGGTCGGTAACATGCTGTCGCTGGAAAGTGGTGGGGTCCATCATCCATACAGGTGCTTCACTACACGGTTTTGTTGGAGGGGGAACAATGCCATTTAATGCAAATGATTGCCTTGTCTGATTGTTTCCTTTGATTCCATCAGCAATCATTACGTGATGATTTTGTTGGGGTGGGACCTGGCCGCGTATAATGGCCAATGATGGCCTGACTTGATGGCTCATTAATGCTATTGACTTTTCACGGGATCCACCAGCTGTTTCATCAGAAATACTCACATTTTGTGGGGCCCCTTCTTGTTGGATTTGTGAATCACACGCTTCATCATGGTGGTGATTCTCACGCGCGGCATGCTGTGTACCACTACTACTCGTTGACCCATTCTTCTCACTACCAGCTCCTTCCTCCTTCAACCACTTTGAACTAGAAGCATTATTGTATCTCCTATTCTCCACCCTAATATCATTAGACCATTCCCTAACTCCATTATCTTCCTCCATCGCAAATCGGACTTCGCACCTTTGATCCGAATGACCCAAAATTCCACATACAAAACAGAATAGGCCAAGGTTTTCATACTTAAAAGTAACTGTGCACCATTCTCCACCTCTATTTTTTACTCTGGTATTTTTCTTCAAAGGATTACGGATATCTACCTTCACCCTCAACCACATATACTGCCTCCAGAAACTAGAATTATTATGCTTATCGTACTCCACAAAAGTACCTATAAAATTAGCAATTGTTTTGCCCACTTTCTCCAGCATTAGTCCTGCGGGAATATTATGAACCTGTACCAAAAACTCGACATGGAACAGAGGGATACTTTCAATCTGAACTCCGATTTGTACCTTCTCGATGATCAACAAATGGCTCCCAAAAGTCCACGGCCCTTCTCTCAACGCAGCCTCCATATCTAACTTATGGGAAAATTGAAATAAGAACAAACCCTCCACCGCCTGCTTGATAATAACCCCCTTGACCGGTCTCCACATATCCGCCACTCTCTTCTTCATAGACATAACATGGATCAGTTTATCACACAAAAATCTTCCTACGAGACACAATCTTAGATCTCCGACTTCTTCACCATCTTCATCCACATCAAAACAAAACCCTCCTTCCTCCTCGTCCCCTTCTAGCGATAACTCATTGACATTGACATTCAGATCTGCCATTCTGTAAGATAACTCGAAAGATCGGACCAAAAACCAGGAAAAGAAAAAGAAAGGAGTGATCCAGAAAAACAAGCTTCTCAGTGGGAGAAGTATGACCAAACCCTAGCAGAACTAGGAAAAAGTTGTATTGTATGTACTTTTAGCGTATGTTTGAATTGATGGAAAAATATAAAATTGAGCGGAATGAAATGAAATAAAGTTATGTTCCATCATTTGGATTGATTTAAAAAGAATGGAATTGAGCGGTATCAGATGAAATGCATACATCTCATTCCATCACTTTCCATCATTTTTTATATCCTTCCAATTTTGACGGAATAACAAAATTATTCTATTTCATCATGACGTATCTAAACAATGGAATGTCATCTTTATTTCATTCCGCTTTGTTCCATTCCATCTCGTTCCGTTATTTTTTTTTACGTATCCAAACATAGCTAGCTTTAGGGACATGCCTAAACCCTCCTTTTTTTTTCCGTATCTTGGTTTTGTTTTCTTAATGTTCTCTTTTGGTTTATTTTTAAAAAAAAAACTAATTTAGTTTTGTTAATTAAATTCGGTGTGAGGGACCAATTTAGTTTTTTTTTTCATGCTTAAAAAAAAGGAGGAAACAATTAAAAGAAAGAAAATTTTTTAACCAACCCCATGGATCTCTTACACACCACATGAATTTTCATTTTTGCCCCCAACTTCTATAGATGGATCTCCAGAAGCACCACATATTTTGAAAAATTTTGATTTCTTCCCTAGATGCATCTACGGAATTGTAATATACTAGTATATATTGGGAGAAAATACACATAAAATCAGTTCAGGGATTATTTCGTAGATGCATCTACGGAATGCTCTTAGCGGCACATTCTTCCGCAGATGCATCTACGGAAGTGTCTGATATAGTTTGAACCAGCATGATCACTCCTTCCATTGTTTCATTTCTCCAACCACCACATACTCCACACGCTAAAAACCCTACTTCATCAATACCTTATATCACTCCAAGACTCAAACTTTTTGGTGCAACAAATCAAAGGCTTCTATAAATTTGGGGTTTTTAGGTTTGCATTACACAGAAACACAAACACAAAAATGTCTCGCATTAGGCCGGATGGATGTCACCGAACATCAATGAAGCGTCCTAATCCTGAATCAGAATACCGCATAAGGGATGGACATGTCATTTTCTCTCCCATCAAACCCCCCGTGCCGGTGAAGTGTTGGAATATCCATTCCTTCGACCAACTCAAGAGGACTATCATGTCTTTTTTAGAGGGGGAGTACGGACCCGGAGAAGAAATCAAAAGGATCCAGAGGCTTAGAACAAGTACCTCGTTTGCGACCGAAAAAATGGAACGTTGGTGGTTTGAAGTGAAATGTGACAT
This sequence comes from Vicia villosa, assembly GCF_029867415.1. NCBI lineage: Eukaryota > Viridiplantae > Streptophyta > Magnoliopsida > Fabales > Fabaceae > Vicia > Vicia villosa. The sequence continues at coordinate 126,185,606 of NC_081185.1, forward strand.
GAATTGCATTCAAATGATGCATGGATTAGATGACATTGTTTTAATCGTTGTAATTTCTTAGATTTATTAGCTTTCTTAATTTTCTATTTGAAATTCTTTTGTAATATCGATTAATCAATGAATCAATGCATAAGTTTTTTATGGTTCAAAATGCTTCTGTTCTTGTCTGCTTCTGTGGATGGATCACGAAATACTTCCGTATGTGCATCTACGGAACAAAGTAAACATAAAGAAAAAAAGAGTACTTCCGAAAATCCATCTACGAAAACACGATGACAAATTTGTAAATTCGATGGTGCGCCTAAATACAATGGGGTGGGGTGAGAAATTTTCAAAAGAAATGTCTAAAGGAGAACTTCAAGCAGTCACATCATCACCGTAATCACAAGGTTACGATATTAATACAAAATAGATTTGATTTTTTATTTTATTTTATTATACCAAAGAGTAAGACTTAAATGGGAATCGTCCGAGTGAATCGTCCGAGTGAAGAGATTTGCGGAAATCACGGGGTAAAAAGGAAAATTAATTAGCACAAGTTCCTAAAAGTACCACTCAGTCCAAATAAAATAAGTACGCGCTCTGTAACGCGCTTTTACTTTAATTCCATTAACAAGTCTCTTTCTTGGTCTCTTTTGGTGTGGAAATTAAAACAATCTCATCTTTGACGCTCAAAATGGATCTTCAGATTCCACATGTCAACAAGCTTGGAGATGATGACCAACCGATCTGTAGGAACGTCGATTTATCTCATCACAAAACAGATCCACATGATGTGCTTTTAGTGATTCCTGATAACCGTAAGGTAATTTATCTTGTATTTGTTTTGTTCCATTCTGAGACTGATTTCAGATTTATATTGTTTATATGTTTTTTGCATGCAGTTTGATTTTGATTTCTCAAGTGATTCGAAGAAATTATCCTCCCAGCCGAATAATAATGAATCATATATTGCTCCTCGCTTGCACAAATTCATTTCAGAACAAGACTTACGCAAGGAAATTCTACGACGCTGTTCTTCTTTTTTAGTCTCAACTGTTGTTTCTATTGGTCTTTTCTACAATATATGGAGTAGTTTATTACCACATCAAAAACAACATATTCACCGACTTTCTACATGGATGTCCTTTCTAGGGTTGTTGGGTTTTATTGTGTTTGTTTCAGCTGTGGCTGTAATGATTCTCGTGGGTGGAGTATTCTCTTCTACACAGAAAGCTATGCTTATCATTTTGCTTCTTTGGATGCATATTCAATCTGCTAACTCAATCCTCGAAGTTTGCGTAATATTACTCGGCGGAGTTTTCATGGCGTGGTATGCTTTTTGGAAAAAGGAATCCCCAACTAATGAAAGTGATACGAATACAGATGCTAATAAGCTGTCAGCTCAAACAACAATATGAATGTGGGGTTTTTTTAATATCAGTGTTGTGTTTCATCCGAAGACTTTGTGTTTGTAATTTGCAGCTCAAACATATGATAAAATCAGCTGTGTAATGTTTTTGTTGGATTTTACTTGCCATTTAATACTTGTATTGGCTACCTGAGTTTATATTCTGAAATTTAAAATTTTCTAATCAATATCATATGTTGGCATTTTCATCCTACTATATATTACAATTTGTCTGCATAATTCCTTGCTAATAATAAATAAATATGAAAGAAACATACTTCCATTGTAATAAGTAAGCTTGGTCTGCATATTCAACCCCTCTTACAAACAATCTGATTCTGAATTCTAGATTCCTAAGCAAACTAGTTTTATTTTTTCATCTGAACACCTCACTATACACCCAAGGAGAATAGAATGCACGTGACTACTGCAAATGTTGATGCGCTGATGGTCTAGGTCTATCGGTGTGCTGTCACGTAATCAAACCAGCTATCACGTAATCAAACCACGAGCCGCAAAGAATCACGTTGTTCTTAAAACACCATATGGAAACATCCTTTCTATGTTCATAGATTTAAGTTCACTTGGCAGCAGCAGGATTTCAAATACATGTCCATTCACTAGATTCTGCAACCAATGTTCATATGCAATAAAAATAACATTAATAAAACAGAAAAAAATGGATGAGTTGACTCTTTTTAGTAGAGCTCATGAAAATTAAGATGAATAATTAAATTATTAGCACTTCAAATTGCATATGCTGTTGTTATGATCTCGCATGAAAGCTAGTACCAATATTGATTTCTTATTTGGCAAACTTTGCACAAAAAAAAAATTATACTAACAGAAAAATAGTGTGTTATAATACTAAGGCAAGAAACAATAACTTGTGAGAAACATACGAGAGCTCGATGAGCCAGTTTTGTGGAAGGGAATATTAAAAAAGCTTGACCCCTCATCCTTCCTTCTTGAAATTCAAAACTAGCTACTAATTCTGGGCTCACACATATGCTGAATAAGTACTCTGAATCAAGTTGCACCAGTTGTTATTTAAATGGATCATTTTCTAGCACGCGGCTAAAATTTAGGTATTGTCAATAATTCTTGGCTTGATACTTTTCTCATTATTATTTCTCGTATATATAAAGGTTACAGGGCTATATCGGTAATTACACTAAATAATTACATTTAAACTAATTCCTATTCACATCCCCCCTCAAATTGATGCTGCTTGTCAATAAGCATCAATTTGCTAACAAGAAACTGATGACGTGGACGCGGAACAGCCTTGGTAAGAATATCTGCAATCTGCAACTGAGTACTGACATGAGGAAGTGATATTATTCTGTCATCATAAGCGTCACGGATTGAGTGACAATCAACTTCAATATGTTTGGTGCGTTCATGAAAAACAGGATTCGCAACAATTTGGATGGCACTGGTATTGTCAGCATAAAGTGAAGTTGGCTCTATTTGAGGAAATCCAAGTTCAGCCAAAAGACCACGAAGCCAAATTATTTCAGAACAAGCAGCAGACATGGCACGATACTCAGATTCAGTAGAAGATTTAGAGACTCTCGCTTGTTTCTTACTTTTCCATGAGATCAATGAAGAGCCAAGAAACATGCACCAACCAGTGACAGATCGTCGAGTATCAGGGCACCCTGCCCAATCAGCATCACTATAAGCACTCAATTTAGGAGGAACTCCAGTAGGAAAGAATAAACCACGATGAGAGCTTCCCTTCAAGTAACGAATTATACGACGAACTGCTGCCAAGTGAAGGTGGCGAGGAGAGTGCATGAATTGACTGACTTGTTGAACAGCAAATGATATGTCAGGGCGAGTAATAGTCAAGTAATTAAGGCTACCCACGAGTTGACGATACAATAAGGGATCATGCAACAGATCACCATCATCACGATGATATTTAACATTAACCTCAAGAGGAGTATCCACTGGATTAGCCGATTGCAGACCGGCCATAGAAATTAAATCTGTGGCATACTTGTGTTGATGGAGGAATATGCCCTTGGGTGTAGAATGAACCTCAAGACCAAGAAAATAATGCAAATTACCAAGATCTTTCATATGAAACGCTGCTTGTAGCTGCTGTTTAAGGCTTTGAATGGAAGCATGATCAGAACCAGTAATAATCATATCATCAACATACAGAAGAAGTAGGACAATTCCAGTAGATGTTCTATGAATAAATAGAGAAGAATCGTACTGACTCTGAGTAAAGGAAAACCCAAGTAGAGTGGAGCGAAATTTTTCATACCATGCTCTAGGCGCTTGTTTCAAACCGTATAAGGAGCGTTTGAGCTTGCACACACCCTTAGATGACGGAAATAAACCTTGAGGAGGAGTCATATAAATATCTTCCGCCAGGTCACCATGAAGAAAAGCATTTTTCACATCTAATTGATGAAGAGCCCACCCATTAGAAGCAGCTATAGAGAGTACCGTACGAACAGATGTCATTTTGGCAACCGGTGCAAATGTCTCATCATAATCAATTCCATATTCCTGTTTGTTTCCAAAGGCAACCAAGCGAGCCTTGAAACGGTTGAGGGACCCATCAGAATTCAATTTCACAGAATACACCCATTTGCAGCCAATGGGTTTAACATCAGGAGGACAAGAGACAATATCCCATGTGAAATTCTCTTGAAGAGCTTGAAGTTCCTCATTCATTGCTTTTATCCAACGTACATCTTTAACAGCCTGTGAATAGCAAGTAGGAATAGATATGCTAGAGAGTGTGGCAGTCAGAGAAGTATGTGAGGAATCATACCTGTCTGGTGAATATCTATCTGGTGCTCGAGATATTCGACCAGAACGTCGTGGTTCAACCGTTACTGGATCAGGTGGCGGTTCAGCGTCGGGAAGGGGTGTGGGAACCTGCTGTTTGTGTTTTCTGACATATACATGACCTGGTTTATAGCGTTCTATAGATTGAGGCATAATAGAAAACTTAGGAAGAGTAACAATATCATTCATGACAGCAGAAACACATGGAAACATAAACTGATTATCAAAAAATGTCACATTCCTAGAAATGCGAAAACGATGGTTAGTGACATCATAACACACAAATCCCTTATGAGAGTGACTATACCCCATAAACGCACATTGAACAGATTGCGCTCCAAGCTTATGCCTTTCAAATGGAGGTAAGTGAACAAAACAAACACATCCAAAAGTATGTAAATCATTATAATTAGGCTGAATTTTAAAAAGACGAAAAAAAGGAGAATCGAGATCAATAACCGTAGAAGGAAGACGATTGATCAAAAAGACAGCCGTGGAAAGAGCCTCCACCCAAAATCTGGGTGGTACAAAAGCTTGAAGAAGTAAAGTGCGGGTCACATCAAGCAAATGACGATTCTTGCGTTCTGCCATCCCATTTTGTTGGGGGGTATTGGGACAAGATTGTTGAGACAAAATGCCTTTTTGTTGAAGAAATTCTTGAAACTCACGAGACATGTACTCACCACCAGAATCAGAGCGAAAAATTTTAACATTTTCATGAAATTGAGTTTCAACATATGTCAGAAATTTCTTAAACATAGAAAACACTTCAGATTTAGACCGAAGAAAATATATCCAAGTAAAACGACTATAATCATCAATAAATGTGACAAAATATTTATAGCGAGCATGAGAAACTACAGGAGACATACCCCATACATCACTATGAATCAGTTCAAAACAAGAGGAAGCCCGATAAGCACCAGACGGAAAAGGAAGTGTTTTACTTTTAGCTAATTTGCAAACAGAACATGAAAGAGAGGCATTAGAAACAACACTTTTATTTCCCAATAAACCATTTTTAAATAAATGAGATAAAACAGCAGAGTTAGGATGACCCAATTTTCTATGCCAATCCTCATAAGAATTCAAGACATTTTTACAAACAAGAGATAAATGACTAGAAATAAACTGAAGTGGAAACAGTCTTCCCACTTTAGGCCCCTTCGCAACCACCTTCCCCGACACCTGTTCCTGCACAAGGCAACCATCACGAGAAAAATTTACATTACAATTATTATCAACCAATTGACCAACAGATAATAAATTGGAAGCAAGGCCAGGTGCTACAAACACATCCCGAAAATCAGAGTTGAGGTCACCAACATTCGTGATAGAGAGAGCATTACCATCCGCAATTTGAATTTTCTGATTACCATGGTAAGAATGTAAATTGTGCAAGTATTCAGAAGAGGCGGTCATGTGATTGGATGCACCAGAATCAAGAAACCACGGGCAGGAAACATTCGAAGACTTACCCTGAATTCCCAAGGTTGATAGAGCGGAAAGTACCATCTGTTGGATTATTTCAGGTTGGAGAGCACCACCATTAGATGGATTGGTGATGGAAGGACCAACTGCAGAGCTTGTACTAGCAGGAAATGCTTGCACCGAACGTTGTGCTGATCGTGGAGGACGGGTGGGACAATCAGAGATAATATGGCCCCGCTTCTTGCAATAATTACAAAACTTCTTACTACAACTCTGAGCAAAATGTCCAAATTGTTTGCAAGAGAAACATTGGACATGTCGAATATCACGACCTTTACCTCTACTCTGAGGAGCATATGCAAACATAGCAGACTCAGAAATGACAACATCGTGAGACATGAATCCTTGAGTAGCAAGACGTTGTTCCTCTCTGAGAAGTTCACCAACACATGTATCTAAAGAGGGAACGGGATTCCTATTCAGCAAAGCACCTCTGACAACCTCAAATTCTGCACGAAGCTTCATGAGAAATTGATCTCGCCTACTAGTATTGTAGACCTCTTGGACATCCGCGAGAGAACTTTTGGGAACATCAACATGTATAATTGCAGAGTGTTCTGTCCACAAATTCAAAAAACCAGAATAATATTCTTGAACAGACAGATTGCCTTGTTTGTAATTGGCAATGTCTAGCTCCAACTGAAAACGTTTGGCCGCATTGTCTAGGTTATAGATACGCTTCAAGTAGTTCCACATTTCTTGGGCAGTGGAAAAAGATCGCAAATTATTAATCATGTGAGGATCAATAGTACCGAGAATCCAAGTGATAATCTGAGCATCTTCTATTTCCCATGCATCTAAGTCAGTTGTCTCTAACGGTGCCAAAGAGACATCGTCCAAGTGACTCCATAATCCTTTCCCTTTGACATACATCCGAAACTGAAATTCCCAAACAAGATAATTCTTTCCGGTAAAACGAACACAAATATGATCTATCTCTTCTTCGGAAGCCATAATATCAGAGATGACTTAAGAACAATTTTGTTAACGTAACAATTTTGTTAACGTAACAATTTTGTTAACGTGAAACAAGAAACACCAACGGAACACTGAAGAAAATACTTGCCGACACCAAATCAACACCCCAATTCAGGATACTCGCCGACACCAAGTCAAAACCCTAATTCAGAATAATTGCCGACACAGAGTCAAAACTCTAATTCAGAATAATTGCCGACACAGAGTCAAAACCCTAATTCAGAATAATTGCCGACACAGAGTCAAAACCCTAAATCAGAATATTTGCTGACACCGATACGATAACACGAGATTAGAATCGCAATCTTGGAAGAGATTACCGAGAACCGAGATGATTTCAATTACCGAGAAACGAGATCTACCGAGACGATTTCAAGAGCGACCCAGTGGGGTGTCGCTGAATAAAGCCAAGATTAACCTAAAACTCACAGGTTTGATCGAAAACCTACTGATACCATGTCAATAATTCTTGGCTTGATACTTTTCTCATTATTATTTCTCGTATATATAAAGGTTACAGGGCTATATCGGTAATTACACTAAATAATTACATTTAAACTAATTCCTATTCACAGGTATTACTTATTTCTGCATAAAATAAAAAGAGCAACAATTTACCAGTGAACAATCAAGTTTTTACCTGCATCAGTTTGACTTGAAGACCAGACTCAGCAGCTTCGGTACTTTCAAAGAAGGACCCTGAAGAAACAAAGGAAATATCAGACAAGCTGTGGAATTAACACCCAGACAATAACTATATTTCAACAAAAAGAAAATCCCAAAGCATCTATATTTTCATTAGGTTACTGAGTTATATTTCTTTTGGATGGTCAAGCATTTGAATTGCATGAGAAAAAAGTATTAAACAAAACCAAAATATGAAAGTCTTGAAAACATACCAAATAAAAAATAGAAATTGTCAGCAGTCACGTCTTTTGCCAAATTCTTAATAAACAACACAGAAGCAGGATTTCCTGCTGTATAGTTCTGCATAACCCATCAGTTCAAAAGTGTAAGTCTCATAAACATACAATTGTAATTTGTACACCATGGAAGCTATCACAAATTCAATATTTTGACAATTATTATACCATGCACAATTCCAGTGTATTAGTCCTTATCAGGAACGTGCAATGCATCAGATGCATTTAAATATTTGTAGTCACAAAGATGCATTAGATTAATCATATTTTCATCAAGAACTCAGTGGTCAAAACCCTGATGAAAAACATTAAGCGTGGCCAGCTGGTGCAGTGAAAGAAGACTAAATTGTCAGCAGCAAGAGTTCCAGTAATGAAAGAGTAGTCAATGGCGGCCAATAGAGGTGCTATCCCACTATAGTGGAGCAGAGGCCGACATCTATGGGAAGAGAAGAGCCTTAGCGGTCGCTATAGGGTAAATAGCGGGATAGCGGAGCAGAGAGGTTCCCGGTCTGGAGCAGTTTCTGGCCAGCTATCCTCCCCCCCCCCCCCCTCTAAAAAACTGATTACCCCTTAAAGTTACAACGTTTTAAGGGTAATTTTGGGGTTTCCAATAAAATTTGAGTTGAGACTCAACCATAACCTTCCAGCTTCTATTTTACCAACTTTTGTTTTCTATTGGACTGAGATAAGATCCGTACCTTAAACATTTGAAGGTATAATATTTCCTCAGGAGGCAACTGTCCTCTCTCAAAGTCATCAGGTGTCAAAAACTTGTTGGTATCTAAAGTCTCTTTTCTGGCTCTTGTAACTCTGGTGTTGTCATTATCCTTATGTTCATTCAAGGTTGCTTTGGGAGCAATTTTGATATGCAAAAGTATAAGGAAAAACAAAACTATTGATAGCTAAAACAATGTTAATATGCTCCTGCTAGGCTGCTACCAATCTCAAGAAAAGAAAATACATTTATGCTTTGGGAGTTTGGAGGTGAGGGGAGAGCTTTGAATAAAGGAAATGATTGAGTGAAAAGAATAGAGAGATTTAGGTGGAGAGGGTTTTGGGATTTCTTTTTTATCATTGGGATTTCTTTCAGGATCAAAGTACTCCAATGGACTCATGAGCCACATCTTCATCGATAGCAGGGCCAACAATGGCCCCACACCTGGCACGTTTTCGTCCAGAATTTTCTGTTCTTGCTCCATCCTCCTAAAAAGCTTTTATTACTTTCCATTGACAATCAAATTTCACTAAAAGCAGTAAAATATATTCTCCTATTGGCACCATATAGTTATAGTTTGATATTCATTGGCAAAATAATTTTGTTTCAATGGAATTTTGTTCATACAGAACGACAACAGGAAGATGCGGCCAAAGCATAGTGTGTACTGATAAAAAGGTACTATTTTCCATGAAACAATAGACTATAAAAAATGTCATTAAATATATTGCTGAATGAAAAATAAAACATAATGTCGCATACCATTTCAGAAAGATTAGCCTGTCATGCAAAAGATCCATAAAATAAATAGGCTAATAGCATGTTTGGATTGGCTTTTGGAAGACCCAGAATCAATTCTAGAAGTGTAGAATTGATTCTGGGTGATTTTAAGGTGTTTGTTTTATCAAAAGTAGAATTTATTCTGCCTACAGAATTGATTCTACTTGAAGCTAGAATTTGTAGCTTCTATCTCCATAATTGATTATGGGTAATTTTTACACTAAAATTTATTGTTCAACTCACTTTTACATAAATGTATCCAAACATAAATCAATTCTGCTAAACTCAATTCTGTTAAAATCAATTCTACCAGACTCAATTATGCTAGAATCAATTCTGTTCACCACCAATCCAAACACACCCTAAGTTTGATTCCTAACAAGCAGTGGAGATGTTACCTCTTCTGAAGATTAGGCTGACATATCTGCAGACTGCAGCTTTGCAGTTAAAGAATGAGTCGGCTCAGGTGGGGCTGGCACCCCTGGAGGAAATGGTGGCGTGTGTAAGGAATGTTCATTTTGTTCATCAAGTGTATAACTTATATTAAAGAGGTACAGTCAATACGACAGATTAAGTATAAAATGAGCACACAGAAAATGATACATGAGCTGGTAAAAGGAAACCAATAAATCCTTGAAGCTTCATTTGATACTAGACCAACCTGAGTGTAAAAGCGGGGAACAGCAATTAGAGCATTCACGATGCTGGTCTGTATATTTCCATCTGGTGGAGGATAAGCATACCTGAAAAACAATCATTATTAGGCCTATGGAAAATCGAACAAAATGATTCTAGACTTAAAAACCATTTTCTAAAACTAATCATATGTAATAGTTTCCCTGATTGATAACTGGATACATGGTAGTATTAGTAAACATGATAAATACTTCCAATACTTTCACAATTTTATGAGAATCACACCAGAAAGAGAGGTGAGCACAGGTTTTTGGGGGACTCTCGTGAAATTCACCGAATCAAAGAAAGTGTTGAAAAAGTGTGTTGCTAAAATAATTCTAGTAAGAATACTCAACACTCAAAACTAAGAAGGCTTGACATGTGACGACAGAACCTGAGTTGTATCTGACAGTTAAACTAAAAGCTTAACAACTAAGTTAAGAAGGGTGACTCAAGTCAAGCCTCAATTACATGCAGTATATGATATACACTGATATAATGCGAAAATGCAACAAATACAAAAAACTGAAAAGTGATAATTAGAAGCATACTCAATATGAGGAGGAAATGGATAATCAACACCAAGTTTATGGGCAATTGGCTCAGGAATAGGAAGGCCTCCTGATTTTGTGTCTCCGTCAATAGGTTTGGTTACATTTTCATTCTTCACCACTGGTGTTATAGAGTCTTTTCCCAGCTGAGCTGCGCTGCTTTTTTCCTCATTTGCAATTGGCTTACTAGCTTTCTCGGCTGACAAGACTTTACCAAGAAATTTCAACCTGATTAACCCCAAGTAAACAAAGATAACTCATCAAAAGAAGGGAATTATACGTATTTTGCTTATAATTATAATGTTGTAAAATCAGTTAATAACTAAAAAGGATATCGAAATATATTTCTGTAAACCAATTGCATCTATTGGATTATTAAAATTGAATGCCCATTTAGTTCGCGCTGTGCTTACGATGCCAGCATATCATTTTTGAAATCCACAAAAGCATAATGTCTCAACCTGCATTAGATCAAGCAATTATGAACTATACACTTCAGACTATCACTTCCATTCTCATATAGGTTATTAGCAAGTGTCAGTGTTTCATTGAGGAATAGATCATGAACATAAATGAATTGAAAAAAAAAACAATATGAATTGGTTAATGATACCTTCCACCAGAACAAGAGTCGAGAAAGGGTGTCACGAGGAATAGCGTCTGGAAGGTGTTTGATTAAAAGCGTAGCCGGTGACTCCAAAGCGCAAGTGATTGGCTCTATGGTTCCTTGAAATCTAAGTTGAAGCCAAGGGTTGGCAGCCACTTTGATTTTTCTTGAGTCATGGGAAAACATAACAAAATAAGGATCGTATGATCTGAAATTAAACAAAACATGTGGTTGAAGAAAATGTTAAGCTTTCGAAATTGAAATAAACAAATTAAAATTTCATGTATTCGATTCAATGTGAAGAAAAGGTAAAGTTACCGAGGCTGTGACGGAGAAGGTGTAGTCAAATCCGTAGATAATAAATACGTTGCTATTGGAGTGAAAAGCAAATGGTGAATTAATGGGGAAAGGACTCCTTAAATTTGGTGTTTTGTGACTTTGGTATTTTAGTGCATTTTGAAGATATATGGAAGAGAGAATCATGGTTAAGATACAGATAGCGAGAAAAGGTATCAAAGGTATACAGAATTAAAGGTAGCTAATTTTGGTATGAGTTAATGAAAGTGTGAGAATCGGAGATTAGGTTTATGTTGTTGATGAATTTTTACAACCTCCTTCTCATAATAAGTGTCAAATTTTGAGCTTTGCGCGGTTCTTAGGGGTGGGAATAGGCCAGGCCGACTAACAGGGGCCTACGGCCCAGCCTACATAGGCCTAGGTCAGGCCAGGCCTTTTAGATAAATAGAAAAGGCCTAGGCTTTTTTATAAGCCTATTTAGCTAAAAAGGCTAGGCCACAGGCCACATAAAAAGCCTTTTAAGCCTAAGAGGCCAGCCTATTTAAATACATATGAATAATTTTATTATTATTATATTATATTTTTTACTTTGAATTAAAAATATAAAAATAAATTTTAGTTATCTTGAAGAAATTATGAAAATTAGATGAAAAGAATCTTATGAACAACGTCATAAGTTGTTTCGATAAGTTCTCTCAAACAAATAATATCACAAAATTTATGCTACTAGGTAAACTCAAATAAACTAATGCAAACAAACATTTAATCTCATTGATCTTTTAATTTGTTAGTCTATATAAAGACGAGTTGAATGACTTATTTACAAATGTTCAAATGAAATAGGCTTTTAAGTAGGCTAATAGGCCAATCAGGCCTTCAAAAAGGCCAGGCCCAGGCCAAAAAAATAAGCCTATGATAGGCTACAGGCCAGGCTTAGGCTTTGAATATTATAGCAGGCCAGGCTCAGGCTTGGCAAAGCCTAGCTCGGCCCAGCCTATTCCTACCCCTAGCGGTTCTTAAAAAAATATTGGATGTGTTGATTTTAATGAAAAAATTAGTATCATTTACTAAAGTACCCTTATTTATTATAGGTAGTGGAATAGTTGAAAAACGTGAAAGTTAATATATATGGGTATAGTAGTGGAAAAAAATAATAAATGTTGCATTGGTATTCTAAAGAGACATTTATTTTGAGACATAGAAAAAGTACAAATGAGACACTTAATATGAGACGGAGGGAGTAATGTTGTTGGTATTGTGTTATTTTAATTTAAATTTCTTTTAAATTATAGGTGGTTAACGATCAAACACCGTTTAAATCCGTTCAGGTTAATCCTTTGTTTTTTTTTTGTTGTAAAAAAAAGCCATTATATCGTTGTAAATAATGTATTTTGATATATATATATATATATATATATATATATATATATATATATATATATATATATATATATATATATATATATAGAATATTCTTTTACACACGTGTATAGTGTATATAGGTTATACATATAGGGATATCAATCTGTCTCCGTTAGCAATCTCTGTAGGAATTTTTCGTTTGGAGATCTAGAGACGAGGAATTTTCTTCTGCGAGGACAGAGAAGGAGAACAAAGTCTCCCCGAAAGATTTCGGGGACGGGGGTGGCATAAATATCTCTCGCCCTGTGGAGTCTCCGCCCCGCCTAAAATATCGTTATATCCTTAATTTATATATATATAAATATATATATATATATATATATATATATATATATATATATATACTTTTAAATTATTATGTAAGTTTATTTTCCATTTCATATAATTAATCTTATACACAAATCTAAAATATATATGCATTGTTAGTAAAAGAGTAAGATCTAAATGACTATTTAAAAAAAATTTAAGTTTTAAATTTTGGTGGTCATGACACTCAATATTATAGATTGAATATTTGTTAAAACAATATATTTATCATAAAGGAATAATTTCTAAATTTCTCGTTGTTAGTTTTTGAAGTTTTTTCTGTTAATTTGGTTTAAAATAAATAAAGTCATTTCATCAAACTGTAAAATTCATTTTTAAAAGGCTTAAATGCAGTTTTGACCCTCAAAATTTCTCAATTGTTTGATTTTGGTCCCTCAAGTTTCAATTGCTTGATTTTGGTCCTCATGTTTTATAATTGCTTGATTTTGTCCCCCAAGTTTCAATTGTTTGATTTTGACCCCTCAAATTTATCCTCTTTTGCATTTGATAGTCCCCTAATAACATGTTGACTAAATTTCTCTTTTTTTACAAATTATTTTAACAAAATAAAATAGACTACTACTTAATTAAAATAACAAATTCTTTGGCCAAGAACTCCCTCATAGTTAAACATAACGTCTCAAAGTCTAGCAATCATATTATCCTTATAAAATTTCCATTTTTTATAAGGTATATTGCATGTTTGTCCATATATTTTAAGTTGAATGAAATATTTAAGATTTTTAAAATATTACATTCAAAGCTTAACTATTAAAAAGAGAAGAAAATAGAATGGTAAAGAAGAAAATTATAAAAACAAAAAACAAAAAAATTAGTATATATGTCATTAGGGGACTATCAAACAAGGCCGGCCCAAGGGCCAAGCTACTAAAGCTAGGGCTTTAGGCCTCAAAAGTTTAGGCCTAAAAAAGGCCTCAATTTTTTTTCAATTAGTTATAAAAATATATAATGACGCTTGAGTTACATATAATATTGTAATAGAGTTGGTAAAATATAGGTCTCTTTTTCTTTATGTCTTTGGTTCAACTCTTAGTAACCTCTAAATTAATATTTTAAAATACATTTTAAAGGTCTCACTTTAAAATTTGTTTTAGGCCTCGAAACAGGTTGGGCCGGCCCTGCTATCAAATGCAAAAGGGGACAAATTTGAGGAATCAAAATCAAACAATTAAAATTTAGAGGGCCAAAATTAAGCCATAGAAAACTTGAAGGACCAAAATCAAACAATTGAGAAATTTAGAAGGTCAAAACTGCATTTAAAGTTTTTTAAAAAGAGGTAAAATTATTATTTGTAATAATATAGCCATGATATAATTTAATATTAATCTATTAACAATGCATGATTATGTCAAATTCATAATTATTTAATTAAATAATTAATCTAACCTATCATGCTTTTGTTTTGTACATGCTATTATGAGTGAATGGTATAGGAAAAATGACATAAGGTGTTTATTATCAGTAGTGAATAACTTTGAAAAATGATAGGACAAGTATGAAGTACAATATAACAAGTCATCAACTACAAATAGGGCTAGTATCAAATCAAAATTCCAAATATAAAGAAAAAACAATAGTACATGAGTGTTTAGATGATGATGATGATAATGATGGCAATTAATCACGTTCAAATCACCAAACACTCGACTCATTCATCGGAAATCAAACTAACTGCCACAGCTCTTGGGTTCCCTTTATATATGAACTTCCAACTCAGGTAAGCAATTAGCAACGTCACTAACCCACTAATAATAAAAATCCCAACAACTTCTAAAATTGCAACCCAAAACATAGGCGACTTGAATAAGCCGCCGCAAGCCACGTAAACCCCTGAAGCTGAATAATTTGGCCACCACATCCACATGGCCAAATAAATGGACAATAGCATCCCCACCAATATTTGTGAACTAACTTCCACAGCTCTAGGGTTTTCTTTATGTATGAACTCCCAACTCAAACAAACAATTAGCAATACCATTAACCCAATAATAAGAGAAAACCCAACAGCCTGTATAAATGCAAACCAAAACAGAGGCACCTTAAGTGAGTCTCCCCAAGCCACATGAACCCCTGAAGTCGAAGTCTTTTCTTCCATCCGAACAAAATAAATGATTGCTGAACAAAGTAGCCCAAAAAATATTTGGAGTGCATGTTGTAGCGGCAAAATGAGGATAAAAGTTATAATCCAGCATATTATGAAACTGATGATATGTGCTACTTCCAGGAAGAATGTATAAAATGCTTCCTCAGGGGTGTATGTGGTTTTTCCAAATTGAAAGGATTCAAATTGAGTGGTGCAGGTTTTTGTGAGGACACTTAGGGTGCCTGCGAATAACATTAGTAAGAATCTATGTTGTGTTGGAGAAAGATTTCGCACACTCCCAGCTGCAAAAGAAATAAAAGACCACCAGATAGAATCATTTTGTTGGAGTCCATTATTTCTTCCATTTTCCTGGAGAAGATCAATGTTGTTTTTAAATGTAATGCATTTTACTTATTCATCAAATAAGGCAGTATATTTAAACAAAATGATAGTTGTGCATCTCTTTTTTTGCTTATTTCAACAACACCTATGTTGAAAAGCATTCTTGAGGTTAAGAAAGAGAGAAATTAACTAAGAGATAAATAAATTGGATGGTATTAATTTAAACAAGGCATAATTGCAATTTTAGTCCCCCTATTATTTTTTTTTTTTAGTTTTGGTCTCCCTATTTTAAAATCCGGAATTTTAGTCCCTATATATATTAGTTTTTTTTTTTGAAGATTTTGGTCCCTACAAATTCGAAGACAATTTTAAATGAAATGACACTCACATTAATGATGTGTTAGTGTCAGTTCAGCATTGAAATGTTAAAAAAAAACTAATTTTATTCAAGATTCATGTTGAACATGTCATCAATGTGAGTTATATTTCATTAAAGATTGCCTTCGAATTTGCAAGGGGACCAAAATCCTCAAAAAATTAAAATAAAGGGACTAAAATTCCAGATTTGAAAATAGGGGGACCAAAATCCAAAAAAAGTATAATAGAGGGACCAAAATTGCAATTAAGCCTTTAAACAATAAGATGATTATTATAATAAAATAATAAATACATGATACATTTTATTTTATACCGTAGTTATGATCAAGGAACAAATCTATCTTAATTAACTTGTAATAAAATTAACTAACTAATGACTATTTATAACAAATATAACAACTAATTCTAACAACCTATTTGATCACAAATAAGAATGTGATTAATATACTGTAACAAATGATTAATTCATTTATAGTTAATTCAATGATTTAAATTAATATTTTTTTATATGAACTGAATTAACTAAGTAAATTTATCACATTCTTACATGCAATTAACTAATTGCAGTTCATGTGGCAAAAAAAATGTCCACGAACATTTTTCAAGATGGACATACATGCTTCAAATATCAATTGCACACACCTATATATGCTTCGCACATAAATTTATAATAACCAACCAGCTCAACAAAATATCCAAAAATATGACCTGAACATATCTCGCGGGCATCTGAGCTGATATTCTATTCGGGTTATGTGTCTGCCCGTCCAACCAATCATAAAACTGCTCCCGAAATATCAACAATAAGCACTTTAGTTTTAGATTTTTAAAAAAATGATTTTTATATTATTTCATATTAATGTTTAAATTTTTTTACAAAGAATTTTGAAAAAAAAAATTCAAATAAAAAATTAGTTTAAACAATCATCAATTGCAGTTATATATCCTTCAAACATCAATTATATAATAACCAACCAGCTCAACAAAATATTCAAAAGCATATAAAGCACCTGATCGAATCCCATGGGCCTCTCATTTTCACTTGATGTATTCCTGCTCCAGTTCTGCCAGTACATTTTATAAGAAACAAAAAAGTTCAAATCATCAAAATCGGAAATTTAAATGATTAACTTCTTATAGATTTTTTTTTTATGATGTATTCCCGCTCCAGTTCTGCCAGTACATTTTATAAGAAACAAAAAAGTTCAAATCATCAAAATCGGAAATTTAAATGATTAACTTCTTATAGTTTTTTTTTTTATTTGAAGTTATCGAGACCCATACTTAAAAAGGCTACTCACAAAATGATACAAAACTTACACCAGAACTTACATAAACAAAAAAAGGACACCACAACTACATATATAACAGCACCCATACTACAAATGAATTCTAATTAGATTTTATAAATTCTAAGTGAGAAGAACAGAGACTTGGGCAATGATATATATGCACAAAACTGTTTTGCAAAATTGAAAATGTTAGGCAAAAAGATTTTACTCTAAATCTTCCAAGAAATTTAACTTGTGTTGCTCTTTTGAATTGAATAGGTACAAAAGCACAAATTTTTAATCACTTACCCAATCAACAGGATCAAATTCCCCCTGCTCTATTTCATGCTGTGGAGCCAAATCTGCCTCCCCGACTGATGCCTGCGACGCATCGAAAGATATTATTTAGAACCCATAAATTAGTTGCATAATCCTAGACGCATCGAAAAACAAATTATTTGCATCTAACAAAGATCTTAAAAACTAATACCACAATTAAGTCACAAATTTTTAATCGCTTACCCAATCATCAAGATCAAATTCCTCCTGCTCTATACCATGCCATGGAGCCAAATCTGCCCCCCAGATTGGTGCCTGCGACGCATTGAAAGACATTATTTAAAACCCATAAATTAGTAGCATAGTCCTAGACGTTGAAAGACAAATTATTTAACACCTATAATTTAGTTGCATCTAACAAAGATGATAAATAAGACATTTCTTTTAATAGACATCAATGTATAATCATTCAATTTCTTTTCATTTCATTCAATAAAACCAAAATTCCTTGTGAATTCTCATGAACTCCAAAACAGAAATTCGCAAACATTTAACCAACTTTATTTCTTTTATTGAAACGCAGTTTGAAACTAAATTGAAGTGCTTAAGAAGTGACAATGGAGTTGAAATTCTTAAGCATGATTTCCTCTTCTCATTTCAAATGTACAAAACTCTCTCATATTGTAAAACACAATGATTTTGATCCATCAATGAAAATCAGTTCTTTTATTCTAGTTAACTATACATAAGAGAGAAAGATATATAATGAATAGGTGAAAAACAATTGATACCTGCATCACAGAAGAATTTGGTCTTCTCCTCTTAGTTTGCTTTGCACTGTGCTCTGATTTGCTTTCTCAGAAGAGTAGTGTGTAATTAAGAATACAAAAAAGATGAAAAGAGGAGGAAGAAATTTCTGAAAGATAGTATAATTTACGCGCTTCCTTGACCCGCGGTAAACTTCTATTCCACCATCCACTCCACCACCATATTAAAATATTTATTTTTCTCCTCCTACGGTCTTACCTTTCAACAAGGAAGGGAATAAAATATGCACAAAACAAATTAAATACTCTCTAAAGCATTAGTTGGAGGATTTGGATCCTCTGATGCTTTTTCTCTCTCATGTTTTTATCATGCCCCTATTATCAACTATTGGATCTATTATTTTCTCTCTCATATTAATAGTTGTTATGTGATAATCTATCATTAGACTTGAAAGGGATGTGATTTTAAAATATAACTCCTACATATTTAAGATTTGTTCATGTATATTTTTTAAATATCCAAAACTAAAAATACATTTCGTTTTTACTTTTTAAATATAAAAATAAGGATTTATTTTGCAACTTTTTAAAAAATTTGAAGTATTAAAAATTGTGAATATTTCCATAACTATACTGATATATTTTATAATTGAGTTCTTTCATAAAGTTAAGTAAACAAAAAAAAAGTTAAGGTAGGGACATATTGACTTTGAATTATTTTTATCTACAAATAAAATGTCAAAATTATTTTTTCTCTTTTTTTTCTTTCATAAATATGTCATAATAATTAGGAAAAATCGAACACTTTAAACTAATTTTTATATTTGTGAAAATTAACTAAGGGTGTGTTTGGTTCGGGGTAGATGGAGAGGAGAGAAGGGGATGAGAGGGGAGGGGGAATTTTTAATTAAATATGTTTGACTCAAATTTTAGGAGATAAAAAGGAGGGGAGAGGAGGGGAGCAAAATCCTTCTAAATCACATTTTTTTGGGTTTCTTCGAATTGGGGGATTTGGAGTAAGGGTGAGAATAGGCTGAGCCGAGTTAGGCATTGTCAAGTCTGAACCTGCCCTGCTAAAAATTATAAAGCTTAAGTCTGGCTTGTGGCCTACCATAGGCTTATTTTTAGGCATGAATCTGACTTTTCCGAAAGCCTGTTACACTACAAGAAAGGTGGTCTCCTGCGACATAAATTAGCGACGTGGCAATCACGTGAGTAGTTGCGACGTGATTCCCACGTCACAATAAACTTTTATATTAAAAAAATCAATCCAACGTTATAATCAGAGAAGTCAGAGGTTTCTTTTTTTTAAAAAGATTTGCGACGTGGGTGTCACGTTGCTACATAAAAATAAAAAAATAAAATAAAATAAAAACTTTAACGTTGTAGTTGGAGGGAGTTTTGAAATTTTTTGAATTTGAGTTGTGACGTTACTCCCACGTCGCAATATTTTACTGGGAAAATAACTCTGCCACTTTTACAGATGTGGCAGAGTGTGTAATTATTATTATGACCGTTTGAGGGTAGCGACGTGCAACCCACGTGGCAAAGTTGCGACGTGAAGACCACGTCGCTGATTTCCTTATATATCAATTCAGAAAACCAAAACATTTACGTTTCAGATTGAACATTCATTTTCTTCTCTTCTGCTTGCTCTCTTCTCCCTCGCAGAGCCCCGGTTCTTCCATTGTTGCTCTCCCAAGTGCTCTCTCAAATCTCAAATTAATTCAATCAATCTCTAATATTTCTCCTAACAGGTAACTAAATTTATATTTTATTTGTATAATTTTGCATTTTAAGAATTTTTAAATTTCTGAATTTAATTTAGGGTTTTTTTGTTGAAGAATTGTAGATTGAAGAATTGTGAAGAAAATTATATTGGTACTAGAAGATTGAAGGAGATTTGAAGAAGAGGTATTTTAGTAACTTTTTAAAAAAAATTTATTGTGATTTATTTAGTTGTTAGTTAGGTTTTATTGTGAAGAAAATTAACAACTTCTTTTAGTAAAGAAGGAGATTTAGTTGTTATTTTTATTGTGATTTAAAGGAAATTTCTGAATTTATTTAGTTGTTAGTTAGGTTTAATTTTAGTAATTTTTTTTATTGTGATATATATATATATATATATATATATATATATATATATATATATATATATATATATATATATATATATATATATATATATATATATATATATATATATATATATATATATATATATATATATATATATATATATTAAAACAGAATATAAAATATATTAAAAATTATAAAAAATGAAAATGTATAAATATATAAATAAAAAACAGAATTATTTTTGCATATATAGAAAATAAATTTTTTATGTTTATAATAAAAAGATAATATTTTTATATTATGAATTATGAAATACAAATATTAAAAAGAGAATATTTTTATACATAGAAAATTATTTTTTTATAATTATATTAAATTTTTTTAAAAACAAAATATTTTTATGCAATGAAAATGGTTTTTTATGTTTATATAAAGTAAGTTATTTTTTTTGAAAAATAGAAATATAAACAAACTATAATTAAAAATACATTATTTTTGTATATATTTTATAAAAATAATTTTATTAAAAAAATTCTAATGGAATATGTTTTACTATGTAATATATATTATTGTTTTTAAAAATAGAAATTATTAATAAAAATAATATACATATTAATCTTAATGAATGTAGAAGTTATGTTTATATGATATGTAATAGATATTTAATAGTAGAATATACATTTTAAAAGTAGACTATATTATGTATTTAATAAAAATCTTTAACATGTAATAGATATTTAAATAAAAATAAGTAGTACTTTTTAATATGTAATAGATATTTATATGGTACATGTTTAGTAGTTGAATAAAAAATAATATTTTTATTAATAGTATTTATTTAATAGTAGTATTTTTATTAAATAATATTTCCAATATGTGTAGTTTAAAATGTGTACTTAAAAAAATAGTAACTTTATGGTTAACATATGTTCAATATAACATGTGTAGTTAAAAATATTAGTAGTATTGTTATTAAATAACTATATTTAATACATTTTAAAAGTAGAATATATTATATATTTAATAAAAATCTTTAACATGATATGTAATAGATATTTTAATATGTAATAGATATTTATATGGTCTTGATTAGTCGTGCAGGGGGTATTAGCCATTACCAGGGACGGAGTCTCAGCGTGTTCGGCTAATCCTTAACCGTGCTCAGTTGAAGGGGAGACCGCTTTCCTACCAGCCCTATGGATTGGGCCAATGCTTTTTGGGCCAGTTTATACCAATGAGTGGATTGGGCCAATTGAAGCAATTGGGCTAGTCCAAAACATAAATAAAGCATTTCTCCTCCCCTCCTGAACCAAACATATTTTGAATTAAAATCTCTCATTTCTCCTCTCATCTCCTCTTTTGAACTAAACACTTATCTAGTTAAAAAAAATCTCTCACCTCCCATCCCCTTCCCTTCCTTTCCCTCCATTAAAATTTCTCTCATCCCCTTCATTTGAACCAAACAGACCCTTAAGGTAATATATTTTCCTGCACATAATCAACTCCCAAACTTGAATTGGATTGTGATGTTCATATTTTTGTTCTTTTAAGGTTTTATCGATGTCTTCCCCTTTAAAAATAAAATTCGGTGGTGATTTCATTGTCATTTTAGTGTTTATTCGCTCGATTTTTTTTTTTTGTGTCGCGAGAGTTGGTGACTTCATTGGGGAATTTTAAAGAGTCAAGCCTAGTGTAGCTATTTTTACTATTAGTGTTAGCTTTGTTTTATTTTTCTCTATTGTGTTTTTTATTATCTTCGTTGATCGAATGTTTGTTTGCATATTTATTTGCTATATGGATTGATTGTTGCTATATGGATTGATTGCTTTATGGGAATTGTTTTCACCTACACACTTTTGAGTGAGACTCTATATCCGAGTCTAAAAACTTAAGTTTAAGTACCGTGGTTGCGTATTACCGGTCTTCGAGATGCACATCTTGCTTGATTGACATGAAGACCCCACCTAGAGTAGATCATTTTCATTAATGTTGTTGTTAATGGCTAGTTCGTTACAATGGAATAATTCCGAATAAGATCTGTAATTCAAGGAGCCTTGTCTAGAACCAAAAAATTATCATTAAGATCAGAGATTGCATAGTGTTGTCCTATGAGATGCATATCTCACTAGGTCAATGCGAAGACTCCACCTAGAGTATATCTATTCGGAATCTTTGTCATGAAATGGCTAGCCCATTATTGTGGAAAATTTCGATCAAGGTCCGTGACTCTAGGAACTTTGTCTAGAACTTGTGTCGAATATTGAATATGGAGATCGCGTAATACCGACCTATCAGATGTACATTTTACTAGGTTTGTCGTAAGGCTTCGCATTGAAGATATCCTTTGAGATTTTAGCCATGAAATGGCTAGCCTATTATTGTGGCGAAGTTTCAAATAAGATTGATGATTTTAGGCATTTTCTTAAACGAAACCATAAAGCTATCCTTGGTAAGGACACTTGGTAGAAACCACTTAGAACTACCTTATCTTAAATAACCTCCCATGTTGGTTTGATTCAAACCCAATAATTTATACCCCTTATGCATCCATTCATGACATGATATTGCATTTTCATAAAAGTATTTTGGCATATGAAAAATAAAAAACTCATGAATCTACATTCATTCACATGAATCCACACTTTCATTCACAAACTCATTTTTACTTTTCCATCATCAGAAAAAACCAATCAACTGAGAAAATTGATTCCCCAACACTAGTAAAGAACACAAAGCAATTCCCGAAGAATTATGGATGAGTTAGAACAAGTTCAAGAAGGTCTCAGAGGAGACATCGATCAGTTCAAAGGCAAGGTGGAACAAATTCTGGAAGCCTTGAAAGTTATGGCAAGAAAAGAGGATAACCCTCAACCAACGATAGCAACACAAACAATCACTTTGTCACATCCACATGGTTGAACCCCAGATCAACAAGAGACCATGGGGAAAATGGTATGTTCCCCATGTGCGGGCTCCCTCTTGGTTATACTCTACTGCAAGCTAGTGGCCTGTCTCATCCTTAACCTATGGAGATCCCAATGACTAACAGGAACGAGGTCCCCGTTATTCAAGAAAATCCCATTGTCCGTGTCATATTCCAAAATTTGCCCACACTTTTAAAAAATTCAAAGCTATTTCAAAAATTGGGTTTAATAAAAATCTAGGGTTCATTTACATTGATATCCTATTTTTATAAATATTCGATTTAAAGTCTATTTTAAAATATAACCGTTTACTCTTAAATTGTTATGTTTTAATAGAAAGAAAGATGTTTGCATATGCTTCCCATTGGCTTTTTTATTTCAAATAAATAACATAGCCCAATTGGTAAGAAGGAAAAACTTGCAAACAAAAGGTCACGGGTTCAATTCTTGCTTGGTGCATTTCCTTTTTTAAAACTATTTTTGATCTTTTTTGCACCTGGACGAACCTGGACACAAGTACGTCCAGGTTCTTAATCTTGGGGACCAAGAAATTTCATGGGCCTCTGGGTTGGACTTTTTCCTTATTTTGGACTGATGTTGACCTAATCCCAGTCTATAAATAGAGGCTCTCCACTCTCTTCTTTCCACCAACAATTTTGTGAAACTTTCCTCCATCAACAAAAAAACAATTCTCTAAATTTCCAAAACATCAACAATTTTCTAACCATTCTCACAATTTATTCATACTTTTTTACACATACTTTCTACGTTTTTTAGAAAACTTGTTTTGGCCGATAATTTACATATGAGGCATCACTTTATTATGTTTTTATTATTTTTGCCTAAACCACATGATAATCATAATTTAAACTTTTAAATGTACAACTTTATACAAACATTGTTTAGGTCAATTGGCTCTAATAAATTCACACTACCAATATGTTTTTCTCATTTTATTCATAGTTGATCCAACAATCTTTATACCTCGTACATACACTCACAAGTTAATAATTCACGTTTTTATATACCCTTTTACAAATCTTTTCATACTGTAAACTAACATTTTGTCCAACAATTAACTTTTTTAAAAATAAACCTTGTTTTTATTTCTCTCAATTTGAGTAAAGAAGAAAAGGCAAACTTTTTCCTTTTTTTTTTCTTTTCATATAGTCACTAACAGGTGAAATCCTTCTCACTCACCAACGCAGCATAAACCAAAATCTTTCAATACCACTTAACAATAAGGGAATATCCATCTCCTTCAATATAAAGAAAGTCATTCACGATTTCTACAACCAACCCATTTCAAACCATTGACACTCATACCATATCATAAATTTAAACCAAATTGCCAGATTCAAAAAGATCTTCAATTCCCTCCCATCACATAAACCAAACACAATTAACATCAATTTGCTGTCTTGTTTTTTTTCAGGTACAATGAAGCAATAAAGACAAAAATTAAAGAATCAGAGTAAGTACAGCATTGGGTTTTTTTTAATGAAACTCGGTCTAATCGAATTGGATTCGAAGAACAAATTTTCTCATAGCCACGAATCCGGCAATCACGAAACAACCTTGCCGTAAACACTGCAAGTCTGCAACACCGTCAACTTCTCAGCCGCATAACATGACAGAAACAAGCACAGTAGAATAAAATTAATCATACAATTTGCCATTTTTTTTGTTTATTGTTTTGCAGATAAGAGGGAAGAATCAAAAGAAGCTTCACAACCCAATCGATGAGTTTTCAATCGCAGATACCAGGGTCTTCACAATACATTCCAAATGAGAACACATCAGATCACAATGAATCGAATCGTCGGCCACAGAGGTAACCTTCTCTCCCCATTTTTTATCTCATTTTCTTTTTGTGTGTGTACTTGCTTGTTGAGAATTTGAATCGTGAGAGAACGTAGTAAGAGTAGAGAGTATTTGCTTGGCTTTTAGAAACAGAGAAAAGTTTGGTCATAGTTTTGTGATGTTCTGAAGTGATTGAGAGTTGAACGAAGAAGATGGCTGAGAGTTGTTGTTAGAAGTAGATGAGAACAGAGAGTTTGAATTGAAGAAGTTTGGGGAGGACCACATAGAAGTCCTTAGGGTTTCACGTTTTGAAATGTATTATGGGCTTAAGTATAAGGCCCACTCATTTTTCTTTGCCATACATCCTGCCTGCAATGAGTATACCCCCTGATTCATGAGCTTTAGGATTTATTCTTGGACCTGACATTTTAAGCCCAGTCTTTTTTTTTTATATTCCTCTTTTGCCATCTTTTGTATACTATTTTAATTGTTAATTTCTTCTAGTCTTGTTTTAATTCATAAAAAAAAAATATTGTTAGATTAATTAGTTTTTTTAAAATATCAAAAACACAAAAAGATGTTAGTTAATTAGTTTTTTTATTTTAAATATTAAAAATACAAAAAATATATGTGCTTGGTCATAATTTTCAGTTAGAATTTAATATGGTTTGTATTTTAAATTTCTTTATTATTATTTTTAGTCTGTATTTGTTCATATTTGTTTCGTTATTCAGACATCATTTTATGCATTGTTATTTCGCTAACATTATCTTGTTTATACGAGGTGCCACACTTTGAGTAGTTGGACTAACTATTATGGACATTTACTTATTGAATCCTTTATTTTATTATCTTCGCGTTTTTACCAATTATTGTAACTGCCCATGGATTGTAATAGTTTTAATTAGGGCTTTATTTTCTGCACCTCCTTATTATGTATCTCTCCCAAAGTCATGTAATAGCGGACTCTTCTATTTTTCCGCATTTATTTTTCGCACCTATATAAACTGCTTAGATGTATGCTAATAGGATTGTATGGTAAGATAACAATTGAACATAGCTCACTAACTCAAGAGTAAATATCTGAACACAACACACTTGCACTCACCTCTAGGGTACGCCCCTCTTGGTTGCCTTACGAATAATTAAATGGTCGTGTCCCTCGAATATAGAGGTACCCATTAGCAAAAGTCCCGACGATTTAAAATCATCAATAATCATAAGTCCCTCGATGAACCTCGATGTTGCCTACGAATATATGATCTAGTCCCTCGAATGGTTGCCTACGAAAGATGATTGTCCCTTCAAATTTGCTAAAAGTGCCTCTACTTGTTGCCTTCAACGACCTCCGGTGACCCTTCGATTGTCCCGTACATCCAATCAATGGGACTACCTACCCCAAATGGTAAGGATAACCCTATCTCTCTTAGGAGAGCAAAAAGCATAGAAAAAGACCAAACTTAGGGTAGAGCTCTTAATTTGCCTACTCAATTAAAAAAGATTTTCGCACCTCTCTTTTCAAAGGCTAAGGCTACGCTTTTAAGCTAAAGTCCTTAAACTTCTTTTCAAAACAAACAAACATGAGCTAAGCAAAATTAAGAGCCCGTAGATAACTACGAATGAAAATGGTGCTAATACATTCCCTTTTCATAATCTACCCCCCGAGCCCGTTTTTTCTTAAAGGTCTTTTTCTGTTCTTTTTGCCCTTTCGAGTTATTGGATAAAATAAAATTTGGTGGCGACTCTTGCTCACCACAACATTGTTTGCGAAAATAAAAAAAGTCAGTTCTCCTACCGAGTTACAGTTCGACCTAGACATCCATCACCTCGAGGAACTGTAAAGGATCCTCGATTCGCGTACTACATGCCAAATCCTTAAGACGCGCCCATAATAGTGAACATCGAGATTCCTCAAGATAATGAAACAAAGAAGAAATATCGTATGTTGGAAGAAAGGCTTAAGGCTATTGAGGGGCATGATGCATATTGCCTCGACGCTTTTGACATGTGCTTGGTTCTAGATGTAGCTATCCCTCCTAAATTCAAAGTACTTGATTTTGAAAAGTACAAGGGTCTTAGCTGCCTAAAGAACCACTTGTTGATGTTTTTCCATAAAATATCCTTATATGCCCACAACGATAAGCTGTTGATTCACTTCTTTCAAGACAGTTTGAGTGGAGCATCATTG
This sequence comes from Vicia villosa, assembly GCF_029867415.1. Lineage (NCBI taxonomy): Eukaryota > Viridiplantae > Streptophyta > Magnoliopsida > Fabales > Fabaceae > Vicia > Vicia villosa. The sequence goes on from NC_081185.1 coordinate 126,212,690, forward strand.
AATTGGTACATGCAGTTAGAGACGAGTCACATTCAGTCTTGGAAGGACTTAGTTGATGCTTTTTTAAAGCAATACAAATATAATATGGACATAGAGCCCAAATCGCATGCAATTGTAAAACTTAGTCCAGAAGAGCAATAAAACCTTTAAAGAATATGCACAACGGTTGAGGGAATTGAAAACCCAAGTACAACCCCACTCTCAGGAGAGAAATGGTTGGCACATTCATGAACACACTACAAGACCCTTATTATGAGAAGATAATAGGAAGTTTATCCTCAGGATTCTCATATTTGGTGGTAATAGGGGAACATGTAGAAAGTGGTCGCATGAGTGGAAAGTTCAGGGCACTTCGAGTAGGAAAAATGGCACACCGATGTTTTCCAGTAACTCTGAGAAGAAGTAAGAGGGTGAGACTAACACCTTCAGGGCCAATGTCTGGAATTCTTACCATGCACCAGTAAAATCTTATCTCCTCCCAGTCCATCCGCAACCACCTGCTGTACCATACTATCCATATCCATATGTAGCACCCGCATCGCCAGTTCACTATCCCCAATCAACGCCTTCTAGGTCTCCATATCAGCATCTTTTGTCTATTCCTCCTCCAGGTTACTAGAGTCAGAATCAGAACCAGAACGAGAATTAGTTGAAGCCTTAAAATTATCACGAAAGAAGGAATGCCCACTTTGACCCAATTTGTAACACCCCAATTCTACCCGGTAATTTATAATAAAAATCAGAGTATAAATTCCAAACAAATTCATTTGAGGTATCACATATTCGTCATTCAAAAACAATTACGACTTATTTTCCTTCATATAGATACATAGCACGTAACTTAAAATGGACAATTAAATCATTATTAAAAATCACTTTTTTTTTTTCAAATTAAATAATTAACTCACAGCGGAATCATCAAACTTCATAAATATTCAAATCAAGTCGTAGCATCATTGCACGGTAACTTTAAATTACAATTTAAAACATAATTCACTTAAAAATTCAGCAAGTAAAATAATAAATTAAACAATCGCTTTATCCCCCCCGAGTGCTACGTATCAGAGCAACACACTAACTCGAATAACAGCAACTAAAGACTTCATAAATTCACTTCAAACTTCCACCGCTATCTTGAGTACCTGTCAATTTCCCATGGTAGGGAAACATCATTCAGAAGGGTGAGATATCCAACAATATAAACAAGCGTATGATGAATAATATATTAAGATTAGATCATACAACTTCACCACTTCATATTCAAACAACAATTATAATAACAAATAGCAACAACAGTTATAATAATTATTTACCAACAACAAGTATAATAACAATTATTAGCAACATGTATAACAACAACAACTTATAACAACAACAACAACGTAATAACAACAACAACGTAATAACAACAACAACGTAATAACAACAACAACTTCAAATGCGACTCAACTGTGCAAATGCATGTGGTACCATTGGAGCAGAACTCCCAACTTAAACATATGCCAGGTTATCGAGGCATTTCAACTTAAACAGGTGCCATCAAGGCCAACTTAAACAGGTGCCGTCAAGGCCAACTTAAACATTTTGCCAATCCAGGCCAACGTAATATGCAAATGTATGCATGCAACAATAACAACAACTACAACGTTACAACACAACAATGCAACAACCGCAAACAACTTAATCAACATTGGTCATAAGACCTGCAACTTAATCAACGCATCATCAATAACTTAAACAATATTGGTCATAAGACCTGCAACTTAATCAACGTATCAACAACAACAACCAGAACAACAGCAACGAAAATAACAACTTAAACATGCACCAATTGCATCAACTTAATCATTACAAAACAGCCCCTAAACATCTAGGTACTAATTCTTCAATTTATTAATTAATCTACTACCAACAATTCTTATCATTCTAATTCCAATTCTACTATTCGTTAATTCTATTATTAATTCCAATTATGCTACTAATTCAGCCTGCTACATATATCATCGTTATTACTAGTGCTATTTCTTCTTCACACCAACTCCATCTTCATACAACTTAATCCGTTAACTACATATCTCATCACTAAGAATCATCACTATAATTTCCACTAATTAAATTAATCAATTCCAACGGTATAATATTCTAATTAATTTAAACCAATTTCTTCACTAATAATAATTATAATTCTTCTCAAGTTAATCCTACTAAGGCTTGATCCCAACAACCAACATAAAACATCAACAGCCAGAAATCAAAACATATTTCTAAAACTCGTATAGCACGCGCCGCGAATCTCTCTTTGCGCCCCGAACACCACAGAAACCTTCAGTTCGTGCCGTGTCCAAACCTTGGCGCTTACCTGCGCTGACAGCATCTTCCAACAAAATTAAAACTCAATTTTCTTCCTTCGATTCCAGTACAATTCAATTTCGACCATCACAAGAACATAACAATATCATAGTTATACTCCACCAACATCTAGCAATTTTCTACAACTAATTCCTCAATAATAATAATTATAAACCCTAGGTTAATTTCCCACAACCATTGATTGAACTTTTATAACCTTATTCACATACGTCAATCAATTTCAACATTCAACAATACAATCCCAACACACAAAACAAAGGCAATCATACAACCATAACCCCCACATATCATTCATCATAATCCCGTTTATAGAGCTAGAACCCCACCCTTACCTTGGATATGAGATTGCTCTACTCTCCCGGTTGCCATAGCTTATGCCGCCACTTCCAACTTTTCTCCGAAAATCTTTTCTAACAACGTGCAGAGACGCACCAAAAACCTGTTCGAAAATCGCTTTGTCAGACGAACTTAAAATCATCAAAACGAAAATCGCTCCGGTCAGAAGTTACCTCTACGAGTCAGGAACGTTGTGTCCAAGAACCGCGACGATCCAACGGTTGGATTGGGAGAAACGTCCGTTTTACTAAGGTGTCTCACTGCAGAAACTTGCTGCGAAAATTGGACTTCCTCTAGCTTTTCTCTTCCGCCATAGCTCTCTTCTTCACCTCTCCTCTTTCTCCAACTTTTCTTCTTTCTCCACGTCTACTGAGACCTAACTTCTCTTCTTATTTCCTTTATTTTATTATAATTATTATTATAATTATAATCTTCATTTGGGCTTACTAATTAACACCCCCATGATTACTATCACCAACGCAACGTCTAAGCCCACTTAAATAAAACACTCTCATAATCCATAATATTAATTCTATTATTATTTCTCTCCACCAAATTGACTAACTACCGACTATAAAATAAATCGTCCGAACCACCAACTCAACATATTCAATATCATTCTCTACGGCTTAAATCAACTTAAATTAATAATAGTCCATTATAGTAATAATATTATCTCTAATATTATTCTTCGATTAAACCGACTAATTTCTCGATCATTAATTTATCCGCCCAACACAACATATAATTCCAATTACGCCTCTTATAATAATGTCAATAATTCTAACTTCGACTAATTCCAACAAATAATTTCCTTATACAATTTAATTAAATAAATAATTAAATTCCGGATGTTACAACTCTCCCCCACTTAGAATATTTTCGTCCTCGAAAATTCTATCCACCAATTCCAACCTCAACTTCATTCCACATCATCATTTTGTCAGGTCACTTCCATAATAACCTCAAAGTAACCAATTTAATCAACTTCGTTATATCTCAGGATATCACTCGCTACCTACGGTAACCAACAACAACATTACTGCAACAACGACTAAATTATTATAATACTAATCTGACAACATAACTTGACCGATAACCACTCAACTCATCGTTGACCAAATTACTTACAAGAAATCCTATTTCAATCAGCACTATTTACAAGGAAACACAACACTCTGGCACATCACGCTTCAGCTGCGCAACTCTGATCATCAATCTTAATTCACCGTCCTCATTAGAGTTTCTATCAACTTATAATTTACAAGCTTTACCCGAGCCTCAGTTTTTTTTCCAACATTAACCGCTTTCTACATCATCGAGATAGTAAAATAAGTCTATAACATCCAATACAATTCCGTCTACTATCAACAAGAGATTAAGGGTGATCAAGTCCTTAATTTGTCAATAAATATCCGACAATCGTAATGGAGTATAACCATTATTACCAACTACAAAATGTTCCTTCAGAAATTGCACTTAGACCACCAAAAGCATCATAGTTCAACATCTGCAAAACCATCTGAATCCCCTAACACCGACGTCTTACGACTTCATACTACCACACGCCTTGTGATACTATCAGAACAAAATTCCCTTGTGCTATCATCATCAGCACTCCTCATTCTTGAAGTTATGCTCTTCGTACTTCTAACAACTGCAACAACTCTTATAATTACTTACTAACAATCCATAATAAGATCTACAATAATGCTACACTTAATCATTGTCCCTTCGTCAACAGTTGACACGATATCTACTCAAACGAACAATTTCATTTCTTTCCAACAAAATCCTGCCACCAATAAATTTGTTACAGATGCTGCCACTATTTTTATAAGAAAATTCATCTCGTTAGCTTTCCAACGCTTCAAACGGGACTCAAATCGGACGTCCAGAACTCCAGTTATGAATTTTCGAAGTTTCACAATGATTCAGAAATTTTCCTGCGTTTTGCTTACGGAAATTTCACTCAAAAACTCATTCTCTTCAACTTAATCACTTTCCAAACAGTCCTTAACATAACTCCTCGCTCCCAAACTTTTTATAACTCGAGAGCCAATTCTTTCGGTGAACTTCAGTTTCCGAAACACCAAGATAATAATCCTCTCTGCAACTTCCAACTAAAACACATCTGAGAAGCAACGCTTCTCCCCCAATTTGCTCAAACTAATACCTGCAACAACCAGAAAACAACAAGTACTGACAGTGTTTCACACACTTGTCGCGTACAGAGGAATAAACAACATTAGACGACTCTGGCCGGACGGACCGACCTGCTCTGATACCACTAATGTAACACCCCAATTCTACCCGGTAATTTATAATAAAAATCAGAGTATAAATTCCAAACAAATTCATTTGAGGTATCACATATTCGTCATTCAAAAACAATTACGACTTATTTTCCTTCATATAGATACATAGCACGTAACTTAAAATGGACAATTAAATCATTATTAAAAATCACTTTTTTTTTCAAATTAAATAATTAACTCACAGCGGAATCATCAAACTTCATAAATATTCAAATCAAGTCGTAGCATCATTGCACGGTAACTTTAAATTACAATTTAAAACATAATTCACTTAAAAATTCAGCAAGTAAAATAATAAATTAAACAATCGCTTTATCCCCCCGAGTGCTACGTATCAGAGCAACACACTAACTCGAATAACAGCAACTAAAGACTTCATAAATTCACTTCAAACTTCCACCGCTATCTTGAGTACCTGTCAATTTCCCATGGTAGGGAAACATCATTCAGAAGGGTGAGATATCCAACAATATAAACAAGCGTATGATGAATAATATATTAAGATTAGATCATACAACTTCACCACTTCATATTCAAACAACAGTTATAATAACAAATAGCAACAACAGTTATAATAATTATTTACCAACAACAAGTATAATAACAATTATTAGCAACATGTATAACAACAACAACTTATAACAACAACAACAACGTAATAACAACAACAACGTAATAACAACAACAACGTAATAACAACAACAACTTCAAATGCGACTCAACTGTGCAAATGCATGTGGTACCATTGGAGCAGAACTCCCAACTTAAACATATGCCAGGTTATCGAGGCATTTCAACTTAAACAGGTGCCATCAAGGCCAACTTAAACAGGTGCCGTCAAGGCCAACTTAAACATTTTGCCAATCCAGGCCAACGTAATATGCAAATGTATGCATGCAACAATAACAACAACTACAACGTTACAACACAACAATGCAACAACCGCAAACAACTTAATCAACATTGGTCATAAGACCTGCAACTTAATCAACGCATCATCAATAACTTAAACAATATTGGTCATAAGACCTGCAACTTAATCAACGTATCAACAACAACAACCAGAACAACAGCAACGAAAATAACAACTTAAACATGCACCAATTGCATCAACTTAATCATTACAAAACAGCCCCTAAACATCTAGGTACTAATTCTTCAATTTATTAATTAATCTACTACCAACAATTCTTATCATTCTAATTCCAATTCTACTATTCGTTAATTCTATTATTAATTCCAATTATGCTACTAATTCAGCCTGCTACATATATCATCGTTATTACTAGTGCTATTTCTTCTTCACACCAACTCCATCTTCATACAACTTAATCCGTTAACTACATATCTCATCACTAAGAATCATCACTATAATTTCCACTAATTAAATTAATCAATTCCAACGGTATAATATTCTAATTAATTTAAACCAATTTCTTCACTAATAATAATTATAATTCTTCTCAAGTTAATCCTACTAAGGCTTGATCCCAACAACCAACATAAAACATCAACAGCCAGAAATCAAAACATATTTCTAAAACTCGTATAGCACGCGCCGCGAATCTCTCTTTGCGCCCCGAACACCACAGAAACCTTCAGTTCGTGCCGTGTCCAAACCTTGGCGCTTACCTGCGCTGACAGCATCTTCCAACAAAATTAAAACTCAATTTTCTTCCTTCGATTCCAGTACAATTCAATTTCGACCATCACAAGAACATAACAATATCATAGTTATACTCCACCAACATCTAGCAATTTTCTACAACTAATTCCTCAATAATAATAATTATAAACCCTAGGTTAATTTCCCACAACCATTGATTGAACTTTTATAACCTTATTCACATACGTCAATCAATTTCAACATTCAACAATACAATCCCAACACACAAAACAAAGGCAATCATACAACCATAACCCCCACATATCATTCATCATAATCCTGTTTATAGAGCTAGAACCCCACCCTTACCTTGGATATGAGATTGCTCTACTCTCCCGGTTGCCATAGCTTATGCCGCCACTTCCAACTTTTCTCCGAAAATCTTTTCTAACAACGTGCAGAGACGCACCAAAAACCTGTTCGGAAATCGCTTTGTCAGACGAACTTAAAATCATCAAAACGAAAATCGCTCCGGTCAGAAGTTACCTCTACGAGTCAGGAACGTTGTGTCCAAGAACCGCGACGATCCAACGGTTGGATTGGGAGAAACGTCCGTTTTACTAAGGTGTCTCACTGCAGAAACTTGCTGCGAAAATTGGACTTCCTCTAGCTTTTCTCTTCCGCCATAGCTCTCTTCTTCACCTCTCCTCTTTCTCCAACTTTTCTTCTTTCTCCACGTCTACTGAGACCTAACTTCTCTTCTTATTTCCTTTATTTTATTATAATTATTATTATAATTATAATCTTCATTTGGGCTTACTAATTAACACCCCCATGATTACTATCACCAACGCAACGTCTAAGCCCACTTAAATAAAACACTCTCATAATCCATAATATTAATTCTATTATTATTTCTCTCCACCAAATTGACTAACTACCGACTATAAAATAAATCGTCCGAACCACCAACTCAACATATTCAATATCATTCTCTACGGCTTAAATCAACTTAAATTAATAATAGTCCATTATAGTAATAATATTATCTCTAATATTATTCTTCGATTAAACCGACTAATTTCTCGATCATTAATTTATCCGCCCAACACAACATATAATTCCAATTACGCCTCTTATAATAATGTCAATAATTCTAACTTCGACTAATTCCAACAAATAATTTCCTTATACAATTTAATTAAATAAATAATTAAATTCCGGATGTTACACAATTCATATACCATATAGTCAACTCTTGTCACATTTGATTCAAAACTCATTGGTGATTTCCCAACCTCTTAAGCCCTTGACACTAATGTTCCTGCCTGGGTATGACCTAAATGTTAAATGTGAATATCATGTTGGATCATTGGGGCACTCCGTTGAAGATTATAGGGCGTTCAAATCTAAAGTACAACAGTTGATCAACAGCAAGAGCTTGGCCTTTTAAGAGGACGTTTCAAATGTGAAAAATAACCATTTGCCCATGCATGATAGTTCATCTATTCATGTTAACGAAAAATGTCTATTTGGATGAGCCTGTCGACCTCAATCAGTGAGTCTTTTTCTGCCCTAACGCGACTAAATTCATTTTACAGTTAAAATCACTCAACCAACAAAGTTTGCTATCAAAAACAACGTAGCTTTGAATTCCTCATTGCACCTAAGGATACATATGAGCAATATTAAATGTCTTATCAAGCACCATAATAAAAAAAACTTATTTATTTCTTTCTCTTTCTTTTTGAAAATATGTCATAATAATTAAGAGAAATCGAATACTTTAAGGCAAACACTTATATTTGTGAAAACTAACAAAAGGTAACTGTTGTTTACAATGGATGTCGTGGGGTGCTAATAACTTCCCCGCGCATAATCGACTCCCGAACTCGAATTTTGTTGCGATGACCATTTTTTTCTTTTAGGATTTTATCAATATTTTCTCTTTTATAAATAAATTTTGGTGGCGACTTCATTGTCATTTAAGCGTTTCTACGCTTAATTTTATTTTATTTTTTGCCGGGACACATCACATTAACTGGGAATTTTAAATTTTAATCCACATGTGATGCCACATCATAATCCGTTAGCTCCAATTAATATCATAGACCAAATGTGTGGATGAAAAATATTTGGAAGATCATTCTTTGAAAGAAATTCTTTTAGGGACTAAAAACGAAATTGTCAATTAAATTTTTTGTTGTGATTTATTTGTTAAACTTTCAAATCTCTTCTCAATCTTCTGATGCCAAGTGCCAACTTTTATATTTGATAGAGAACTTATTGCCTGATGCAATGGAAATCATGTTGGTTCGAATAGATTAAGAACAACTTGTAATTTGTTTGAAAAAATAAAGCATGAAATAAATTACACGAAATGTATTATTTTAAAAAAAAATAATAGCATAAAATATACCAAAAAATATGATAGTGATTCGAAGAATATAATGATTGAAAAAAAATATTGTAAGCCGATCAACCGAACCAAATTAAATCAAACCAAATCGATTAGCTTAGTTTGGTTCCATTTTTGAAAAATACTAAAAACAAAACCAATAAAATTATCTTCGTCCATACATTTTTTAAACCAAATCCGATTCAAACCAAATTGATTACACATCTACCTGCAACACTAAAAAAGCGGATAATAAACTAAACTTATTTTGTTTCATTCTTGGCCATCCTTCTAATGCTTGGATGTGGCTATTTTAATATACGTGTCTTTTCTCTAATAAAAAAAACTCTTCAATTGAGACATGTTATGTAGAAGTTGGTTGCAGTGATAACTTTTTTATTTATGTGGTGATATAAGCGGGTACAGAAGAACTTGGAAATTATGGTTGATCATGCTTGTGTTTTGTACATGCTATCATTTGTGAATGATATAGGAAAAGTTATATGAATCTTCCATACATCAAGTCATGAACCAACAATACTGATTAAAGTGTTTCATAAAAAATAACTTACATACATTCAATCATCATCCCACATGTTCCATATACTAAATCAAAATTCGAAATCTAGAAAGAAAAAACAAGAGTACATGAATATCTATAATATAAGAAAATTGTATCTTTTTGAACTTTCAATCTGGTGCTGCCAAGTGGCTTCTTGTGAGAAGAGTATTCCATTCTTCAACTTTCTTCCAGGAGGCGCCACGTCACTATTGATTTCTCAACTTCTCTCCCTCCACCTTCCACTGTGCAAAACGTTGAGTTTGTCTCCCTCCATCTTCCACTATGCAGCAATTATATAATGAAGAGTTTTGTAACTGCTCTATTCTCAATAATGATTGTGATATTTATAGCATGTTCCACTTCTTCTTCTATAGTATCACAACCCTCGGGCTTTGCTGTTTGTGGTAACCGATTGGACGATATGGCGAGACCAGTGGCGAAAATCTGCGACATCAACGCTTCGTGATTCCTCAAGGTTCGTTATTCTGATTCAACTAGCTTTTAAAACGATGTCGTTTATTCCGTTACGGTTGTGATGTTTGTGTGTTTTGTTTGTAAAACTATGAATGCAGATTATAACAAAGGTTTGCGACAAGCCATTGGTGTCCATGAATTTGAGCAACTTCTTCAAACTTGTGTATTCAAAAACATAAATCAGAAAGAGAAGGAGTTAGCTGATGGAAGCGATGGATACATGTCATCAACAACAGAAAAGTGTGCTGCTAAAATTTTATTTGGTCTTGGTTTCAACAAGCACATGCAGACAAGGGAGGTTGTTGAATTCTTGGTAATTTGCTTTGTTAACAGAAATTATTACACTTTCTCAATAGCGAAGAGATTAAAATTAAGAATTTCACGAAGTCTAAGTTCTAATTGGATTAAGAATACTTATTGTTATTCCATGTTGCTAAATGTTCATGTGGTCAATTTGTAAGTCCTGATTTGAAGTGATAAAGCCAAATCCAATGTTTAGCCTGGCTGAACAGAACAATTATTGGTTACATATGGAGTTAGTTGATCTGCAAGATTTATCGGGGTCTGGAAAAGGAAAAACAAAAGGATTGATGTAAAATGGTGAAATTTGCTTAAAATCTAATGTTTTAAATCTAGATCCTAAATTTTGTTATTGAGTTATGTCCTTATAATTTGTGTAGACTTATGTTGTCCATGATTTTATAAGACTATTTACAATGGTTTCCAAATTCAACACCCTACTTTTTCACTTTTTATACTTCACATCATCTTCTCTCTCTTCCACCTAATAATTCAACACACATTCAACTTTTACTCACTACAATAGTTTTGTAACTTTTGTTTAATAAAATTCAACACCCTACCCCACTACTTTTATTTCATATTCTTATTTTCTTTTATATTTTTGTTTTATGATTATATATTAAAATTATTTATATATTAATATTATTATCAATTGAAATTATGAAAAATGATGAATTTTAGTATTATTAATTATATATTAATATTATTATCAATTGAAATTATGAAAAATTATGAAAAAAGTGGAATTTTTTGGTGTGGCCAAATCAAATGAACCAAGTCTCTATTTATAGACAAAAAAAAATGATGAATTTTGGTGAAAATAAAAATAAATAAAAAATTTATTTACTATAAAATAAATGACATTAAATAATTATCATGAAATAAAAATATAAACACTCACAACAACCAATAATAATTTGCCAAAAATATTATGTGGCCCCCACTAATTTCTCATTCAACATGTTGAATGTTTTCAACACTAAATAATCCACATCACTTTCAACATATGATTCAACACACCATTGTACTAATTCAACTATTGAAAAAAAAATTCAACACCTCCATTGTAAATAGTCTAAGGGGGAGATAAAAAAAATAATTAAAAGGGGGAAAACCGAATCTCGCCCTATTGTCAGGAGGGTGAATATGTATTAACCCTAAAATTAATTATATATTAATATTATTATCAATTGAAATTATGAAAAATGATGAATTTTAATATTATTAATTATATATTAATATTATTATCAATTGAAATTATGAAAAATTATGAAAAAAGTGGAATTTTTTGGTGTGTCCAAATCAAATGAACCAAGTCTCTATTTATAGACAAAAAAAATGATGAATTTTGGTGAAAATAAAAATAAATAAAAAATTTATTTACTATAAATTAAATGACATTAAATAATTATCATGAAATAAAAATATAAACACTCACAACAACCAATAATAATTTGCCAAAAATATTATGTGGCCCCCACTAATTTCTCATTCAACATGTTGAATGTTTTCAACACTAAATAATCCACATCACTTTCAACATATGATTCAACACACCATTGTACCAATTCAACTATTGAAAAAAAATTCAACACCTCCATTGTAAATAGTCTAACGAGGATCTAACATGTATGTGATGACAACTAGATTTATGTTCTCCATGCTTATGTTTGAATCTTTTTATTTCAACAGGCACTAAAGTAATGTACCAGCATATAAGTTATGGAAGAATGTGGCCGCACATAAACAATAGTATAATAGCAGGTTGATATTGTACCAGATAACCATGTTTGGATACTTTGGGGTGTAGAAATTCTACTATGCACCATTATTGCTTCCTCTTTCAATAATGTCAATATTATTCGGTTTGTCTGCAAAGAGATTTGATCCTTTTTTCAAAATTAATCACTTGATGTTGCAGCAGCTTCGGGGCTTAAGGGAGTTCCAAACATGGAAATGATGTACAGGGCTTTCATTCCACCAAATTTGAGTTCTGAGAAAATTGACGATGATTAGTTTGATGATTTCGAAGATGTGCGGTTTCAAGTTTAAAGATGATTGCTGCTTCACTTGTATAATTTCACTTCAATTGAAAAATCATATGTGCTGACTCATATGTGTTTATTAACTATTATTGTTGATGATTAGGTTATGCTGTTATGGATATTACTAACTATTATTGGCTAACTAATAATTGGATTTATAAATTATATCATCAGGTGAACATTGTTGACTCTGTTGGGTCTAGAGACAGTTTTGTAGTTGCTATTTCATAAGGTTTTATACATAATTTGCCAATGGTTAATACATTAGCAATTGCAAATGCAGTGAGTGCTGCAACAACCATGGGCTGTGGTGCTGGTAGGAATGTAGCATCCCTGGAAAAAATAGTTGATATATTAAGATCACTTAACCTCAATGAAAATGATGAGTTTTGGTCCAAAATTCTCCAAAAGAAAGTGGTAGATCAGGAAGTAACATGTCTGTCAAATATTGTGAATGGAAACAAAAATTATCTCAACTTTGTCTCATTTGACCAGGCTGCCTCTGAGCTCTTGCCTAAGCTTGAGTTTCCACAATCAGTGGAGAATGTTCCAACTTGATATTTTATGGACAGTAGGTTGTAGCCACTATTTATCCACTCATGTCAACTAACCCTTCTCTAGATTCTCTTAACTTGTCTCCTTCTTCCTCTAAAATTCAATAAAATCTTCAAGCATATATGTCACTAAATTTTCTATAATCTCTTTTTGGCTGACTGAAAATAATTGATTTAAAGGGTTTTTATTGTTTTAATGCTTTTTATGACAACTTATTATGTTTAATACTAAAATAAAAATAAGCACATCTTATACATTGATCCATAATTTTTTTGTTATTGATTTTGAATAAACTTTATTGAATGATATATCAAGACAAGCCCACATATACTATAAAGTACAAAACAGCTGTATTAGTAGAGGTGTTTACCAGATTAAAGCTTTATGATGTAGATTTTTTTGCAGGTGGTCTTGTCATATATTGGAGTCGGAGCTTTATCATACTGGACACGCTTAGTGGAAATTCAGGAAAACGGGGAACTGTTGCTCCACCCGAGCGACAACACACGTCTTCGTGCATGTACATGCAGAACATGTCTATTGTATTGTGATAACATGATGCAGAATACGACTGAGGTTGCAGAGGATCTATCCAAATATTGCATCAAAGAAGTTGAGAAACCACATGTAGATAGGAGTAGTGATATTCTTCCTATGACCCGGATTCCTTTACAAATTTCTCAAAACATTCAAGGTTTGGTTTCTAACTTGAGTATTTATAAATTGGCAGTAAAATGTTAGAACACAAATACCTTCGAATTAAAACTTTATCGTATAGAATATGGTAATTATAATGTCCTATCATCTGATGTACATTTGTGGTTTAATTTCTTCAAGTCTTGCTACAAGGCCCGAAAAAGTTGTTGGTTCTACAATGCATTATAACAACTGTGGGGTGGCAATAGAAACCGAACAATGGAACGTAGTTAGTAATGCAACTGTTTTGACTCAGTATGTTGCTTCAAGCTCTCCGCGAAGAAATTCAAACTATTAAAGCAAGAGGATAGAATATGATGGGATTGAAGGTTCAAACGGGATGCAATATAAAGTAAGTTGTTCCTACTCAAACGGAACAGGCAGCCAGTGGTATTGATATTTTGATACAATGTAAAATTTACATGGCTTAAAACAACTTTGTGCCAAGAAGATCTTCTTGATGCATGGATTTCATGTGCTACACCTAATCTTAATCTTCTAAACTGCAAAAAGTTTAAGTCGCATTAGCATAACCTTGACTATGATCAATTTAGGGTAGCTTGAAAGGTTAACTTATAAAGAATAAGTTTCTAGCTAGCGATTTCGTCAATGGAAGGATTGGAAGGGTGATTTGCAGGGACCAGTTGATGATTTGCTCACACTAAGAAAAATGGATAATGAAGAGTTATGGATAAGAAAAAGAAAGAGAGAGAATGGGAGATACAATGGTTTGTGTGTTTGTGTTTAAGAGGTTTTATAAGGGAAAAAATTGAAATGCCAAATCAGAATAACATAATGCATATGCCTTGGTGCCAATGTTGCCTAATGGCTACCATAAAATGTCACAAATTGATTGGTTAAAATATAGTAGTATGTCATTTGGCATGTCAATAAAAAATTCAAATTTTTACTGTGGCAATATTGTTTTCATTAATTATAATTCATTTTCTTCTTTCTTGGCATCAACTACTATATTAAGAATTCTAATGCCTCATTTATTTACATTTAAATCCTAATCTAATCCATAGATTAATGGTATTTTAAGGTTAAAACAGTCATTACGGGTTAATTACCTTTTAATAATTTTTTTATGTTATTATTAATACTAATTCAATCATCACATAGCCTTTTCCAATACCCAACCTTCTTTCAGATATCCCATGCGCGTATTTTCCTTCTTTCCACCTCCCAAAATCAATTTTTTGCAGCTTCCAATGAATCGTGCTAGCCGTCGCCCCTTCGTTTTCTTATTCTTCCTCAATATTAATTCTGCCATCTACAGACAATTGCATGTTCCATCTTCATCCGTAAACCCCAACCCCAGACCATTGCATCTTCCGTCTTCATCCCCAAAGTGAAAAGAGGAGTGGTGTTTGATGATGATGGATGCCGATCTGGTAACAGTGGAGTCGTGGTTACTCCGGAAAGGAAGGTCATTTTCCAACGGTGTTGGATCTGGTATAATCGGTGATTATCAAAGGCCCTAACAGTACAAAATTCAAAAACAAGTTTCTCTATTTTGAAATCTCTTTTACATTCTATGATTTTGTTGTTGTAATTATTCTTTTGCTTTGAAGATTCTTATTGATATTTCCAATGCTTTAGGTTTGTTTGATTTCCACATATAATTCCTTGCTAGACATTTTATCTTTTTCTTTAGTCGCTACATGGTTTGGTTTCTTCTCTTCATCGGTTAGTTGCAGAAAGAGTACTATTGAAGCTTTGTTGGAGAAGATGAAAGAAGTTGCGTTGGTACCTGATTTTTCGCCGTTTCCAATTAATCAATTTATGGCTACTCTTACTCATTCTATTTAGGCTTTCTTCTGCTTTTAAATTTCATTTTTGCATATGTTTCTAAATTTTAAGTTTTATATGTTTAATTATGTGATTAGGTTTCTCCATGATCCGGAAAGATGGGGAAGGGAGGCAAATCCGCTAGGCTGACAAAATTCAACAGATCTGGAATACCAGAGCTTTACATTGAGGTTCCTGAAACTGTAACAGTTTTGATCCTTTAATTTTTTGGAAATCGGGTTCACTAAAGGTATATATAGCTTGCCGATTAGTGAGTTATTTTGTTTCAAAAATTACTTCTACCATTCTTGACCAATCTGATTCTGTTTGTTTCTATCGCACTACTTTAGCTCAACATCAAAGCTATGATTTTCTTGCATGAAATTTTTTCCATAGAAAGAATTACAGTGTTGTGATGTTTATCTCAGGTTGTGGTTGCTCAAGCAGTATTAGCCTACTAAGTGTTCGATGAAATGTCTGTGTTGGTGACGGGGTTTCAAATTTCCAAGAAATGAAGAAAGGAGGGCCCCCACTAGAGAAATGGATATCATATGTTACTCAATCCGCTAGGTTGATGACAAAGATATGCCTTATTGGTAAAGTTTATCATTTTTATATGCTATGATGATACTAAGTTTATTAATCCCATTCATACATATAGTGTTTTGCGATACTTCGACATTCATGTCGAACTTGAGTGTTTGCCAGAGAAGACTACAAATTTTATTAATTCTTATGTATTTGATTGATTTATTAAGATTCTTATTGATATTTCCAATGTTTTAGGTTTGTTTGATTTCCATATATAATTCCTTACTAGACATTTTATCTATCTCAGCTTAGAAGATTATAACTTTTTTGAATATGCACCATGAAGTTGCTGCTGCGGATTTGTATGTGTCCATTTACTACAGTGAGCTGTCAAAAACACTCATCCTTACAAACAGGTTTTGCTTGTCATTTGAACTATTATAATTACTCTCTCCCTTCATAATTATAATATCAAAAAATTTAAATTACCTTTAATTTACATGATAAACCCTGTTATTAAACAACTAAAACTTTTCTTATTCTATGGGTAAAAAAGACTTTTGACAAAATAAATTAATATCATTGTTTTGGCATTTCTTACGGGTGATATGTCACACTCTTATTTTTTCTTGGTATTTTATAATTATCTTAATTTTTACAAATTATATTACAAAGTTATTATGTAATCACAATAGTGATGTTGTCAGAGACAAGAAACCAGAATATACACAACAGTGATGTTTTATATTAAAAATGATTAACAATTTTGAAAATACACAACCGTGATGTTTTGTATTAAAAATGATTAACAATTTCTTTAATAAAATGATTATTGATTCAGATCCACTATAAAATGCACTGCAATGTAATTTTTTTATTGTATTTTTAAATTAATTACATTGAATTTTCTAAATTCTAAATGTGTAATAAATTATCTGAAATATGTTTATTGTATTAGATTATATTGAATTTTTTTACTTTAGCCTGTTAAATTTTTTAAAATTTTTTTTTCCAATCCTAATTATTATTCAAAAGATTTTTTTTTGCATTCTACAAGTTATTGATATCACGTTATTATATTTCCTGTCAATACCAATTGTTCTAAAATGCATTATTTTTATAAGACAAAAAAATGCGCTACCTTTTTAGTTATGTCATTAAAACCTATGAAATCTTACAATCATCACACTATCTTTTATTTATTTCTTTACCAACTATCTTACGTTTCCAAAAACAAAATCTTTTGCATTTTACACCAATGAATTTTTTTACTTTAGCCGGTTAACTTTTTTTGGTTTTTCAATCCTAATTATTATCCAAAAGTTTTTTTTTGCATTCTACAAGTTATTGATATCACGTTATTATATTTTTCTGTCAATACCAATGGTTCTAAAATGCATTATTTTTATAAGGCAAAAAAAAATGCACTACCTTTTTATTTATGTCATTAAGAAATTTTATAATCATTACACTATCTTTTATTTATTTCTTTACCAACTATCCTACGTTTCCAAAAACAGAATCTTTGTATTTCAATGACCTGTTAATAGTGGTGCAACCTATACAAATTAATGCAGATGGCTTTTGAAATCTTTTTGCAAGTTTGAAGGCTATTTTAGATTTCTATGTGTTATTAACAATTAATTTTATTTACGTGTGATTAATATGTGTTATTAAGAAGTAATATTTATTAAAGTTTTTTTTTCCTCTTTTGAATTTTTCTGATGATGTTTACCTATAAAATCAATTAAGAAGAAAAAAAATTGACAAACTTTTAGAACCATGATTTAATTAATTCATTAAATTAAATTTTATTTTCAAATAATTGAGATAAGGTTAATTTAAATACTTAAAAATTACTTAAATAGTAAATTAATTAATTAGCGGTCAATTCACAAATATAACCCTGATTAATATTGATATAATTAAAAGTCGAATTTTAATGTAATATTTGCTCGGGATATTAATGTAGAAATTGACCAAATTATTTTTCACTTTATAAACCTTTTCATTTCCCAACTTGATTAATGATGTTGAGTGACTCACTTTTTAAATTTAAAATATGATACCTTAATGTTTATAGTTAAATGTAATCATTATTATGATTTTTTTTTTTTTTACTTTATTTCAAACGGAACTGTAATTTTTATTTCTCTTTATTGCAATACATCAATTATAACTCACACTGTCTTTTTATATATATCATTGAGTAAAGTGACAATAATAACGATATGCTATTAACATCGATATTGTGAATGTGACAATAATAACGATACACTATTAATATCAATATTCTGAGTAAATAATATTCAAGTTTAATATCTATTTTTTATTACTATTAATCCTTATTATTCAATAATAATAATATACTATTATTAATATTTAATTTTTGGAATTTTTAAAATCAAAAATTTAATATTTATGATATATTTTATTTTAAACCATTAACCCTAAATATTTTAATTAAATCATCGTTTATTAACTTTAATTTATAGTTCTTACGCAACAGTGATGGTTACTACTTTTTTAAATATTTTTTAATTAATAAATAAGAAATTAAATTAAATTTATTCTCATATTCATTATGATTATTTTTAAAACATATCATTAAATATTTATTTAATATATGAATAGAATCATATAAATTTACAATACATGAAAATTTTAAAATTATAGGGATGTCTGACGGGCCGAACCTTTTTTCTAACGGGCCGACAAAATATTCACTTAAATTCTAACGGGCGGACAAAATATTTACTTAAATTGAACAGATACTATAGATCATATGTTCTAACGGGGCGACAGAATATAGGTTTTTAATCCACATATTAAATTTTTTAAAATTTTTCAAACTTTTATCTCAATTGGTTTATAATTAAAAATCAAAATTTATTTAGTCATCTATTTTTTTTAGTAAAATATTTATTTTTGACTGAACGAGACTACTTAATTTATATATCTTTTATATACTTTTATTAACCATTACTATATTATATTTATTTATTATTTATAATTACATTCTCTTGCTAGTTTTCAATAAAGAAATGTATAGGTAGGGGTGTACAACAGTCAATGTGAAGCGGTGTTGGGTCGGAAGTTGTTCATCGAGCAAAAAGATAAATAAAATTAAGATAAATAAAATTAGGGTTAAATACGTTTTTAGTCCCTATAAATATGAGGCCTTGTATTTTTAGTCCCTATAAAAGTTTTTTTCAATGAATGGTCCTTATAAAATTATTATGCACATAATTTCAGTCCCTACTGCCAAACCAATGTGTATTTTAAAATGATTATTGTGCAGACATGTTCATAATGTTTTAAAAAGTTTCTGGAAAAAAAAGTAATTCAAAATTTACTTTCTAAGCTGAGATTTTCATTACTTTTATCATTATTTTTTGAAATTTGAAAAAATCATATTTAATTCTTCTCATTTTAAAAAATTCTAAAACTTAGTAAATAAATATTTTACAGTATTCTAAACATATATAAAAAAATTTATTCAAAAATTTAAAAATTACAGGATAATTAAACAGTTTTTAAAATTTTAAAAAATAGCAGAGACTGAAATTGCGTGCATAAAAGTTTTAGAAGGACCATTCATTAAAAGAAAATTTTATAGGGACTAAAAATGCAGGTCGCATATTTATAGGGACTAAAAACGTATTTAACCCATAAAATTAACAACTCAGTTCGGCCAATTTTCAATATCTGATACCACGGGTGACCGTTCAAATGGATAGATTGATGTGGTTTTTAGCTAATTTAATTGGTGATCTACATCCTTTTCTATGGAGAAAATCAGCTAAACATAAAAAAAAATCAACTAATTTAATTGGGAAAAAAATACTGAAGTCCAGGGAATTTCAATTAAATCTAATGGTAGAATTTGATTTAAATTTGATATTACTTCCGCGAACAACAAATATCATATATATAAAATTAATTATTTTTAATTTATGCTTTTAACAATGATTGTTTTTAAATTATATTTATATTCGTTATCATGACCATTTTTAACTATAAAATATTCTGTTAATTAAAATATTTTTATATGTAAAAAAATTTTATGCATGCACTAATTATCACTCTTGAAAATAATAAAATCTTTCGATTTATTAATATTAATTTTTTTCTTTTTGTTCTTATTATATTTTAAAAACAAATGTGCGTAATACACGGGTACCCGTGCGAATGCACGGGTACCCCAATATTAGCGTCTCAGAATGAATACCCGTGCGGACGCTTATAATTTTGCTACTACATCATATATATTCTATTCTTTATCAATTTCATTTTTAATTTTATTATGTATCTTTACTGAATGAAATGCATCATGATAATAATTACATAAGCGTGCCAGAATGGGTACCCGTGCGAGCACACGGGTATCCTCCATATTTTTTAACGGGAATATGAAATTATTGAATAAAATATTGAATATTAATGAGAAAATGATGTTTATTGATCAAAATATTGAATATTAACGGGAACATGAAGTTAATGATCAAAATATTGAATATTAACGGTAACCTAAAATTATTGATCAAAATATTAAGGGTTAAATACGTTTTTAGTCCCTACAAATATGCGACCCTGCATTTTTAGTCCCTATAAAATTTTCCTTCAATGAATGGTCCTTCTAAAACTTTTATGCACGCAATTTCAGTCTCTGCTATTTTTTAAAATTTTAAAAACTGTTTAATTATCCTGTAATTTTTAAATTTTTGAATACATTTTTTTATATATGTTTAGAATACTGTAAAATATTTATTTACTAAGTTTTAGAATTTTTTAAAATGAGAAGAATTAAATATGATTTTTTTCAAATTTCAAAAAATAATGATAAAAGTAATGAAAATCTCAACTTAGAAAGTAAATTTTGAATTACTTTTTTTTCCAGAAACTTTTTAAAACATTATGAAAATGTCTGCAAAATAATCATTTTAAAATACACATTGGTTTGGCAATGAAATTATGTGCATAATAATTTTATAAGGACCATTCAATGAAGAAAACTTTTATAGGGACTAAAAATACAAGGTTTCATATTTATAGGGACTAAAAACGTATTTAACCCTAATATTAAATATTAACGCTATTGATCAACTGATCAAAATATGTTTTTGCTATAAAAAAAATACAATATTGAACCAAATAAACATGTCAGAACGGGGTATCCGTGCGGACGGGTATCACACTAGTTTATAGTTTATATGATGATGGCAATTAATCACGGTGAAATCACTCACTCTAAAAGTCACTCCTTCATCCCAAACTAAAGTAAAGACATGAATCCGTCAAAACTAACTCCCACGGCTCTTGGGTTCCCTTTATGTATGTACTTCCATCCAAAGTAAGCAATTGGCAATATCACAAGCCCCGTAGCAAGAGAAAGCCCAACAGCTTCTAAAGTTGCAAACCAAATCAGAGGCAGCTTGAATAAGCTGCCGCAAGCCACGTAAACTCCTGAAGCTGAAGCATTTAGCCACAGCATGGCCAAATAAAAGACCGTTGAAACAGTCAATAGCATCCCCGTCAATATTTGGAATCTGAGTCGCAGCGGTAAAACCATGATAAATATTATAATAAAGCTTATTATAAACATTGTCATATGTACCACTTCTGGGTAGTAGGCACGAAATGCTTCCTCAGGGGTGTATCTGGATTTTATAACTTTGAAGGGATCAAATTGATTGGTAGAGGTTTTTGTGAGGCCACAGAGGGTGACACTGAATATCCCTAGGTAAGTCTTAAGTTGTTTTGAAGGAAGATTTCGCAGACTCTCAGTTGCATAAGCCATAAAAGACTTCCGGGTAGAATCACTTTGTTCAACTCCAATAATTCTTCCACTTGCCTGGAGAAAAACTTCATTAATGTTTGTTTTCAAATGTAATGCATTTTTATTCATCTATCCAGTAAGACATTATATTTAATGTACATAAGATTAATCAATTATAAAAATAAGATTAATTTAATTAAGCAACAGTTAATTCAATTAACGATCTAAATTGTGGTTAATCCAACTATAGAAATTGATTATTTTTAGTGTAAATTGAATTATCCATTGGTACAACGTTGTATTAATCATATCTTTACACGCGATTCACTAATTATAGCGAGTGTAGAAAAAAGTTAGAAATGCTTCAAACATCAATTTATAATAATCAAGAGATCAAAAAACATCCAAAAGTATATAAAACGCACCTGAGCACGTCTTATGAGTCTCTCATTTCCGGCTGGTATGTTCTGCCTCTGCCAGCGCCAGAACGCCCTCTGCCAGTACGTTCATAAGAGACAAAATAATCAAAATCAATTAGTACATTAAATGCATCCACTTACATGAGAAATAAGAGATTTCTAGGTAGCATAAATAAGGATATAATTATTTGCAGCCCAATTCACCCTGTGTTTTACAGCTACAACTCAGTTTTTTGGGGGGTTGGTTGAAAAAGAGGGCAAAAGTCCTACCTAACAAAGATGATAAGACAATTACTGTAAGAGAGAAGCTATTATAAGAGAGAAGGACAGAGAATTGGGCAATGATCTATATGCACAAAATTGTTTTGCAAAACAGAAGATGTTAGCCAAAAAGATTTTACTCTACATCTTTCAAGAAATTTAACTTGCCTTGTTCTTTTGATTTGAATAGGTACAAAAGCATAAAGCAATTTAAGAAATTCCAGTTAGTTGCACAACTTAAAAACTAATAGTACAATGAAGTAACAGAATTTTAATCACTTACCAGATCATCAGGATCAAATTCCCCCTGCTCTATACCATGCTGTGGAGCCAAATCTGCCCCCCCGATTGATGCCTGGACGCATCGAAAGACAAATTATTTAACACCCATAAATTAGTTGCATAACATAAATTAGCTGCATAATCCTAGACACATCGAAAGAGAAATTATTTACAAAAATTTAATGTGGATTTAACTTTTAATTATAAAATGCTGTGAAAAATATGTATTTAATTAATTTATATTTTTTAAATGAAAATTACATCCGTAAAGTTGAAAGAAAAAAAATTATAAGCTTTAAGTTATAAATTATTTAAATTAACATGTAAAAATGTATTATAAGCTTTAAGTTATAAATATTTAAATTAACATATAAAAGTACTCCCTCTATCCCAAATTATAAGAGAAAATGATTTTTTAGATTCATTGAATAATTAATGTATCTGAACTATATATATAGACCAGATATATTAATTATTCAATAAATCTAAAAAGTGATTTTCTCTTATAATTTGGGACGGAGGGAGTATATTATAAGGGTGAGATAATTTAATAGTTGTAAAAAATATGAATTCGATTAAGTTAGCTCAGATGATATCTATTTAAGGTATCCGATTGCGGGATCACTGCGATATCCTACTTATCCGTCTTTAAGAGGTGAAAATCGGGCTATTATGCAGACCAAAATAAATAATCTATAAATTCAAAAATAATCTTGCAACAAAAAAAAAACCAATCAACTCTGCACTTACTACATTGGATTCCTCTGGCTCCCTTTCAAGCTCTAGCACCAGAGCTTCCCACCCTGGTGGTATCTGAATGTATTGACATAACATTTACAAGTTAGTTGCATCTAACAAAGAGCTGCTAAGCAAATACAAAATTATCCTACAAGACAATTACTATAAGAGACAAGCTATCATCAGAGAGGATAACAGAAGTGGGTAAGATCTATATGCACAAAATTGTTTTGCAAAAGATTTTACTCAAAATCTTCCAAGAAATTTAACTTGCCTTGTTCTTTTGATTCAGATAGGTCCAAAAGCATAATAGCAATTTAAGATAGTCCAGTTAGTTGCACAACTTAAAAGCCCCGCAAAAAAGTCACAAATTTTTAATCACTTACCAGATCAGGATCCAATTCCCCCAGCTCTATAACATGCTCTGGAGCCAAACCTTCCCTCCATAGTGGTGCCTGGACTCATTGAAACACACATTATTTAACAACCATATATCAGTTGCATCTAACAAAGATGATAAATAAGAAATATATAATTAAGAGGTGATAAACAATTAATACCGGTATCCTACAAGACATTTACTATAACATACAAGCTATCATAACTCATAAGAGAGAAGGACAAGATATTAGCATGCATTTGCCAATTACATTACCATATACTATCACTCTTGTATTTAACTAACTCGTGTTCCTGCTGCTCCAACCACTGATCATGTTGCATCAGTCCCTTTTACCTCTTCTTCTGGCCTTCCTACTGCACCTACTTTATCCTCACCTTCGCCTTCCCCACGTGTTCCTTCTCTTTCCATTGTTCATCCCACAGGGCATTCCACTGGAATTATTAAAAGACCTGGTTACTTGGAGGATTACCACTGCAACGCACCAACTCTGTTGGAAACATTATCTACCTCAATCATACACTGCCTGACATTGCTTTCTCCGCTCAACAAGTCACCCACCATGTTTCCAAGCCTCTTGGATCTCATTTTCATGCTGCAACTCATGAGCCCAGGTACATAAAGCATCTCAAGGTAAAGGTTTATTGTTTCCTGCATCCATTTCCCTATGTCTATTTGGTTTTGCGGTTTCCAAATGCGAGTGTTGTTTGGACACTCGAAGATGAAAACCCATCAACGGTTATTGTGTATTTCTTGGCCCTGCTCTCATTTCCTGAAAATCTAAGAAACAATCCACTATTTCTACATCCTCCTCCGATGCTGAATATCAACCTAGCTAGTCTCTCTTGCTAAATTCAATGGCTTCACTATCTACTTAATCTGCGCACTCCATTGAATTCACCATCATGCATCCATTTTTTTTTATTTAACACCACTGGTTTAATCCGGTTCGGGGATCAGTTCTGGCATCAAGTGGTTCCAGCTCCCTCCTGATCGCAGTTGAGAGGGATCGAACCGTGGTTCGACCTACCAAGTCTAGCGTCAATCACCACTAAACCAACTAACGCACCATTAAATGCATCCATTTAAGAGACAATAACTTACATAAAATATTGAATATTAATAAATTAGACATTGTAACGCACCAGATCACGTCTCATGAGCCTCTCATTTCCAGCTGATACATCCTGGGCACGCATCTGCGAGTCCTTTTCATAAGAAACAAAAAGTCCACAACATCAACAAAACCATTGAGCAGTACTTAAAAGAGCTACTCCCAAAAGGAGGGAAAAAGTCCTAACAAATTGATGATAGATAAAAGACATGGTTAATAACTAATACCAGCATCTCAATTAATACATGTATCCTAAGACAAGGACATAGAATCGGCATACTAAAAGACAATCGCTATAAGAGACAATCAATCATAAGAGAGAAGAACAGAGAATTGGCAAGTCCAAAAACAGAAAAGCAATTTTAGCAAGTCCAATGAAGTCACAAGTTTTAGAACTTACCTCATTCAATTCATCCATCGATCTCAACAACCTTGTCTTTCCCTGATTAGTTTGTCTTGTGTTTTCTGACAAAAAGAACAAAACGTTATGCAAAAAACAAAGAGCAAATGGATTTTTTTCTTTAAAAAATTTGATTAAATAAATTTTTTTATTAATATTTTTCTTACGCGTCTTGCTTCATTCTCTCCTATTTTCGATTAATATTTTAGTTTTCAAGTTCCACATATCATACACACTGGAAGGTTCGTTGCTGCTTCAATTCTAACAATACAAAACTTAAATAAAAACTCACACTGCATTTAGATATTCCACACGTCCACGTGTCAATGCCTGATTGCAGGAATTTCACAAGAAGAAGAAAAATGAGTGTAAAATTCTTCAATCATGATTAACCTGTTCCCGGTAAATTAAAATATTAATCTTTTCCTGGACTAATTCTACTTTGTCAACGCATTTTTACTTTAATTTGCCCTTTCTTTCTACTAGTATTTAACGTATCAATGAAATTTTTGTATTAGTCAAATTTTGTCAAGTATTTTTAAATAATTTCTGTTATTAATAATAGAGGAGTGCTATAGTTATACTAAAACATACACCTCAAGTATGATATTATGTGAGGGTAGGATAAAAAAAATACAAGCACAAATTTCTAGATGAAAATAAAATATTATAAAAATTGAAAAACCGTATAAAATACGGTGTAGTGTCAAAACTTGATGTAAGCTTAGCATTCTTGTTAATTAATATAGAAATTTAAATTTACCTTAACTCTATGCAAGTGATATTTATATATGATATTTATATGCTTGTAATCTATATGTATAGTATCTATGTTATGTTACAATGTAAAAGACACACTTGAGAAGATTATAATACAAAACTAGTAGGAAACTCGTGCGATCTGGTCCGAATTTCACATTACATGTATCTGATTATGACTTGCAAAGTTTCTTTATATATATCAAAGGAGTAGTGTTATTTAGTACGAAGCAATTTGAAGAAGAAATGCAAGAATGAGTATGTGTCACTATTTTAGTGGTAAATTTTAAATTAATTTTAAATTTAACTTTCTTTTTAATAGGGATCATGGGGTTGTGGTGATAATAGATGGTTGAGATCTATTCTTGCCTTTCTTATTTTTCTATTTTCTTACTAATAAGCATTTTCCATATCAAAGATATATAAATTTAACCAAAATGCAACCAAATTTTAGTCTATGTTATCGTGTTTTCTCCGCCCTCTTCTTTTGGTCGTAGTGGTTGTTCCCATCCCCAGAGTCTCTGGTAGTCCAACCTAGCTGAAGTTTAGGTTCTCTTTCCCCGTTTCATCGGTGACTTGTTCCTTAATTGGCTCTTGTGGTTGTCTTTCCAAAAATGGAGAAATGGAAAGATTTCGCTCTTTCAAAGGAAGAAGAAGAAGGTGTGGTTGCGGATGAGAAGGAAGTTTTTGAAGACGAATCGATCCAGAGAACCCTAGCTGGGAAACTGTGGACAGAAAGCAATTTCAACTCTAGAGCATTCAAGAGTACGATGGTGAATGCCTGGAAGCTGAAACACACCGTGGAAGTTCAGGATCTAAGCAAGAACTTGTTTCTCTTCAAATTCAGCTCGAGGAGAGATATGGAGTATGTCCTCAAAACCGGTCCTTGGAGCTTCGATAGAGCACTTCTGGTCCTAAAACGCATTTTTGGTGAAGAGCAGCCGTCAGAATTGGATTTACACTTCAGTTCCTTCTGGGTAAGAATATATGATCTTCCTCTCGTTCTCAGATCTGATACTATGGCAAAAAATTGGGGAATATTATAGGTACCTTTGAAGAAATGGATGTAAAAGAAGCTCATAGGAATGGTAGATTTTTGCGTGTTAAAGTCACTCTGGATCTGAAGGAGCCACGAAAGTGTGGCACTGTTGTTACATTTAAGGAAAAGAAGATTAGGGTTCAATTTAAGTATGAAAGACTCCCTACTTTTTGTTTCATATGTGGACGAATGGGACATCAAATAAAGGATTGTGAGGCTATTGAGGAACTCAATGAGGAGGGGTTTGAAGATATTGAAGAACAAGATTTGGCTTTGGGGCAGTGGCTGAGGGCTTCTCCTCTACCCAAACTCACTGATGAAGCGAAGAAACGTGATTCTAGTTCTAGCCTGTGCAGTAAAGATCTCTTTAATGCATCTTCTAGTCAAAGTCGGTGTGAGACCAAGGGGGAGGATAAAGGAGAGGATGTAGAAGTTCAACAAGTCAATGTTTCTGAGAACCAACAGAGTAGAGGAAATGAGGAGGAAGGGGTAGGTCCAAAAAACCAATTTGACGTTGAAACTGTTGCTGAAACACTAGGTGTTGTTATGTTGTCCATAGGAATAAACAAACCCAAGACGATCTTGAAAGCAGAGAGTGTTCAAAAAAAATGGACACGGAGAAAACGTGCAAAGAATTCGGGAGCGACATCGGGGAAAACTTCTAGCCAAAGATAACCAAGCGACAATTGGTGGATGTTATGATTACAGAGGGCCCATTGGACGATATTGCTAATGGAGACAAAAAAAGGAAGCAAGCTATGGAGGGTAGTGAAGTTCCTAACAAATTACCAGAGGTGGTGTTGGAGGGCCAACACCGCCTTCCCCAATGAAAACCATAAGCTGGAACTGCAGAGGTTTGGGGAGCCCTCGTGCAGTTCGAGGCCTTGCGAGGCTTCTCAAGGTGGAAAATCCCCAACTTGTCTTTCTTATTGGGACAAGGCTCAAGAAGGAAGAGATGCTAAAGTTAAAAAGGAGATTTAATTTCAAATTTGATGTTATTGTTGACTGCAGTGGAGTAGGGAGGGATAGAGCTGGTGGCTTATGCTTGTGGTGGAAGGACGATTCAGATATCAATATCAGCTCTTATTCTCAGAACCATATAGCAGGTAACTGTCTTAACGAGGATGAGGACGAAGCCTGGTTCTTTGCGGGTATCTATGGATATCCTGATGAAGCTAGAAAAAAGGAAACATGGAATCTGATACAAGCCTTAAAAGAGGAAGGGAGCCCAAAAATTATTTTCTTTGGTGATCTGAATGACACTATTTCTGAAGCCGATAAATTGGGAGGAATTAGCAGATCTGCGTCTCAGCTTCAGCGGGGCAGAAATACTAAGGAAGTTTGCGGCTTGCAGGAAGTGTTCTTCAAAGGGTATCCATTCATTTGGACGAATAGGAGAGAAGGGATCGCTAATATTCAGTGCAGACTTGATAAAAGTTTGGTCTCTTTTGAGTTTATGCACAACTTTCCTCTTACAAAAGTTTTCCATCTTGAACGTTATGGCTCTGACCATGCTGCATTGCGGGTTTTTATTCAACGAGAAGAACCAACTGTCAAACGGAGATATCTGTTCCGTTTCGAGGAAGCCTGGACCAAGGATGAGATATGTAGGGATTTAATCAATCAATTGTGGAGGCGAAATTCAGGATCTATTCCTCAGCGGCTCAGATCTATGCAAGATCTTCAACATGAATTTAAGGACTTGCGATCTAACACCATAAGGAAGGAGATTCTACGGTTGGAGGAACTCATCAAAGAAGATAAAAGGTGGTCAGGGGATTCTTTGGAAATTCAGCAGTTTAAAGCTATTGAGAGTCAAAGAGATATGGTGTTGAAAATTGAGGAGACTTTATGGAGACAGAGGAGTCGAGCGGTGTGGATCAAGGACGGCGATAGAAATACCAAGTTTTTTCACCTTAAAGCGGATCAAAGGAGGAAGACAAATCAAATTAAAAGATTGAAGGACGAGAATGGAAACTGGATGAAGGGCGTGAGAATTGTGAGCGAATTCTTATTTCTTATTTTAAAGACATCTTTACCTCTTCCAATCCTACTAATACGAATGAGGTTTGCAGCTTCATACGTGGGAAACTTTCTAATAGAGATAAGCATTTATGTGCTAGACAGTTCACAGGTGAGGAGGTCTTTGAAGCTTTATTTGAAATGCATCCCACCGAATCCCCGGGTCCGAATGGATTACCGGCCCTATTCTTTCAACAATTCTGGCCCATTGTTGGAAATGAAGTGATTCGTTTCGTGCTGGAAATTCTCAATGAAAATGGGGACCCTACAGCCATCAACAATACTTTCATTACTCTCATCCCAAAGATAAAGAATCCTGCTAACCCCAGGGACTTCCGTCCGATTAGCCTATGCAATGTCATTATGAAGATCGTCACCAAATCAATTGCTAATGGACTGAAGTCTTTCTTTCCTGATATTATTAGCGAAGAGCAAAATGCTTTCATTAAGGGAAGACTCATTACTGACAACGCCTTAATAGAAATGGAGTGCTTTCATTGGATGAAACAAAAGAAGGAAGGGAGAAAAGGAACAATGGCACTGAAGCTAGATATGTCTAAAGCGTATGATACACTGGAGTGGAGCTTTGTGGTTGAATACTTGAAAAGAATGGAGTTTCCCCCAACTCTCGTTTCTCTTATTCACAATTGTATCTCGACGGTCTCATACCAATTGTTGATCAATGGCCAGCCAAGTAAACGTTTCATCACGGCTAGGGGTCTCCGTCAAGGAGACCCACTCTCACCTTATTTATTTGTTATTTATGCAGATGTGATGTCTGGTATGTTAAAGAACGAAGCTGATGCGAGGAGGATCCATGGAATCAAAGTAGCCAGAAATTCTCCATCCATTTCTCACCTCTTTTTTTGCAGATGATAGCTTGCTTTTCGCCAGAGCAAGTGAAATGGAAGCATATTGTATTCAGCAGGTATTGGAGGCTTATCAACAGGCTTCGGGTCAGAGCATAAATGCTGACAAATCCGAAGTCTCCTTCAGCAGCAATATTGGAGAAGAATCCAGAGAGAGAATAAAAGCAAAGTTGGGGTTTAGAGGAGTTAATAGTCATTCCAGATACTTGGGGCTTCCGATGGTTTTTGGGAGATCAAAAAAGGAGGTTTTTCGGCTTGTTGTCGATCGAGTCTGGAAGAAAGTGAAGGGTTGGAAAGAAAAGTTTCTCTCTAGTGCCGACAAAGAGGTTCTGATTAAAGCTGTAGCACAAGCTATTCCCACTTACATCATGAGCTTGTATTTGTCAAATTTTGTCAAGTATTTTTAAATAATTTCTGTTATTAATAATAGAGGAATGCTATAGTTACACTAAAACATACACCTCAAATCTACACCGCATGATATTATGTGAGGGTAGGATAAAAAAATACAAGCACAAATTTCTAGGTGAAAATAAAATATTATAAAAATTGAAAAACCCGTATAAAATACGGCGTAGTGTCAAAACTTGGTGTAAGCTTAGCATTCTTGTTAATAATATATAAATTTAAATTTACCTTAACTCTATGCAAGTGATATTTATATGCTTGTAATCTATATGTATAGTATCTATGTTATGTTACAATGTAAAAGACACGCTTGAGAAGAATATAATACAAAACTAGTAGGAAACTCGTGCGATCTGGTCCGAATTTCACATTACATGTATCTAATTATGACTTGCAAAGTTCCTTTATATATATCAAAGATATATATTTAACCAAAATGCAACCAAATTTTAGTCTATGTTAATCCCAAAAACATAATAGTTAACAATGTAAGAGCTAATAATACATCCAAAATTTTAACTCTTTAAGTAAAACAATAAACATATAGATGGTACAAATTTCAAATGCTATTTTTTTAAATGACCGGAACCAGCCAGTAACAACAACCTGCATCATATACTTGTATTGTGAAATGTATAAAATAAGATATCAATTTTGCAAAACTTTGAAAAAAAATAATAAAGTGTGTGACATCTACAGATACAAAGATATGGTGAAAAAAATTACCATCTAACAAAGTGCTTAAAAAACCTCCTTGTATACAACATTTGTAGTGGTCGGGC
The DNA here is from genome assembly GCF_029867415.1 of Vicia villosa. Lineage (NCBI taxonomy): Eukaryota > Viridiplantae > Streptophyta > Magnoliopsida > Fabales > Fabaceae > Vicia > Vicia villosa. Next base: position 126,243,950 of record NC_081185.1, read on the forward strand.
ACGAGACATTCTCCTTGTCATGTATTAAGATTTTAAGACCATTTTTGGTAGTAACTCTTGAAATTGCGACATACAATTTTCCATGGCTAAAACCAGGAGAAGGAAAATACAATCTAACACTATCAAATGATTGACCTTGGGATTTAATTGTCGTTGCGCAAGAGACAATGATCGGGAATTTTCTCCTAATCAACTTAAATGGCCACATTGATTCAGAAGGTGACATAGACATTCGAGAAATGTAAAAAATGTTACCTATATTCTTTCTAGACATAATTTTTGCCTCGATGACGTGATTTGCTAATCTTGTAACAATTAATCTTGTTTCATTGCACAATCCATCAGTTTGGTCCAAATTTTTCATGAGCATAATGGGGGTACCAACTTTCAATTTGATCCTATGATTTGGTAGACCTGATGTTCTTAGTATGCTAAGAAATTCCGAAGATACTCTTTCTCTTCTCCTAAAAAGCAATCAAACAATAACATATGGACATTAGGAAATTCAACATGATACATTGTTTTGTTGTATGTATGCATAAATGAAAGTTAAATAATTTTTACCTGGTATTAGGTCCAATACATAATGATTGATTTTGTCCACAACTTCAATGGTTGAGGCAAGAATTACTTTTCCTTGTAGATATGCAACATCTTGGAATACATGAACCAAATTGGGATATGTGCTTTCAATAATAGCCTTTATAGGATCAGAAAAATTGGCAATTAATCATTTGGTTCATATATCTTACCATCCCCAACATTTAAGATCCATTTTAAAAACTCCGCTATTTCCTTAGAACTTGTACTATCTCTTCCCTGCTGAAGTCTCGTGTTTTGGTTAGTGTTAGAACCTAACAATCGTCTCATATATAAGATGAGCATATTGATGCATGAACAATATCAGAACGCCCTGCTCTTGGAACAACAGGAAGAACCTGTCTGAAATCTCCTCCGAAAAGAACTACTTTGCCACCAAAGATTTTATTCGCAAGACCCTTCTTGCTCATGACATCTTTACGAGTTTTATCCAATGCCTCAAAGCAGTTTTATGAGCCATAGGTGCTTCATCCCATATTATGACATTGGTTGTCTCGAATAATTATGAGCTTTCGGTGTTTTCGTCAATATTGTAAGTTGAGTTGTCAAGTGTTGGCACATGTATTTTGAACTTTGAATGGGCAGTTCTTCCGCTTGGCAATAATAATGAAGCTATGCCACTTAAAGCAACACTCAGAAAAAAAATTCTTCAAACGAAGTGCACTTGATAGTGTTCTCCACATGAAAGTTTTACCGATCCCTCCATAACCATGTAAAAAAACAACCTTCTTCTTTGTTTCTTGACAGCTTCCATGATCTTTTCAAATATTGAACGTTGTTCATCTAAGCCACCTATGATATTTGGTTTTTAAATGTTGTTTGGTTTTTAAATGCAATGCATGCTATTTGGTTTTTTAAATGTTGTTTGGTTTTTTAAATTGGGTTGCGTTTTTTCAATGCTGTTTGCTTTTTAAACTTAATTATTTTAACTAAATATTAAATAACTACTAAATAATTGGTTATTTTAAATAGTTAAGATATATTTAAAAAACTAATTATTTTAAATATTAAATAGTTAAGTTATATTTAACTATAGAATTTAATAAACTAATTAAATTTAAAATATTTAATATATATAAACTATTAATATTTTAACTATTAAATTTTAAATAGTTAAGGTATATTAAATATTTCAACTATTTAATATATAAACTATTAATATTTTAACTATTAAATTTATCAATTATTAATATTTCAAATATTAATGGTTGAAATATCCAATTACATTTTAAAAATATATTTCAATAGTTAAATATACCTTAGCTAATTAATATTTAAAATTATTAGTTTATTACATATTTTAACTATTTAATAATTAGTTAATTTATTAAATAATTAATCTATTTAATAAATAAATTATTACTTTATTATTGCATATATTATTATTTATTATTATTTTTTAGATCAAAATAAAAATTAATATCAAAACTCAAAACAAAACAAAATCTATTTAATAAATAAATTACTGAATTATGTAATATATTGTATTATGTAATATATAGAAATGCATTGTAATTAGTATATGAAGAATAGAAGTGGTTTAGTGGATGGGTAGTATTTTGTTAATGTAAGGGATATGTGTTCAACACTTGGTGGAACAAAATTTAACAAAATTTTTTGACAATTTCTTTATGGACCCCAACCTTCTTGGATACGCGGCAAAATTCAAAAATGCCCCTATATTTTGGAAGTGCATCTCCGAAGCCATCTTTTTATGAAGAAAAAAAAAAGTGGTTTCGGACGTGCACTTCCGAAAACATCTTATTATTTTTTTATAAAAAAGTGATTTTTGAGATGCACTTCCGAAAACACTTTTTTCCAGAAAAAATGTGACTTCGGAGATGCACTTCTGAATTCATCCCCCTAGGAATATTTCAGAGATGCACTTCCAAACTATTGTCTGATACAAAAAACTTAAAATAAAGGAACAACGTTTCGATTTATCATAAAGCATGAAAATTACAAAGATTACACAACATGAAATTAAAGTTACATATTGTTAAACACTGGTAGTTGAGGATGAGTCAACATTTTGATAACGTCGGCTCCCGATCTTTGAAGTTTCACATCCAACTCGATCGGACCCTTTGAAGAAAATAGGTCGAAAGTTGTCCACAAAACTGCTAAATCTTCGTCATTCTTGACTTCAAATGGGGTGAACTGGACGTCTCCCTCGTCGTTAGGCGAAGGCGAGTGGTACTCAAGCATGACAACCTTCCGATTTTCCGGATATTGCAAGAGAGAGTTAAGCGACGTAATCAATTCCGCGAATGGTGTGTCACACGATAAGCAAAATTGGAACGACATCGGGTAACCACTGCTGAAGTAGACAAAAGCTAGGTGGGGGTAGATTTGTGTCATTTCTGTTTGTGGCTTGATGTTGATGAAAAGGTATAGTGTATTATTTATAGACTTATTGGAGTAATAATGACCCAACAAACCTTCTCTTGTTTTCAGTGGATGTTTAAGAAATGCACTTCTGAAAACAGCCTTGAAGCATTAAATTTTCGGAAATATGCTTCCGAATTTAGTAGAGACAGAACAGAAAATTGATTTTTGATGTGTGTAGTCTATTTGGACAAATTCCACAAATTGAACCAATACAAGCACATGTAATGAGCATAACATAAAAATGACAACATTAAATATAGGTATATTATATATGTATTAAATCGGTTTGATGTTACATTCTAAATGATAATACATACAAAAAATGACACACATCCGGTCATTACAAACAAAAAATATCCGGTAAAATCTAAAATGCTCCTAACAAGTCCTCACCGCTTAGTTCTAAAACCGGTAACTTCTTAGACCGCTCTCTATTTTCCTCACGCTCTTGCTTCGTCATTTATTCAAACTCCGCCATTCTTTCAAAAAAAGGATCCGACCAAGTTTCCGCCTCTTTCGTATGATGTACCGTCCACTAACAAGAAGTAGCCGAAATAGGACAACCCGGTTTCATAAAAAACTTGCACAAAGTGGCGCGATCTTAGATACCCGATACAAATGATGCGGGTAGACGCTTCCAAAGACGGGCGACTATGAAGCGGAAAAATGTCTCCGACTATGTTGCATTTCTGACCTCGGGCCCAATTTCATGACTTTAAGATTATACATTCATTGTATACCTGCTTGATATTTGAAACACTCTCCGGTTTTTTTCGCTTCAAATCGACAAGTATGTTTCTCGGCACCACTTTGATTGTTGATAATTCCGAAATAACATCCTTCTCTTCGCGAGACAACCGATACGCAATTGGATGCCCGTGTAGCTTAGTTTCCAAGGCATGATTATGAACTCCACAAATGACGCTAAAACGCCACAAATCATCAATCCTACGAGTTACGCGCAACTTAAACGGACATGGACACTTTCTCGATCCCGTGTCATCGTGTTTTAACTCCCGTTTTGTTGGTACATAGTTCCCACCCCTCTCGCATTCAACATGACAAAAGATTTCTGTGTACTACTTCCATTGTCGAACCTTAATATCACAATGTCAAATCCAAGTTTACTAGATTCACTTCGGATCCAATCAAGCAATTGTTCACGACAAGCGAAACTCATATTATTTGTAAATTGTTGTCGAACATCCACCGCAAAGGTAATGATTTTAACATCGTTAACCGGCTCTTTAGGCCCGTTACCTCTTCCGGAACTGATACGCTGTCGCGCGCGAATAAAAAACGAGTATTTTGAAAACGTAATATAGCGACAATGACTCGAGTCGTATCACAAGGATTCTTATTCTTATTAACTAATTACAGTAACGATTAATGGGGGGGGGTTTGGTTTAGGATTGTATTAATAAAGAAATTTAAATTAAGTGATTATGAAAAGTGATTATAAAATAAGCTGTTCTACTATTCGGGTTCCCCACTTATCATTGGTAATCATAAATATAATCCCTAAGCGAATTCTATCCCCTATTCGATTACAGCAACAATAAACAAGCGAAATTGGTACTATACGATTTATATTCCTATTACCCGAATAAAGCAAACAGATTCAGCACTTATGAATTAAGCAAACATGATTTGACAAACGCAAGTTAACGATAAAGCAACGCTAAATCGCGAAACAGATCAAGAAACATAAACCAATCGAATTAAATCAATAATATTATGTATGAATTGAATTAAGCATGCAACACATATAGAAGATTATTGAAAGGGAAAAGAATTGGGATTAAAATTAAAAAACCTCAAAGATTCGGTTGAACATGAACAATAGATCAACCCTTGGACTTAGTTCTCCATGAGTTCTTCAAAACATAAGAAAAATTTCGTGAATGGTGAATAGGCCTCAACAGTACGGCCAGACCTAGGTACTAGAGAGAACCGAACAGTTTACAACCCAACTGGGTCAAAAACATAACCCAGACCCAACTAACGACCCACAACTAAAACAAAATAATGCATCAGCTTCAAACGCAATTATGAAATATATGAGCTCCGAATCTGACTTCTACTCCAACACGAAAGTTGTAGCTCTTTCTCTTAGATTTCCGACGATTACTAGAACGCGTTAATCGGATTTCTGGAGCTCCAATTATGATTGATTCCGTGAAAACTGTTAAAGCTGAAAATTATATGCGAAAATCAAATTAAACCAAAAATAAAATAAATTAGAAAAACAAACTAAAACATAAAAATAACAGAGAAAAAACAAAGAAATGATTAAGTGCAAACATGGGAGATTGTGCATTAAGATGCACTGATCAGGAATTTCTAACTCATCGGTGATAATGTTGTCCGGATGCACCATTCCTAACGTATGCAAAAATACAAAAATGTTGTTAAAGCTGTTTTTTTAACTCTCCCAGACCTTATTTTGAAAGTGCATTTCTGAAATTTATTAGGTTGTTTATTTCGGAAGTGTACTTCCGATCTGACGCAGTTTTCTTCATTCTCAAATCAACAATGTAGTGGAATAAGATGTTAAATGAACGATGTTTACCTCAAACTGTAGCTTTCTATGCTCCCTTTAGTATGATCAATCGCTTGAAACTTGATTTGAAGATGAAAAATTGATTGAGAATGATGGAGGTTTTGGAGAGGGTTTATGTTTTGGTTTTGAGGAAAATGATGAAATAGTGAAGGAGGGAAAATGTTTATGAAGAGTTTTTTTTGGAGATGCATCTCCGAAAAATCACCTGATAGTTAAAATCCAACGTTTAATTTGAAATTTAAGTGCTCTCGGAGATGCATCTCCAAATTCTGGGAAAATCTGGAAAAAAAATACTTCGGAGATGCATCTCCGAAGCAGGGGTATTTTGGAGTTTTCAACAGGGGTTATCCCCACAGGGGGTCTATAAAGAAACTGTCTTGGAAATTTCTTTACGGACCCCCCAGTTGTGAAAACCTCTGCTGGAAACCCGAAAATATCCTTTGGAGATGCATCTCCAAAAAAATGGGATTTTGGTTAATTCGGAGATGCATCTCCGAAAACACCAAAAAAAAAATTGGAATTTTGTTTAATTCGGATATGCATATCGAAAAAACCTCTGACCATTTGGGGGTTTTTCGGATATGCATATCCGAATTAATCAAAATCCCAAAACATAAAAAAAATTGAGATATTTATTAATTCAGATATCATAAAATTGATATAATTTATAAGTTATGAATAATAATAATGATAATTATATGGTAGATATTTCTATTCTAATTCCAATTATAAATTAAAAAATAAATATAAAAAATATCACTCATAAATATAAAATAAATATATCCCATAAACATATAAAAATAAACTTAACATACATGGAATTTACAAAAATTTGTAAATTGACGTTGATAAAAAAAAACTATAGTTATATTGACTTTTACTCGTATTCAACTATATAAAATTATAATATTTTGTTGAATTTAATTACTTATTGAATGTCAATAGTTATTTTCATGACATTACCATCATATTATTATTAACTCTAAAATTGTTTTGAAAATTTTGTTTATAAAATAAATTTGTTTAGCTATAAATTGTTTTTGAAAATTAGTTTATGAAATAATTTTTTTATGTATCATAAAAAATAAAATGAATAGTAAATACATTTAAAAATATCTTTATTATTATAGTAAATAATTTTTTATGTATCATAAATATCTTTATTATTATTATAATTATTAGTTTTATATATAAAAATAAGATGTTGATTTAAATATTTATTAGACTAATATTATTATTATATCTTGATTATAATTATATATATTTAATAATATATTTTAATTAATACAATTAATTATACTATTAATTATTGATTCACCTTAATTTTAATTTTTTTAATTATTATTGAGTTTTTTCGGATATACATATCCGAAAAATTTCAAGATAAAAAATTAGAATATTTCGGATATGCATCTCCGAAAACACCCATTTTCCCAAAAAAGAGTGTTTCCGGAAGTGCATCTCCGAAATCATCTTTTTTTTAAAAATAAGGTGCTTTCAGAAGTGCATCTTCGAAATCACATTTTTTTCATAAAAAAATAATTTCGGAGATGCACTTCCGAAATATAGGAGCATTTTTGGAATTTCGCCATGGGTTTCCAAGAAGATTGGAGGGTCTATAAAGAAATTATCTTTGTCTTATATCTTTGTTATATTGGGTCTAGTGGTCCATGGCCCAATAGCTCCTTTAAACCGTAGCTATATATTGTATGAATTATCTTGTTGGTTGGTTAATGAAAATCTGAAAAACTATTTTATGTTTGATCTTTTTATGCCATTTAGATCTAGGGTAGTAGCTTAGTGTGACCCAACCATGCATGTTCCCTCTACAAAATCAAAATTCTAAATAAAAAAGGAAAAACAAGATTACATGAGTGTTTAGATGACGATGGATCACATCGAATCACCAAACATTGTTTTAAATGGCACTCATTCAACAGAAATCCAACTACTGTTGTGAAAAAAGATACCAAGAACAAAATATAATAGGGAATTAGGGAAGATAAGAAGAACACAAAAATTGGTTATAACTGCTATTCTTTTACTTTCTCTTAGGAAACAAGATTACAAGTTTGCAAAAATAACAAATAACCTCTCTCACCCTAAATCAGGATTTGCAGCGTTGCAATGATGAGAGACTAGTATGCTATTTATAATAAAACCTAACATACTAACTAATGGACTTTTCCCACAAGGCCCATTACACAAGCCAACTTAATAAAAAGCTAACTTAACAAATTAGGGTTTAAACACTAAAACCTAATTTAACATGCTAACAACCCTAGCATCTTTGACACAAGCATGTGAACAACCTTCGACTTCATGCTTAATCCTGTCGAACCAAGAAGCTACCCTTCGGCCATACTATAGTTCGATCCAATATCTCACAAATATCCACCTTGGACCTAACTCTACAACATCAAGAGAACAACTAGCTTTCTTCATGCAGCTTTATCAACTGCATACAGTGGAAAAACTTGCAACTCAGTAATGTCTTGGTGATCATATCAGCAGCATTGTCCTCAGTCAAAACCTTCAGCACTTGGACTTCTCCACACTCGATTACTTCTTTGACGAAATGCAACCTCACATCGATGTGCTTAGTTCGCTCATGATATGTTGATTTCTTCGACAAGTGTATTGCACTTTGACTATCACATTTAACAGTGATACCTCGACCTTGAAGTTTCAGCTCCTTCACAAGACCTTCAAGCCACAATACTTCTTTCAAAGCTTCAGTTAGGGAAATATACTCCACTTCATTGGTTGATAGAGCAACAACCTTCTGAAGTGTTGCTTTCTAACTAATTGTAGTGCCAAACATAGTGAAAACATATCCAAAAATAGATTTTCTAGAATTCATACAACCTGCATAATCAGAGTCGACATATCCTTCGCTTATTGCTTTACTATCTTCACCCAAGTCTCCACCATAAATTAGGACCCTGTTCAGAGACCCATTTATGTACCGTAAAATCCACTTCAATGCTTGCCAGTGAGCCTTTCCAGGATTCGCCATGTACCTGCTTACAAGACTTGCTGCATATGCTATGTTGGGTCTAGTACAAACCATAACATATCAAAGAACAAACTATATTAGCATATGGGATGTTGTTCATATAGGCTCTTTCAACATCAGTACTGGGATACTGATAAATACTCAGCTTGAATTGAGGGTTTGTCGGAGTCACAACTGGCTTCGAATTCGACACACCAAACTTTTCGAGAATCTTTCGTAGATATGCTTCTTGAGATAAGCATAACTTCGACTTCTTTCTATCTCTTCGTATGTCAATTCCAAGAATCCTGGAAGCAGCTCCCAGATCCTTCATATCGAACTCCTTATTGAGTTCAGCCTTCACCCTCATCACATCTTCGACATTGTTGCTTGCTATGAGAATATCATCCACATAAAGCAACAAAATAACAAATGAATTACCAGGTCGAAATCTGAAGTAAACACAGTGGTCGAACTGGCTTCTAACGAAACTTATGCGTGCCATGAACTTGTCGAATCTCCTATTCCACTGTCGAGGAGATTGTTTCAGCCCATATAAAAATCTCTTCATCTTGCACACATATTCTTCCTTCCCCTTTTCGACATACCCTTCAGGTTGCCTCATCAGGATCGTTTCATCTAGATCACCATACAAGGACGCAGTTTTCACATTCATCTGTTCTAGTTCAAGATCGAACTGTGCCACCATGGCAAGCAACATTCGAATTGACCTATGCTTCACAACAGGAAAAACACATCATTGAAGTCAACACCTTCTTTATGAGTGAAACCCCTTGCGACCAACCTTCCCTTATATCTTTTCGACGTCATTCCTTCAATTCCTTCCTTAACTTTGAAAATCCATTTACAGTTGACTAACCATGCCCCAGCATGTTTCTTGATCAGTTTCCAAGTGTGATTATCATGAAGAGATTTCATCTCATCATTCATGGCCTTCAGCCATTCAGTCTTATTTCGACTCCTCATAACTTCCTTATAATCTCTAGGTTCTTCATCTAGAACATCACTTGCAGAGATTAAGGCATAAGCTATAAGATCTACATACCCAAGTCTCTGAAGTGCCTTGATGACTCTTCTCGACCTATCTCTCGACAATAGGTAGTCATCGACATTTTCCTCAACTTCCTCAGCATCTTCTGCTTCTTCTTCGACTTCATCTGGGATATGCAATTCAGCATCAATATGCTCCACCTCAACAGGATTCTCTACCTGTTCTAGTTCTTCGTCAGATGTTCCTGCATTTCGACCAACATCATCAGTTTTCTTAAAAGTCATTTCAGCTTCATTGAAAACTACATCTCGACTGGTGATACACCTCCTCTGACCTGGCTCTAGGCACCATAACCTATAAGCTTTGACTCCTTCATGGTATCCCATGAACATGCATTTCAAAGCTCTAAGTTTGACCTTGTCTTGCCTAATGTGACCATAGGCTACACAGCCAAATACTCTCAGTCTGTCGAGATCTGGTGGATGTCCCGACCAAACTTCTTCAGGTGTCTTCATATCTAACGCTGTCGAAGGACATCTGTTTATCAGATATGTTGCTGTCGAGACAGCCTCAGCCCAGAACACCTTCTTTAATCCAGAACTAGTCAACATGCATCGGTCTCTCTCCAAAATAGTTTGATTAAACCTTTCAGCCAAACCATTTTGTTGTGGAGTACTTGCAGTAGTTTTGTGCCTTGCAATGCCAGAGGCCGCACAAAAACTGTCGAACGCCTCATTGCAAAATTCAAGACCATTGTCGGTTCTCAACCTCTTGACCTTTCTGCCAGTCTGATTTTCGACCAGAGTCTTCCAACTTTTGAAATTCTCAAAAGTTTCATCCTTAGTCTTCTGGATGAATACCCACAACTTCCTGGAATGGTCATCAACTATGGATAGAAAATACCTTGCTCCTAAATGTGATGGACACCTTGCAAGCCCCCAAAGATCAGCATGGATGTAATCAAAGGATCCATGTGTTCTTTGTTTGCCTTTGTTGAACTTCACTCTGCAAGATTTTCCTAGTACACAGGGTACATAAAACTTTAGCTTTTCGATTTTGTCTCCACCAAGCAGATTTTGTTTCCCTAATTCGACCAGTCCCCTTTCACTGACATGGCCCAATCTCATATGCCAGATTTCTATCATCGACAACGGTTTCGTAGATGAAACATTTGTCGAACCACTTAAAACTTCAGCCTCAAGGGTATACAAGCCTTGTTTCTTCACGCCTCTCAAGATTTCCTTCGACCCCTTCATGACTCTTAGGATACTTTTCTCTCCTTGGAAAACATATTCTTTCTTGTCGAATTCACCAAGAGAAAGCAGATTTCTCTTCAAATCAGGAACATACCTGACTTCAGTCAACAACCTTATTAACTCATCATGGAGCTTGAATCTCACAGATCCAACACCTGCAATCTTGCAAGCTTTGTTGTTTCCCAGCAGTACTGATCCACCATCTTGATCACATAATTCCTCGAACAAGTCTTTATCTAGAGTCATGTGCCAAGTGCAACCTAAATCCATAATCCACTCTCTTCTCGAGTCACTTCTAGAAACTACAAGAACATCAGATGATTTGAAATCATCTTGAACAATTGCTGCATTACCATTATCCTTACCTCCATTATCTTTCAGGCGTTCAGGGCACACCTTTCTCTAGTGACCATCCTTCTTACAATGTTAGCATCGAATGCCAGATGCTTCGCCACTACTACAAGAAAACTGGCGAATTGCGACGACTAGTTTTGGCAGGTTACGACGGTTTTAACAACCACAAATTGCAAAGCGCGACGGTTGTGTAACTGTCGCGGAAACGTGTGTTGCTAGGGTGTATTGCGACGGTTGCTAAAATCGTCGCTCCAACCGTCATTATCAATTGCGACGGGTATGAAACAGTCCTAAATTGCAAGCAGTGACGGTTACATACCGTCGTGAATTTTAGTTTGAATTACTTTTTTAATTCTGTAAATTACAAGTAGTGACGGTTACAAACCGTCGTGTATTTTAGTTTGAATTCTTTTTCTAATCCTATTTGCAACGGTTTCAAACTGTCGTTATTTATATTACATTTAATTTTAAAATAAATTATGGGGGTTTGTAACCCCCCCTAAATAAAATAATTTTAAAAAAACTAACCAATGATTAAATATTAACTAGTACATTCAAAAATATATTGAAAAAAAGTGATATTCAATAACTTAACAAAGACATTTCTTAATATCAAACATTACTTAACTTAGGAATACATTAAAATTTAGAATTAACCTGAAGCAATTGTAACAAAAAAAATTCTAATGCAGCTTTATAGAAAGAATGTTCTTCTACCAAACTTATTAAAGAGAGCTCCGTTGGTAATAAAAGATGTGAAAATAGATGCATAGCTCCGTAGCCACACAAATTGTAGATGCAACAAGTGTTGTTCTAAGAAGATTAAAACAATAATAAGTACTTGAAATTATATCTGACTGCAATTCCTCTAAACTCCTTCCAATTGGATTCATGAACAAAGAATATTTGTTAATGCTTCAAAAAAGGAAATACTTCACCAATAAACGAATCAAACATAATGTAACATGTAAACATCACAAACAGAATCAACCATCTATAGGATCAATCAAAGTATCAAACCAACAAATCTATTGGTAACAGGTAGGCATAACTGCTTAGCATCATAAGGAGATGAATCATCTAGTTATCTTGCATCGGGTGGCAACATCATGTGTTGTAAGCATAGCAGCATAAGGAGATGACTCATCTCTGTCAGCTTAACCTTTCATTCCACCTGAAAATCAAATTTCAAAAACAATAAATAAACCAAAACCTTTAAAGAGTGTCTATGTAGATTTAGCCAGAAAACCAATTAGTAAGCGCATGATTAGCTATAAATACAAATACAGCCCACGTTATGAATCAATAGTTTAAAGAAGAGTTGGATATATTGAATGTCACTACTTAAACTAGATTGAAGTTTCTTTTTGAGATTTTCTTAAATTAAACTTATTTGGCACTATGTCTCTTTCCAAGCTATCATGTATTTTGTTTATGTGTAGCCATCATGTATTGGTAACACATGATAACAGTTTTGGTTATTGATCAAAGTTTTTTTGTGTTAACAATATAACTCTAGTTTGAAACTTGTGCTTTAGGTATGTGATGAGATTAAAGTAAATAAAAGTGATGTTACATACACTAGCAGCAATGAAAATGACTCAGATGAAGCAAAATCAGAGTCTTTTAGAAAAGTTAAACCATATGAAATACCTTGTATGCCTTCTAACATTGATCTTGATGAGCAGAGCCACACTGAATCCAGAACTACGAGCATCTCGGCACGCGGTTCTTCAACTCTGTCCACAAACTCTTCAAGTCGGTTTCTTTCTCAGTTTCATCACTCGGGTTTGACTTCTCTTTGTTTTTGCCCTTTCTTTTAGTAACCTTCTCTGCTTGTCAAATACAAAAAGATTCATTTTAAAGATGTTAAGTGTAACTCCCATAAGAATTACAAGGACACAATTTTGTATCACAAGCAAGCACATGCCCACAATGAACCATTAACTAATACGATAAAACGTAATATGCTAAATAGCATCCAAATTGCCAAATTGTTTTAAGACTAAGCCATAAATTAATATTGTACTGGTGAACTAAACATTAATAAAACAATAACCATCAAGTTGCATAAAAACAAATTTCTACTCAAGTATATAGCTAACAAAATTAAACTAAACACATAACAGAGCAAATTTAATAGCAATAATATTTATTAGGACTAATTCAAAGCTTCATGACAATGTACATTATATAATATATATTAATTTCGTTTACTCTTTGATATCTCACACTTTATCCTACTGCATGTACTCACGCACTACACCATAAATAAGTCACCTTGAATTACATTCACAATGCACTCATATGTCACCAGGAAGTAATAGTAGTAATAGGCATCCTTATATCTATCAGATACAGTCGTATTATCCAACCACCATATAGTAATAAATTATGAGTAATCAAAATGTTGATGGAAGACAGAGACTAACAAATATATTACGTATGAAGCTCATATTGAGATGAATAAGTAGCAGGTTAGTTTAAGAATAGTATCCCTTAATTGTACACACTCCGTTACTCATTACACAGTAGCACTAGCAATTCCATTCTTTTACTTTAAACCAAAATCTTAAATTTTAGATTTTCAATTAATGATAATTCCTTTAAGTGCTTACCTCAATGATAATTCCTATGAATACTCTCCCAAAAGACACCGGAAAAAGATGAACAGGCAGTTGATGATGGAGATTGAACAAGCAGAAATATTTTTGTTCTGTGAAAGGTTTGTGAGTGGAGTATGTGAGAGTTTAAAAGGTGAAGATTGAGTCAAAAGTGGAGGAATTACTTCTACTTCTTTTTACTTTTACTACTACTATTTTTATTATTTTTTATAATATATATGAAATTACATTTCAAATTTCAGCAATTAAAAACACTAAATCTCACCTTAGTCATCTTGACGTTGATGTTCGAGATCTCGATGAACCTTTCTTACATTGATCTTATTTACATCGAAATGACTAATTACTAGGTGAGTTTTGATTCTGCAATGTGTTTTGTGACTGAGATTCTGCACAACATTCATTGTAAATTTATGGTTTGGAATGTGTACAGTTTCACGATCCTCACTGCTGCTGTTGTCACTCTAAGTTTCCCAGTCCGACTAGTCATAACATCCATCAATTATACATCTGCCACAATATTTTGACAGTAACATAAAAATTACAATAAAACAGCATGATGAAACAACAACAGAGAAGAAATAAGTTAGTCCATGGCCATGAATTCTCACCAGATTTTGAAATATATGGAATCAGAATCAATCTGCACTTTGTCAAGTTAGTCTATCAAAATCTGCTATTAAAGTATTTGAAAAGTTTCAGAACAGGAACCTGCTCGCGGAGGCTCTGATCTTGAGATACCTGACATCATTGTAAATCAACATACATAAACAAACAAATGGAAGGCATTGTAAATCAAAGTAAAGAAACAAGTGACAATATGACATTAGAGGTTTCATTAACCTTTACGAAATCATTGTAAAAAGCCCTATATGAACTATTAACTTAAAAATAGGACCTTCTTACTCTTACACTCTGCAAATCAAAATTCTCTTCTTCAATGAAACCTTCTTACTCTTACACTCTACAAGAACCAAACCAAAGGATATACACATATCTTCTTAGACTAGCTTTGAGTTCTTCGAAAGTTATTACACCACTTCTATTAGCATCCATAATCTGGAAAATTTCTCTCAAACCAAAAAATTTCTCCTGAAATAGACATAAGAAGTACGAGTAGTTTGGAAATAGAAACAAAACCTAAATCCCAAAATCAAAACAAACATAATCAAAAAATGATTTCGTGGGCATTAAACTGAATAAACCCTAAATCATCACAGAAATACAAAACATAAAAATGCGAGTAAAACATACCTTTGTTGAGTTTCTTTTAAATGAGATGTGCGAGAAAAATGATTCTGAGATTATGAGATTTGATAGAATAAGAATGTTTTGAAATTTTTGGAAAATGGAATACGGTTTCAGTTTCGATGAAAAAATGACAAAGGTTTACGATTCTGAAAGAAAATGAAAATAGGTAGAAATTAGAAATCATAGCCGTGTGGATTCAAAAATTGGTAAAGGAACACGGCGGTTGGAGGAGAACAGTCGACAAATTTGAGTGCGGTCCGTTCTTGCAGCCGTTGTAGGATATGAAACTAATTTGTAACTTTCACCAAAAAGGGATTCTATGTATTTTGGTTTCACTTAACCAAAAGGGGCGTTGGTTGCCTTTAATTGTCGCAATATAATTCTATTATTAAATTAAATCAACTTTATTAATTAAATAAATTTTATCATAATAAATTTTATCATAATAAATTTTATAATATTTTAATCATAATATATATATTTTTATTAATAAAAAATATAAAAAAACACAAAAAGCGGATTAAATTTTAACGCGAAAGATGCATTTAAAGATGACGACGGGTGAAATCACCGTCGCAAACCTTTTATCTGCTTGTGAAAGGTATGGGGTGATGACGGTATATTCACTGTTGTGAAGTTTCATAATTTTTAAGTAAGTGGGTGCGACGGTTGGTTCACCGTCGTAAAATACAATTTAGGGCAATTTTTAAACTGTCGTGAACTGATTTTTAGGGCGGTAGTGGTATATCTATCGTTATATTTAATAACTTTTTTAAAATATAAGGACGGTAGGTGTATACCGTCGTAACACGCGTCTCTTATATATAAGACTTCGACTGACTTTTGCCTTTCTTCTTGTCGAACTTACCATCCTTTCGCAAGAATTTTCCTTTAACGGCCAAACCTTCACGAACCGTCAAAGGTTTATGCTCCTTTCGTTCGTTTAAGTCCTTATAATTTAGGGCTAATTGAACTTCTTCAAAGGTCAGGGACTCCCTTCCATACAGGAGAGTTTCTTTGAAGTGAGCATGTGATCGAGGCAAAGCACACAATAGTAACAACGCTTGATCTTCATCATCGATCTTCACATCAATATTTTCAAGATCAAGAATCAGCTTGTTGAACATATTCAATTGCTCAGCTAACACTTTATCTTCAATCATCTTGAATGAATACAAAGCTTGCTTCAGGTAGAGTCAATTTACCAGTGATTTGGTCATGTACAAACTTTCAAGTTTCATCCATAACCCTGATGTCGTCGTCTCCTTGGATACCTCTCTGAGAACCTGTAATACGGTGAACTGACTTTATTTGAAAATGTCGCGGTAAGCAAGAGTCGCCACCGACTTTTATTTTATCCAAATTAACAGAAAGGCTAAAAGAACAGAAAAAACCTTTAAAGAAATTTTGAGTTCGGGGGGTAATTTATACAAAGGGAAGGTGTAAAGCACCCTTTGCATCCATGGTTTTCCATGGTCTCTTAAATGCTTTGATCTTTTTGTTTTCAAAAGTTCAGAAATGTAGAAGAAGAGAAATAAGGACTTTAGCTCGTAAATGAGCGTAGCCTTTTTGAAGGTTTATGAAAAAGTGTAAGAAAAAGATTTAAGCCAGAGCAAAGCAATTAGAGGAAAATTACCTGGTTAGATGAAAAATGTTCTTTTAGCCTTTCAGGGTTATCCATACCATAGGAGGGTAAGGAAGTCCTTTCATTTGGAGGTTGAAGGGTCGTCGAATTATCGTTCGCCATAAGACTGTCCCATGCCATAGAGGGGCAGGTAGTCTAAGGG
Source organism: Vicia villosa (assembly GCF_029867415.1). NCBI lineage: Eukaryota > Viridiplantae > Streptophyta > Magnoliopsida > Fabales > Fabaceae > Vicia > Vicia villosa. The sequence goes on from NC_081185.1 coordinate 126,260,786, forward strand.
AAGGATCAGAATAGCCTTTCGTTTAGGCAACCAGAGGATACCTCAGCACTTCGTAGGCAACTTCGAGGGACGAGATCATATTTGGCGAATCGAAGGCAGCATCATTAGGAACTTATGATCTTTGAATGAACCGAGGGCAACATTGCCGAGGTATCCTCGTATTCGAGGGACTTGGCTATTCTGCACTGAAAAATACACAAGGCAACAGACAATAGACAACAGGAAACAAGAGGGGTACCATAAAAGGTGCGTGGGTGCAACAATCACGTGATCGAATTCAATTATATTATCTTGTAATTAGGTGATTCTAATTCAGTTCAGGGTTATCACTCCCTAGGATTACTAACCACACAATAATATAATATGACAGGTTTAAGTGCCTTCAAGGCCACACAATACAACCTCGAAGCAGATACAAAAATATTATGGGGATGGGGAAAAGAGGAATAATAGAACCAACAGTGCAATAGGTCTGACGCAAGTAATAATTTAAAAGAAAGAAAAATTAATTAGGTTAGGTTTTAGGGTTACCGACTAATCGAGCTTTGACGGTTGGCTAACCCTGAAAATTGGGAAAAGGAAAAACAAACACAAAGGGGTGAGTGTATGGCCAGTTCATTGATATTGAATATAAAACCCTAACTTTAAATTAACAAGGCAAAAATAAATAATTAATTTAAAGGCCAAAAAATAAATATTTAAATTAAAAGGCAAAAGTAAATGTAAAAAGAAATAGAATCGGGGACTTAGCTTTGATCTGATATGGTTCGTAGTCGGAGGATCTTTGATTAACCCTGACAATTAGGCATGAAGAAGAGAAATCTTAGTGCATTAACTGATCTACAACCCTGGTTTACCGGGACAAACCAGGGTTAAAACCATAAGGTATGAAAAAATAATAATTTAAATAAACATTTAAGGTTAAGAAAATCGTAAGTTTGATTAAAATAATAATTAATTAATTATTGGATGTAAATCCTAATTATTTAATGGATTAGAAGCATGTATGAAAATAAAATTGAATTTTAAATATATAAACAATTATTACGAAAGAAAATCGAGTTTTCGATAGAAAATAAATAAGTATGAAATTATTATACATACAAACTAATTTACTAAGATAAAATAAAAATATGAATAATAATAATTGTAATAAAGAAGAAAATAAGAAAATAAAATAAAAGTATTTATAGAATTAAAATTAAAAGAAATTAGAATAACTCAGCTTGGATCATGTGTGGTATGGCTTGTGATAGTCCACTGTGGACTAGCACACTCTGGCCCTTTTGATCTGGAGACATACTCATCAAGCGGTGGAGCGCTGAGGGATAGTCCACTGTGAACTAGCACACTCTGGCCCTTTTGATCTTGAGACATACTCATCAAGCGGTGGAGCGCTGAGGGTGTATTATAAGCATGCTTTGATGGCGCGCACTGAATCTGTGAGTGAAGGTAACCAAAGAAAATGTTGAAAGATAAACACAAGCAACAGGAATCGAACCCAAGACTCATGGCTCACTAGCGTTTTCCCTCCACCATCTGTGCTGCATGTACACGTTGATAGTAATTTGCCTTCAATTAAAATATATAGAAAACTTAAATTTCAGGAAGAATTCAAAAAAGATCACGCGCCATAGCTTCTTCTTCTTCACGAATACACAGACCTATAGCCACGGTTTTGGTGCGTGGCAATAGGTTATACCCACGGTTTTCTGAGTGTAGCCATATGCTTTGGCCCTCGGAACCTGTACATCATCAGCAATAAACGCAAGCCAATAGTCCAGATCAGTCATAATTCATCTTATGAACTCATTGGACCTGATAATTTGACCTGAAATCGTTCCTAACCAAAAAGCCCCTTTTTAAAGGTTACGAACCCTAGCAATGGTGGTTCCTCTAATCTATGTCAAAAACAAAATCAAACTATCCAGGAAGCATCCAAACATCAATCTAAACACACATATGTAATTGAAATTCGTTTATGATGCACAAATATTAAAATCGAAAGTTGAAAAATACAAGAGCAAACCGTGATGTGTATGTTCGCCTCTGAATGTTCAAATCGATGGTAACAGTCCCAAGAGCTTCAGGAATGATCCAAGAATGTATTGCAATCCTCAAAACGCCTTGAATCCACGCAAATTTCAGAAACCGAATTTGACTTACTTCTTGAATTTCTTGAGTTTTTACACATCTTTCTTGAGCCGAAATTCCTCTCCTTGTGATCTGGATGTGCCATATACTTATAGAGGATGGATTTAGGTCACCAAATTTGAGATAAATCTTGTCAAATTAGGAGATTAATATTTGATTGAATCATACTTTGTACATGTTTCCAAATTTGTAAAAATCTCAATCTTTTCTCAACAATATCCATGTGCACGAAATTTGTATCATATATGGTGTGATTTGATGATTGGAATGATTGGTAATTAAAATTAAATCAAATCTCTCCATAATTTCTTTAAATCTTTGATTTTAATCAATTTTTAATGAATAAAATTCACTAAAAAATCAAATAATAATCAAAATTTCGTGGCATAGAGATTGGAGCTTCTAGATGACTTGTATAGCAAGTTTGGATCATAAAATATTGGGCCTCTTTGCAAAGAAATCCATTTTGAAGTCTTTTACTTCACATTTTTTCCCTTAAAATCGACAAACTTTGACAAGGCATATCTCCCTCAATTTTTAAGATATGGAGGTTTTCTAGGACTTTTTGAAAACCTCAAGATATCCTCTACAAGCCACTTTGGAATCTTTTTTCCATTTGAAGAATTTATCTTGATGATATTGGCTTTGACAAAAAACTGCTTTTGATTGACTTTCAAAAAGGACCTATAATGTTTTGATTCATATCTCTCAAATGAAGCATTTTTAGACTTGGCATGTGAGAGACAAATTTGTAGAGAATTCAATTTCCTTCAAAATGAGCTTTGGATGGAAAATTTCTGATATTCCATGTGGGAGTTATGGCTGGTCAAAGTTCAGTTGACTTTCTCCTAAGAAAACCCTAATTTAGAAACTTTTGAAATTGTTGATTTCTGATCTTTCTTTGATGAACCATGATCAATTCTTGATCAAATGGTGAATGATACTTCAAAATAAGGATGTTGACAAAAAATCAAGAGTTTTTACTGTACTTTGACCACAGTTGACTTTTAGGTCAAATCAATCGACTATTGACTTTCTGAGCAATTGAGTGATCAACTCCTTGAATTAAGACCTGAATTTTGCCATGGGGGTAGTTTGAAACATCATAAGTCATATGAAATTCCTTGGAGCCCTTGGTTCATTGATTTTCTTCAGGAGACCATAAACCCTAGTTCTTTGAGCCTTTGCTTAGGAGGAGGTGTCTTTGAGCATTGTACCTTGGTATGAGTTTGAATAAGAGGAATGAGATGGAAAAATTTTGGGGTATGACAGAACCTTATCACCAAGTCTCAATAAAATTGCGCCGTGTGCTTTCTCGATCATAGTTGTCTTCTCCGTTGCCGTTAATGCAGCATTCATGGCTGTCTCTCTCTTCAAGCGCCACAGACCGAAATCATTCACTCCGTTGAACTTTTCAATCTCATACTTTGTGGAAGACATCTTCTCCACGCTCACCGCACCAATTTGTTGTGAATTCAATGCCAAGAATAAAATATAATACAAGGGAAGAATAAAGGACATGTATGCTATTTATAATAAAATCTCACATACTAACTAATGAGTTTTTTCCTCAAGGCCCATTACACAAGTCAACTTAATAAACAAGCTAACTTAACAAATTAGGGTTTAAACACTAAAACATAATTTAACATGCTAACAACCCTAGCATCTTCGACACTCTAGCATCTTCGACACAAGCATGTGAACAACCTTCGACTTCATGATTAATCCTGTCGAACCAAGAAGCTACCATTCGGTCATACTAGAGTTCGATCAAATATCTCACAGTTACCTTTATGTATGTACTTCCAGCTCAAATAAACAATTATGAATAGTAGTAACCCAATAATCAGAGAAAATCCAACCGCTTGTATAATTGCAAACCAATACACAGGCAACTTGAATGATTCTTCGGAAGCAACATGAACCCCTGAAGCTGATGTCTTTTGCACCAGGTGAACAAAATAAATGATTGATGAACAAAGCCAAAGTAGTCCAAAAATTATTTGGAATACAAGTTGTAGCGGCAAAATCAGGATGAAAGTTATAATCCAGCATATAATGAACCCGGTGATATGTGCTACTTCAGGAAAAAAAGCATAAAATGCTTCCTCTGGGGTGTTTGTGGTTTTTCCAACATTGAAGGATTCAAATCGAGTGGCGCAGGTTTTAGTGAGGCCACTTAGGATGCCACCGAATAGCATCAGTAAGAACCCATGTTGTGTTCGAGAAAGATTATGCAGACTCCCAGCTGCAAAAGAAATAAAAAACCACCAGGTAGAATCATTTTGTTGGACATTAACTTCCACAGCTCTTGGGTTACCTTTATGTACCAACTTCCAGCTCAAATAAACGATTATGAATAATAGTAACCCAGCAATAAGAGAAAATCCAACAGCCTGTATAATTGCAAACCAAAATAAAGGCAACTTGAGTGAGTCTCCGGAAGTCACATGAATCCTTGAGGCTGAAGTCTTTTCCACCAGCTGAACAAAATAAATGATTGCTGAATAAAGCCAAAGTAGACCAAAAAATATTTGGAGTACAAGTTGTAATGGCAAAGTGAGGATAAAAGTTATAATCCAGCATATTATGAACCCGGTGATATGTATTACTTCAGGAAAGAAAGCATAAAATGCTCTCTCGAAGCTTAATAGTGACTGTGACTCTGTGGCTGTTTCAGGTTGAAAGGATTCAAAACGGGCGGTACAGGATTTTATGAGGTAACTTAGGATGCCAGTGAATAACATTAGTAGGAACCCATACTGTTTTGAAGAAAGATTTAGTTGGTGTCTAATAAGTCTTCCATTCTGGAAAAGATCAAGAAATACAATCATCAGTGTTGTTTCAGATGTAATTCAGATGTAATACACTTTAGAAGCATCCACATACATGCTTCAAATATCAATTTATAATTTCCAACCAACTGAACAACAAAATATCTAAAGGTATGTAACGCACCTCATCAAACATGGCGCGCCTATGAATTCCAGTTGATATAATCTGGATAAACAGCATGCTTATGTCAATGATCTATCTATGTGCACAAAATTATGTTGTTCTTTTGATTCAAATAGGAACAAAAGCATAAAAGCAATTTAAGTAAGTCCAATTAGGTGCATAACATGAAAACTAATACCACAATTAAGTCACAAGTTTTAAAACTTACCTCATTGAATTCTTCATCCAGCTGTAGTTGCGGCGGAACCAAACTTCCCTCCCATGGTGATATCTATGCGCATTCACATAACATCCATAAGTTAGTTATGATAGATAAGAAAGATATAGAAATTAATGCTAGCTGATAAACAATTATTACCTGCATCGATCGATCTCAAGAATCTTCTCTTTTGCTGATTAGTTTTTGTTTTTGTTGTGATGTGTCTGCTCAGAACTGAACAAAGGTTAATTATGCAAGTTAAGTTACGGAACAGAGAGAGGAGAAAATGAACAGAAATATCTAACAGAGAATTTTATTCAATCACAATTTCACGGTAATCACAAGGTTACGATTGTAATCCAACGATTTCCCACACATGATCGCGTGATTGAAGGGGTTTGGGATAATCAGCATGAACTTCTAAAAGAAATATTGGTTTTACTTTAATTCTACTATTTCTCTAACGCGGTTTTACTTTAATTCTACTACCATTTTTTCAATGAAATATTGGTTTCCCATTAACAAATTTCTTTTGGTCTGAAAATTAAATCAATAGCAGCTAGTACTAACTCAATTTCATCTTTTACACTTCAAACGCGTCTTCAAATTCCACATCGCAACAAATTTGATGACATCCTCGTTATACCCCCAACCCAAACCTATCCTACTCATATTAAATCTTAATAACTTAATATTCATCTTTTAATTACCAGTTAAGATGGAGTAACAGTAGAGTAGAGTTAGAAATGAGTCGAGTTCAACTCGCCTCAGTTCGGTTCAACTCGTTAAAAATTTACTCAACTTAAATATCGGTTCGATTTTGTTCAGATTTTTTTTTAACTCAAATTCGACTCATTAAAAGTTCACAAATAATTTGGTTCAATTCGTTAAGTTCATCTTATTAGGTTCAACTCGCTTGTTTCACGGACTTAAAAATTATTTTTCTAAAGTCTATTTTTTTATATATATTTGACATTTTAAATTAATATTTTTAAAATAAAAAATATATAAATAAAATAAAAGTTATAAGATTGATTTTATTTGTGTAATTATTTTTAGAAATATTTTGCTTACTTAAGAATATAAATTATCAATTAAAACAGTTAGATTAAAAGAAAATATATGACTAAGCTTTGGAGAAAATCTTTAAACTTACTCTTAAAAACAATATAATTCATCTCCTATATAATTAAGTTGACTCATGAGCTCAATGATTTGAACTATATATAGTTTAAATTCAGCTCATTTAGTTAACGAATTTAGTTTTTAGCATATATTCAACTCATTTGATTTATAAATATAGTTTAACAATTTAATTTTCAAATCGAGTTCGAAACTATTTTCAAATTGGTTTGATTCATTCTCACTAATTAAGAGGACAATTGTTATACCATTCAATTTCTATTGTTTTTGAAATAAAAAGTAACGTTTTTCTTTAAAAAAAATTAAAATATGTGACATACAAATTTAGAATTAAGTATTAGAAGTATTAACAACAAGATGAAAGAGATGCAACTTAAAAATAAAATAAATAAAAAAAGTTTTGTCTATTTAAGATTAATAAAATGTCCAAACTGCATTTATTTACATAGAATTTCCTTTTACAATATCTAAAATTAAAAATACATTCCATTTTTAAGAAAATATTTAAAAATGCATAATTTTTTTAAGTTTTCATAAATTTCAAAGAATTAAAAATTTGGAACATATTTTTATTTAGTCGATTTAAAAAAAACAGAAATGATATGATGACACAATTTCTAACACCATACACCGTAATAGTATCTATACATGATACCAATTTTGTTTTTTAATAATTTATCATGCTTTGGTTTTTGTGCAAGTGTATTTTGCTTTGCAATTTTATACGGTGTAGGATACCAAGTGTATAAAAAGAGTGTAAAAATAGCACATCTCTTAAAAAAATTAAGGTATGTATGTGTCAACTATAAAATATATTATCTATTATGTGTTGACAGTGAAAGTTTATCTGCAAATCTTTTGATTTTTAAGTCAGTGGCGATAGAAATTATTAGGTTTATGTTAGAATTGTAGTATCGGATGTTATGACATTCACTACTGAACAAATTATTAAATTAAGTAGTAAGTAAACAATAACAGGAAGGAACACATGGAATTGTTTACCCATTTCGAAGTACAACAACACCTACTCTGGGGGCTACCAAGCCAGGGAGAAAATCCATTATAAGTAGTATTAATTCAGAGTTAAATTACCAGTTTACACCCCTCACTTAAAACCTACCCAATGTAATCTCAATCTAATACTAGACCTGAGTTCCTACTCACTCCCCCTCAATCACAACAGTGATAACAACCAAACAACCACAAATAAATTCAACTTGAAGACACACTTCAAACAAATCTTGATATTGCTTAAAAACTTCAATCAAGAGACACATCACTCGTGCTTAAAAGCTTAGAGTGACACAACAAATTACAACTCAAAACACCCTACTCCAATACAATTATCAAAGTGACAATTACTTGGCTCACAAGAGAACACTAAGAACAAAAACAATCCTAAAACAAAAATGCAACACGCAGTATGCTTCACTTCAATTCTCTGCCTCTGAAAGTAGGACTAGCAGTCTTCTTATATGTAGAACCTGGGCCTTAGGCCTAAAGAACATAAATTAGGGTTAACCAAGTTATCCTAATTTCCACAAATCAGGGTGTTAAAATTCAGGTCATGGCTCGGTCTCTTACTGATATATAGTCAGCACAAAATAGTTAGTTTCCTAAAATATAGCCTGAGATTAATAAGGAAACATAACAGAAACCATAACAACCCATGCTATCAGATACTGATGTCACAACATTCAGCTTGACATCCAATAAAATCTGTATCAGCCAACCATACATATCAGTCTGATCCAACAATTATTGGGGTGCTTGGGCGACCTTGATCTGGTGAGATGTTAGGGCATGACCATTTTGTGGAGTCAATGCCCTTGAGTTGTCCTTCAGTTATGAGTGTCGATAATTGTCGCATATAACTATTGGATAAATCTAACAATTTTGGTGGTTAGGCCACTACTATGGAATATAAGTTGTTGGAATTAGATGGATTAGGCCTTGGCCTAGACTGGAACAGTAGTCCATTAATCCAGGATCTTCCATTGGAGTGAGTATGAATGTGATCTTAACATGACCATATTTATGACACTTCAAAAATGGTTTGATCATTAGGTCAAGACAATCTATCTGAAAGAGGTCTTAAATATCTTGGCGTCCATTTTGAGTAAGAAAACTTTCCAAATGCTCGACATTCCTTGGTAGACGAACACAAAGCTGGCATGTCATTGTCCTTTGTACTATTTGAAGATGATCTATTTGGTGTAAAATAATTGTCGTTGATCTAGTTTCGTAACCTTAGAGGGATTTCGAATAAGGCATTTTCATTCTCTTCTCTTCGTGGGGAACGATGTTTCTAGCATTGTCACGTGCATTTGTTCATCTTTTTAGTCATCCTTCTCATTGATCAGTCATCATTTTTACTATGTTTCTGTCACATGTTCAAAAATAATATAGGTAAGCTGCACCAATTTGTTTCGTATTTGTTATCATTTGAGTCATTTTCATCTTTCGTACGTTTTTTTTGAGTTTTATTGTTTTAAGTTTTATTTCATCTTTTATGCGTTTTATGCTTTGGTTGGTTGTTTTTGATGAATCTTTAGGTGCAAGTAAAGGATGCAAGAGACTGTGGGCGCGAAAGTAAAAAAAATATGAATTTGAGGAAAATTGGCCATGTTACAGGAGGACTGCCGCGACCACCCGTGTCAGGATGCAGGCTATCCCTTTAAGACCAAAAGAAATGGAGCAACACGGTCGGCAGTGGCATGTAGCACGGCCCGAGTTGGAAGGTATGGGACCTGAAAGAAAAATTATAAGTTACAGAAGTCTGCCATGGCCACCCGTGGCATGGGACACGGCCCGTGGCAGCCCAGTGCGTTGATTCCAATCTTTTCTTATTTTTGGGCCAAGTTTTGATCTGAAAGGGTATTTTGGCATTTCAAACCAGGCCAATGAATTTTCACTATTTAGGAGAGTTTTTATGATTATAAAAAGGGATTTTTGTCAAAAGAGAACATAGAGAAGAATTTTACGATTAAAGATTGAAGCATATGAGATTATTGGAGAACCGAGACTTTTCATGAGCGAAAGCAATTGAAGATTAGAGTTCGTCATTAATTTGTAATGTCTCAATTTTATGTTATTGAAATTATTTTGAACAATATGAGTAGCTGAACCCCCCAATAATAGGGGATGTCCCTGATTTGACATTGTAAGCCACTTTGATTCCTTATTTTCAGTAATACTTTTGTTTCTCATAATCAATTTAATCGTTTAATGTTTTTAATGTTTTTCCTGTCAGACCAGTAGGGATTGATTCGTGGTTACCAATTAGGGTTGGACCGTCGTTGTTAAATCCTTTAATTGATTATACTATAGTAGATATCACCTAGGACTAGGGATACCCTATAAGTAACCGGTACATTCTTGATAATTCAAAGACTTAATTTCATCACTAATTTCTATGGTCGTGGGATTAGGATTGAATGTTTAAATTTTTCCCACTAAGGTTTTAGGGGGAAATAAACTTAAGAATCGGTAGTTGATTATTTGTAACTCGTTATTGAAATAAGTATTTAGAGTTTTACATGTTAAATCATACGCCTTGTCCTAGCATGTTCCTCATATTGGTCAAAGCCAATCTCTTATTCAGTTATATTTACTTACTTTTAATTTATAATTTGAAAAACAAAACCCAAATTCTAGTTTTTGTTTAATTGAACATTATTCAAACTCGATATTATGCGCAGTCCTTGAGATCGGAATTCTGGGAATTTATCCCTTATTACTACATACGCAAAATAGTACACTTTCTATTTTTTGATCAATTTTTGGCGTCGTTGTCGGGGACTACCAAAATATAGAGTTTTGATTTTAGTTCAATTGAAATGTTGTTGCTCTGCAATTAAAATTTAATTTTTGTTATTTTATTTTAGTGGTTAATCTGTGTCTGGCCTCTTTGTGCGAGGAGCTCCATAAGATGAATTTTCTTTTGACTCAGAAATCGAAGGAACTTTGCATGCAAGACTCAGACAAGTCAAACGTGCAAGACTGGAATTTAAACCAGAGCATACCTCCGACAATTCAATTCTGATTCAGATAAAGAGATTGTGACTATGGCTGCAAATCCACCACCAGCTCAGAGACTTCTTGGTGATTATGGTCGAGAAAACGCATCAGGTGGTAGATTGACAATTGTAAACCAACTGGTGAATATGCCAAACTTCCAGCTGCATCCGAGCACCATCACTCAACTTGAGAGAAGACCTTTCACCGGAAAGGTTAATGAAGATACCAACAAACATTTTCTAAGATTTCTTACTATGAGCAATACTCTCAAGATTGATGGGCCTACTGATGAAGCAAAGAAGTTGTGAATGTTTCCGCTTACGCCAACGGAAGATGCTGAAGAGTGGCTTTATTCCTTTCCAACTGGTAGTATCACTTCTTGGGAACATATGGAGACTGCCTTTTTGGAGGAATATTTTCCAGCATCGGTGTTTCTGACAAAAATATACGAGATCCTGAATTTTAAACAGAAAGAGGGAGAGTCCCTAGGAAATGCTTATAAAAGGTTCAAAAGGCTCCTAGTGGCTTGTCCTACACATAATATGGATCAAACTGAGTAGATGCAAATGTTTGTGAATGGTCTTAGAATCAAGACCAAACAATTGATTGATACAACAGTCGGTGGCTCATCTAATTTCTCAGCAGCCACTGTTATCAAGAAGATCATTGAAGCTATATCGACAAATGAGAACCTAGAGTTATACGATCAGTGTGCAAGCAAGCATGAAGTAGTAATTGATTTGAAGTTGGAAACCAACAAAATAAGGATAGAAGATACAGTTGCTGCTGAAGTAGAAAAAAAACGAAGGCTATGAATGTAGGCACCCAACAGGTAGCCCAAATTCAGCCTGCTCAAAATGGTAGCTGCAGAATTTGTAGTGGACCTCATTATATTGTGTATTGTCTTGCGACTCCGCATCAAATTGAAGAGATAAAATTCTTGAAGCAGAATAATCCTTATTCGAGCACTTATAATCCATGGTGGAAGAATCATCCTAACTTCTCCTAGAAAGAACAACAGCAACAAGCTCCACAAAAGGCTGAGTGGGAAGTAGTTATAGAGAAAATAGCTGCCCAAAGTTCCCAATTTCAAGTAGAGACAAGAAGCAATCACAGAAACACCACAAATTTAATAAAAAATTTGGAAATTCAAGTAGGACAGATAGCACAACAATTATCTCTACAAGCACAAGGCACTTTTTCGAGCTCCATAGTGATAAATCCAAAAAACCATGAGAATGTTAATGCTGTCACAACAAGAAGTCAGAAGGTGTCAATATATGAAGATGATAAGGCAACAAAGGATGGCTTGGTCATAGAGGTAGATCTGAAAGTGAGAGAGAATAAGAAAAAGTCGGATGAAGTTATACCACCAGTGAAGCCAACTGAAGATAAAAAATAAAAAGGAAACTAAACTGGTGATTAAACTATCATATCCTCAGAGAGTGACAAAGAAGGATCCAAAAGAGAAAGATTTTGATAAAGTTGTCACATTGCTAAAAAATTTAGAGATCAATATGCCTTTCTTCGACGCACTCGATATAATGTCAAATGTACCAGGAATTCATGAAAGAGATGTTATCTAAAAAGAAACCAATAGGAGATGAACTGGTACTCGATAATGATAAATGTTGTGAAATCTCACCAAAAAGGAGAATTCCAATTAAGCAGAAGGATCCTGGATCGATAGCAATACCTTGCACTATAAAAGACAGAACTTTCAAGAAGGTTTTAATTTATTCGGGTGCTAGTGTGAGCTTAACGTCGTTATCTACCTTCCAAAAGCTTGGTATTGGAAAGGGGAGCGATATAGGGACAAAATCAAAATTTGCTGATCACACCATAAAGTCCCATGGGGTAGCCGAAGATGTACTGGTGGCTATTGACAAATTTATCTTTCTAGTGGATTTTGTGATTATGGACATTGTTGCACCCCAATGTTTTCCCTCCTAATATTACTTATATCTGGCTTAAGCTTCACATTTACATGCATATCTAGATTAGGTCGTCATACATCTCATACATCATTGATCAATAACTTGACATTAGGATCAAGGATCAGAGTTAGGGTTCCCTTATGACTCAAGGTCATTAAGCAACAAGATGTCCAATTATCTTCATTTCTCAATCACATTCAAAGCACACGGATTTATCAAAAGTTCAACGCAAGTTCCTATTCAACTAGTACAAGAATTAGAGTTTTGGTCATAATCAACTTGTAGATGAATTTTTTAATAAAACTTGATCTCATTGGTCAATATATGATTCAAGGCATATATGAGTACATCATTAAGCTTCCATCAGCATAACTATTATACTCTTTTTTTTATTAATACAAAATATTTGATTTTTTAATTTTATACTATCGAAAATATAAAAGTTAAATGAGAACCGTCCCATTGTAATCTAACGGTTACCCCTGATTGCTGATTGAAGAGATTTGCGGAAATCACGAGGTAAGATAGAAAACTATAATTTGCAGACGTTTCTACCACACCACCGAAATAAAGTAAAATATTACTGTAACGCGCTTTTACTTTAATTCTTTTTTTTTTGTTTTCAATAAAATATTCGTTTCCCATTCACAAGAGTCTCTTTTGTGGTTGAAATTAAAACAATAATAGCCTACTAGTACTAACTCAATTTCATCTTTAACGCTCAAAATGGATCCTCAAATTCCACATGACGACAAGCTTGTAGAAGATGACCGACCGATCTGTACGAACGTCCATTTATCCCTTCATAAAAAAGATCCTCATGACGCGCACTTAGATATTCCGGTAACTTATCTTACTTGTAATTTGTTTTGTGCGATTCTGAAATTGGTTTCAAGATTTATTAAATTTATATGTTTCATCCATCCGATGCAGTTTGATTTTGATTTCTCAAGTGATTCGAAGAAATTGTCCTCCCAGCCGAATAATAATGAATCATATGTTGCTCCTCGCTTGCACAAATTTATTTCGAAACAGGACTTACGCAAGGAACTTCTACGTCGTTGGTCATCTTTTTTAGTCTCGACTGTTGTTTTTATTGGTCTTTTCTACAATATATGGAGCACCATATTATTACCTATGCAAAAGCAACGTATTCACCGCTTTTACATATGGTCATCCTTCCTAGGGTTGTTGGGTTTTATTGTGTTTGTTTCAGCTGTTGCTGTAATGATTCTTGCTGGTGGAGTATTCTCTTCTACGCAGAAAGCTATGCTTATCATTTTGCTTCTTTGGATGCATATTCAATCTGCTAAGTCAATCCTCGAAGTTTGCGTAATATTACTCGGCGGAGTTTTCATGGCGTGGTATGCTTTTTGGAAAAAGGAATCACCAACTGATGAAAGTGATACGAATAAAGGTAATAAGCTGTCAGCTCAAACAGTAATATGAATGATTGGTTGTGCTGTGTTTCATCCATAGACTTTGTGTTTGTAATTTGCAGCTCATCATATGATAATATCAGCTGTGTAATGTTTTCTTGAATTTTACTTTCCATTTAATACTTGTATTGTATTGGTTACCAAACTTTAGCTTTGCCAAATTTCTAATCCATTTGATCATATGGATTGGCAAAATTGTGGCACTTTCATCCTACTGTATGTATATTACAACTTTGTTTGCTTAATTCTTTGCGTAAAGGGATGTAAATAACATAGGTCCAAACTACTCGTATGGTAAATAAATATGAAAACCTAGAGTAATACTTCCTTTGTAATAAATAAGCTTGGTCTGCATATTCAACCGCTCTTGCAAACAATCTGATTCTGAATTCTAGATTCCTAAGCAAATTAGTTTTTTTTTTTCATTTGAACACCTCACTATACACCCAAGGAGAATAGAATGCACATGAATAGGTGCGAATGTTGATGCCCTAATGGTCTAGGTCTATCTGTCAAGAAAATTGGCTTGATGTCTTTCTCATTGTTATTTCTTGTATATATAAAAGTTACAAGGATATACAGGTAATTACACTAAATAAATACATTTAATGAGTACAAATCAATTTATGATTTGTTTCACTTATTCTAGGAACAAACCCTTATTCTAGGAATAAACCCTTATTCACATCCCCCTCAAATTGATGATGTTGGTCAATGAGCATCAATTTGCTAACCAGAAACTGATGACGTGGACGCGGAACAGCCTTGGTAAGAATATCTGCAACCTGCAACTGAGTACTGACATGAGGAAGTGATATTAGTTTGTCATCATACGCGTCACGAATTGAATGACAATCGACTTCGATATGTTTGGTTCGTTCATGAAATACGGGATTCACAACGATTTGGGTGACACTTGTATTGTCAGTATAAAGTGAAGTTGGCTCTATTTGAGGAAATCCAAGTTCAGCCAAAAGACCACGAAGCTAAATTATTTCAGAACAAGCAGCAGACACGGTACGATACTCAGATTCAGTAGAAGATTTAGAGACTCTCGCTTGTTTCTTACTTTTCCATGATATCAATGACGAGCCAAAAAACATGTACCAACCAGTGACAGATCTCCGAGTATCAGGACACCCTGCCCAATCGGCATCACTATAAGCACACAATTTAGGAGCAATTCCTGTGGGAAAGATTAAACCACGATGAGAGCTTCCCTTCAAGTAGCGAATTATGCGTCGAACTGCTGCCAAGTAAAGATAGCGAGGAGAGTGCATGAATTGACTTACTTGTTGAACAGCAAAAGATATGTTAGGGTGAGTAATAGTTAAGTAATTAAGGCTACCCACGAGTTCACCATCATCACGATGGTATTTAACATTAACCCCAAGCGGAGTATCCACTGGATTAGCCGATTGAAGACCAGCCATAGAATGAACCTCAAGACCAAGACCAAGAAAATAATGTAAATTACCGAGATCTTTCATATGAAACGATGCTTGTAACTGCTGTTTAAGGCTTTGAATTGAAGTATGATTAGAACCAGTAATAATCATATCATCAACATACAGAAGAAGTAGGACAATTCCAGTGGATGTTCTATGAATAAATAGAGAAGAATCATACTGACTCTGAGTAAAGGAGAGTCCAAGCAGAGTGGAGCGGAATTTTTCATACCATGCTCTAGGCGCTTGTTTTAAACCGTATAAGGAGCGTTTGAGCTTGCACACACCCTTAGATGACGAGAATAAACCTTGAGGAGGAGTCATATAAATACCTTCCGTCAGGTCACCATGAAGAAAATCCTTTTTCACATCCATTTGATAAAGAGACCACCCGTTAGAAGCAGCTATAGAGAGTACCGTACGAACATATGTCATTTTGGCAACTGGTACAAATGTCTCATCATAATCAATTCCGTATTCCTGCTTATTTTCTAAGGCAACCAATCGAGCCTTAAAACGGTTGAGAGACCCATCAAAATTCAGTTTTACAGAATACACCTTTGTAACCTATTAGTTTGATATCGGGGGGACAAGAGACAATATCCCATGTAAAATTCTCTTGAAGAGCCTGAAGTTCCTCATTTATTGCTTTTATCCAGCGCACGTCTTTAACACCCTGTGCATAACAAGTAGGAATAGATATGCTAGACAGTGAGGCCGTCAAAGAAGTATGTGAGGAATCATACCTGTCTGGTGAATATCTATCTGGTGCTTTAGATATTCGACCTGAACATCGTGGTTCGACCGATTCAGAATCAGATGGCGGATCTATGTCGGGAGGGGTAGTGGGAACCTATTTTCTGCGTTGTCTGACATATGTGATTCCTGGTTTGTAACGTTCGATAGATCGAGGCGTAATAGAAAAATTAGGAAGAATAGAAATTTCATTTGTGACTGCAGAAAGAGAATGAAACATAAATTGATTATCAAAAAATTTAACATTCCCAGAAACTCGAAAACGGTGATTAGAAACATCATAACACACAAAACCCTTATGAGAATTGCTATACCCCATAAATGCACATTGAATAGATTGTGCTCCAAGCTTATTTCGTTCAAACGGAGGTAAGTGAACAAAACACACACATCCAAAAGTATGTAAATTACTATAATCAGGCTGAGTTTTAATAAGACGAAAGAAGGGAGAATTAAAATCAATAACCATAGAAGGAAGACGATTGATCAAGAAAACGGTTGTGGAAAGAGCCTCTACCCAAAATCGGGATGGCACAGATGCTTGAAGAAATAAGGTGCGCGCTACATCAAGCAAATGACGATTCTTTCGCTCTGCCATCCCGTTTTGTTTGGGGGTATTAGGACAAGATCGTTGAGATAAGATCCCTTTTTGTTGAAGGTACTCCTGAAACTTATGAGACATATACTCACCTCCAGAGTCGGATCGAAGAATTTTAACACTTGCTTGAAATTGAGCTTCAAAATATGCCAAAAACTTCTGAAACATAGAAAAACACTTCAGACTTAGATTGAAGAAAATATATCCAAGTAAAACGAATGTAGTCATTAATAAATGTGACAAAATATTTATAGTGAGCATTAGAGGCTGCAGGAGACATTCCCTACACATCACTATGAATCATCTCAACTCAAAACAAGTGGAGGTCCGATGAGCACCTGGCGGAAAAGGAAGTGTTTTACTTTTAGCCAATTTGCAAACAGAACATGAAATATAAGCAGTACAAACATGTTTATTCCCCAACAAACCAATTTTAAATAAATGAGACAAAACAACAGAATTTGGATGACCCAATTTTCTATGCCAATCCCCATACGAGTTCAAAACATTATTACAAACAAAAGATAAATGACTAGAACTAAAGTGGAGCGGAAACAATCTTCTCACTTTAGGCCCCTTCGCGATCACCTTCCTCGACACCTGCTCCTGCACAAGACAACCAGCACGAGAAAAATTAACGTTATAGTTGTTATCCACCAATTGACCAACCGACAATAAGTTGGAAGCAAGTCTGGGTGATACAAGCACGTCATGAAAGCTAGAGTTTAAGTCACCAACATCAGTGATAGAGAGTTTATTACCATCAGCAATCTGTACTTGCTGATTACCATTATAAGAATGTAAATTGTGCAAGTATTCAGAGGAACCTGTCATGTGATTGGATGCACCAGAATCAAGAAATCACGGTTGAGAAACATTATAAGCCTACCCTGAATTCCCAAGACTGAAAGAGTAGAGAGTACCATTTGTTGAATCATTTCAGGCTATAGGGCACCATCATTAGATGCATCAGTACTGGAAGGTCCAACTGCAGAATTGGTAGTAGCATGAAATGCATGGGCTGGACGTTGTGCTGGTCGGGGAGGACGTGTGGGACACTCAGAGATGATATGACACTGTTTTGCAATAGTTGCAAAACTTCTTACTACAACTGCGAGCAACATGTCCAAATTGTTTGCAAGAAAAACATTGGATTTGTCGCATATCACGATCCTTTCCTCTATTCTGAGCAGCGTATGCAATTGCCACAGGTTCGGAACTAACAACATCATGAGACATGGTTCCTTGAGTAAGCAGACATTGTTCCTCCCTGAGAAGCTCACCAACACAAGTATCCAAAGAAGGAACGGGATCCCTATTTAGCAAAGCACCTCTGACAACCTCAAATTCTGGACGAAGTTTCATGAGAAATTGATCTCGTCCACTTGTGTTGTAAACTTCTTAAACAGCCGCGAGAGAGGTCTTGGGAACATTAGCATGTATAATAGCAAAGTGTTCTATCCAGAGATTTAAAAACCAGAATAATATTCTTGAATAGACAAATTACCTTGTTTGTAGTTGGCTATCTTTAGCTCCAACTGAAAACGTTTTGTCGAATTGTCCTGGTTGTAAATGCGCTTCAAATAATTCCACATTTCTTGAGCAGTTGAAAAAGCGCAAATTATTGATCATCTGAGGATCAATACTGTTGAGAATCCAGATGATGATTTGAGCATCTTTAGTTTCCCACTCACCTAAAGGAGTTTTATCCGTCGGTGCCTTAGAAACACCATCTAAATGACTCCATAATCCCTTTCCTTTAACATACATCATGAACTGAAATTTCCATGCAGAATAATTCTTGCCGGTTAAACGGACACAAAAATAATTTTTTTCAATTTCCATGGCCATGTTATATAACACTTTTACTCTAAAGAATATAATAACGCACTGTGCAACAAATCTTTTGTTTTTTTTTAAACTGCAACAATTGAATATTGAATAAATATGATACCAAACCACATACAGTAGTGCGCAGTGAAACCAGAAACCATGAACAATCCACTACCCAGAAACCACGAACAATCCAATGACAATAGTGAACCCAGTAACCACGAACAATCGACCATCGAACAATCACCGAGAACAGCAATCACAAAATAGAATCACCGAAGATACCAAAAAAATCGTTGAGAATAGAGAAACTGATTTGCCGAGAATACTGAAACAAATCGAAACCACAATCTGCCAGTGAGCACTGAACAACTAGCAATCAAACAGGAATCAATTGCGATAAACACCGAATTAAAATCACGGAACAACAACAGTGATGAAATCACGAGACGGAAACCAATAGCGATTCACAGGTTTGATTGAACCCTTCTAATACCATGTCAGAAAAATTGACTTGATGTCTTTCTCATTGTTATTTCTTGTATATATAGAAGTTACAAGGATATACAGATAATTGCACTAAATAAATACATTTAATGAGTACACATCAATTTCAGATTTGTTTCACTTATACTATGAACAAACCCTTATTCACACTATCAGAGTCCTCTCCTGGTCATTGAATGAAGAATGCATCATTAGCAATGGGTAGTTATCACATAATCAAACCACGAGCAGCAGTCACCTTGTTCTTAAAACACCAAATGAAAACATCCTCTTGTGTCCATAGATTTAAGTTCACTTGGCAGCAGCAGGATTTTGGCCAAACTGAATGATCATTGGCTTGCCTCTAAATACATGTCCATTCACTAGATTCTGCAACAAATGTTCATATGCATTAAAAACAACATTAATAAGACATAAGAAAAAATTGATGAATGGACTCTTTTCAGCAGAGCTCGCGAAAATTAAGATGAATAATTAAATTATTTGCACTTCACCTCCAAAGAAAGCTAGTACCAAGACTATTGATTTTCTTATTTGCCAAGAGAAGAAGAAAATAGACTGATATAATACTAAGCCTAGAAAAATCTTCAAACATAATCATTTCGAATAAATCATAAATATTTGCG
Source organism: Vicia villosa (assembly GCF_029867415.1). Lineage (NCBI taxonomy): Eukaryota > Viridiplantae > Streptophyta > Magnoliopsida > Fabales > Fabaceae > Vicia > Vicia villosa. Next base: position 126,280,407 of record NC_081185.1, read on the forward strand.
TTAAACATAGGATACCTCCTGTAATATAGGTAAAATTCGTTTTAACCCCTGTAAAATGAAATTTAGATCACCTCCTTGAAATGTTAAAATTTATGCCTTTTGCCCCCCTAAGAGCACAAGTTATCCCTGTAATATATATTTTTTATTTACCCCCAAATTCAGTGTTTAATTTGTACGCTTAGGAGGAATTCAAAAAAAAGTTATTACAGGGGTAATCCAAAAATATATATTGCACGGACTAAAGAAAATCGCTTACATTAGAGAGGATAAAGTGGTATTAACCCCAAATATTTATACAAAAACAATAACTTTGACAAACAAGAGCTCGATGAGCCAGGTCTGTGGAGGGGAATGATATAAAAGCCTGACCTCTCATCCTTTCAAAACTAGTTATTAATTCTGAGCTCCCAAATTTGCTGCTACAAGACTTTCATGAGACGTTATTACTGGTTAGTTGAATAAGTACTATGGATCAAGTTGCACCAGTAATTTAAATGGATCATTTTCTAGCAAGCGGCTAATTTTAGGTAGTATATCTGCATATAAAATAAAAAGAGCAAAAATTTACCAGTGAATAATCAAGATTTTACCTGCATCAGTTTGGCTTGAAGACCAGACTTAGCGGCCTCGGTACTGCTAAAAAAGGACCCTGAAGAAACAGAGCGAATATCAGATAAGCTGTGGAACTAACACCCAGACAATAACTAATATTTAAACAAAAAAAGAAGACCTCAGTAATCACATCTTCTGCCAAATTCGTAATATACAACACAAGCAGGATTTCCTGCTGTAAAGTTCTGCATGGCCCGTCAGTTCAAAAGTGTAAGTCTCTTAAGGAAATTAATACAACCAGATAGTAATGTATCCTGAAAGAAGTTTAAGTTTCCAGCTTGCATTTTACCAACTTTTGTCTTCTATTGGATAATATTCCTCAAGAGGCAACTTTCCTCTCTCAAATTCATCAGGTGTCAAAAACTTGTTGGGATCTAAAGTCTCTTATCTGGCTCTTGTAACTCTGGTCTTGTGTCATTATCCTTATGTTCATTCAGTTTTGCTTTGGGAGCAATTTTGATCTGCAGAATTATAAGGAAAGACAAAATTATTAATAGCTAAAACACAATGATAATATGCTCCTGCTACCAATCTTGAGAAAAGAAAATACTTTTAAGATGCGGTTCTTTTTTATCATCAGGATTTCTTTTGGGTTCAAAGAGACAGGTTTAACTCCAACAGACTCGTGAGCCACATCTTTATCAATAGCAGGGCCACATCTTCGTCCAGAATTGTCTGTTCTTGCTCCATCCTCCTAAAACTCTTTTATTAGTTTCCATTGATAATCAAATTTCACTAAAAGCAGGAAAAAGTTATCTTCTATTGGCACCATATAGTTATAGTTTGACATTCATTTACAAAATAACTTTGTTTCTATGAAAATTTTCTTATACTGAATAACAACAGTTAGGTGCGGCCTAAGCATAATGGTATTTTCCAGGAATCAATAGACTGGGTAACAAATATGTCAATTAAATATATTGCTGGATGAAAAACAAAACATAATATCGCAAACCAATTCAGAAATATTATGCTGTCATAGAAAAGATCCATAAAATAAAGAGGCTCAGTTTGATCCCTAGCAAGAAGTAAAGATGTTACCTCATCTGAAGATCCCATTTCTGATTCATCACTCGACATATCTGCAGATTGAGGCTCCTCATTTACAGAATGAGGAGGAGGCACAGGTGGGGCTGGCACACCTGGAGGTAATGGTGGCGTGGGTAGAGGAATGTTCATTTTGTTCATCAAGTATAGAATCTATATTAAAGAGGTACAGTCAATATGACGGGTCAAGTATAAAATGAGCACACAAAAAATGATACATGTGCTGGTATAAGAAACCAATAAATTCTTAAAGCATCATTAGATACTAGACCAACCTGAGTGTAAAAGCTGGGAACAACAATTAGAGCATTCTCGATGTTGGTCAGTATATTTCCATCTAGTGGAGGATAAGCATACCTGAAAAACAGTCACTACTAGGCCTCTGGAAAACCAAACAAAATGATTCTAGACTTAAAAATCATTTTCTAAAACTATTCATACGTAATAATTTCCCTGATTGATAATAGTATACATGGTAGTATTAGTAAACATGATAAATGCTTGCAATACTTTCACAATTTTATGAGAAACCCACAGAAAAAAGAGGTGAGCACAGGTGTTGAAAAAGTTTACAACAACCAAGCCTTATCCCACTATGGGGTTGGCTACACCGTCATAATGTTCTATCAAGGACAATGTTTTTATCTAAATTGTTTATCTCGAGGTCTTTCTTAATACTTCTCTTATTGTTTTCTTAGGTCTTCCTATACCTCTAACTATTTGACTCATCTCTATCTGATCTAATCTTCTGAAAGTGTTGAAAAGGTGTGTTGCTAAAGTAATTCTAGTAAAAATACTCAACACTTAAAACTAATAAGGCTTGACAGGTGACGACGGAACCTGAGTTGTATCTGACAGTTAAACTAAAAGCTTAACAACTAAGCTAAGAAGGCTGACTCAAGTCAAGCCTCCATTTTAGGCATTATTTGATATACACTGATATAATGCAAAAAGGCAATAAATAATAATAACTGAAAAGTGACAATTAGAAGCATACTCAAGATGAGGAGGAAATGGATAATCAACACCAAGTCTATGGGCAATTGGCTCAGGAATAGTTAGGCCTCCTGATTTTGTGTCTCCATCAATAAGTTTGGTTACATTTCCATTCTTCACCGCTGGTGTTTTAGAGTCTTTTCCCAGCTGAGCTGTGCTGCTTTTTTCCTCATTTGCAATTGGTTTACAAGCTTTCTCGGCTGACAAGACTTTACCAAGAACTTTCAACCTGATTAACCCCAAGTAAACAAAGATAAAATCATCAAAAGAATGGATTTATACGTATTTTGCTTACAATTATAATGTTGTAAAATCGGTTAATAACTGAAAGGATATCGAAATATATTTCTGTAAACCAATTGCATCTATTGGATTATTAAAAATGAATACCCATTTAGTTGGCGCTGTGCTTGATATGCCAACATATCATTTTTGAAATACAGAAAAGCACAATTTCTCAACCTGCATTAGATCAAGCAATTATAGACTATGCAGCATGACACTTCAGATTATGTTACGGTTGCATTCAATGACTTCAATTATCATAAATTATTAGCAAGTGTTGTGTTCGAGTGTTTCATAGATCATGAACATAAATGAATTGGTGAATGATACCTTCTTTCCCCAGAACCAGGGCGAACGGAGGAAGCTCCGTAATGGGACAAGAGTCGAGAAAGGGTGACATGAGGAATAGCGTCTGGAAGGTGTTTGATTAAAAGCGCAAGTGATTGGCTCTGTGGTTCTTTGAAATCCAAGTTGAAGCGAAGGGTTGGCAGCCACTTTGATTTTACTTGAGTCATGGGAAGACGTAACAAAATAAGAATGATAGGTATGATATGAAATTAAACAGAACATGGGTTTGAAGAAAGTGTTGAGTATTCGAAATTGAAATAAACAAATTAAAATCTATGTAAATATATAAAATTAAAGTACCTGGTCATTTCAAGTTAACCCTTCTAATTAAATAATAAATAAATATATAATGATGGTTAATAAATATATATAAAAGATACGCAAATTAAAAAAAAACATTTCAAATTATAGTTGTTATATAAATATTAATTTAATCTAGTTAGAAATATAAACTTTAGTAGAAAAAATAAATGAAATAATTAAGCAGTCATACGAATCATACAATATCGTTATAAATTTACAATGAGTAATCATCATATATGTGAATCATACAATATCGTTATAAATTTACAATGAGTAATCATCATATATGTGATTATATGTATTTGATTTGGTAACAGGTACCAAAATTTTGTTCATTGTCACTCATACCCCTATTTTAATATAAGCATTTGAAATCTTTTTCACTTATTTTAAATAAAAATTTCAATATATTAATAGATTTCTTTTTTCAAAAATATCAATTATAGGTTAATATGTACATATAAAAAATAAAAGAAATAATTAAGTAGTCATCTATCAGTAGTAAATAAATATAATATAGTGATGGTTAAAAATATAAATAAAATATATACAGATTAAGTAGCTTTGACCCGTCGAAAAATGTATATTTTAATAGAAAAATAAAAAAAATAATTAAGAAACCATTTACCCGTGCGTTCGCACTGTTCGTACAATGTCGTTATAAATAGTAAATTAATATAATATAATTGTAATTTAATTATTAATTGTGACTCAACCAAAAATAAAAATGCAATTCAATTATTTTTATGCTGGCTGGAGTAGTATTGAATTGGTCATTATTTTTCTTTATTCCAAGATTTTTATTTTTATTTTGCAATATTTATAAAACTTTTAATATAAAAATTAAAATTAAAAGCTGATTTAGAAATTTTAAATTGAAACAAAATATATTTCATTTTGAAATAATAAAAATAATTGTATGAACAGTTCACTTTTTTCCGTTTATATGATTTAGTATACGTCACCCATACAAATAATTGTATGAACAGTTCACTTTTTCTAATCATTGTTTATCTCTCGTATATCAAAAGCATATATATATATATATATATATATATATATATATATATATATATATATATATATATATATATATATATATATATAAAATCAATTATCTATCTGTGTGCAATATAAATAGTAAATATATATAGTATATTGCTGGTTAAAAATATATATAAAAGATATATAAATTAAGAAGTGTCGACCGATCAAAAATATATATTTTAATAGAAAAATAAAGAAAATAATTAAATAGCCATCTACGTGTGTGTTCGCACAGATCACACAATATCGTTATAAATTAATAGTAAATAAGTTAAAAATGTATATAATATATAACAAAAATAACTAATTTGTATTTTCATAAGAAATTTGTGTATTCATAGACTCATGGCTTTTTATAAGAAAAAATATGTGTATTATTTTTTTAGTATAAATGTTAACATTTTATTATAAAGAAACATAACTTATTTCAACTCAATTTTTTTTCTTGATATATTATTTTTCATTAAATTTATAATATTTGTTTATTTGGATAAAGTTAAGAGAAATCATACTTAATAGATTTGATTAATTATTATAGAAGTGATAAAAATTACGTTCTAAGTCAAAAACAAATTTGAAAAATCAAAATAAAATAGAATTAATTAATGTTTTAAATGTACACTACAAAAAAAATATCATAATAACTGAACACTAATTTTCGGCAGAAATTTATATTTTTAACATCATTCTCTTATCTTTATTAAAAATATTTTGATCATAAAAGAAATGTCATTAAAATTATTTTATAAATCATATTTAAGATGTACAATAATTTCACTTTTATATTTTATTTCTTTTTCTATTGTATATAAAGTTTATTTTATACTAAACTTTAATTTCTCAATTCATATCCATTATATTTTTTAGCATTATTACCCTAAATATTTTTCATCTTTTATAATTATACATTAATAAATATCATAATAATTTATTTTTGTTCATAAATATCATAATAATTTATTTTTGTTCATAAATACGCAACATGAATGTATAAGGGATATGGTTTAAAATTAGTCAATAAAATAATTTTAACCGTTTCACTAATTTCAGTTGCAATAAAATAATTTTAAGAGTGAAGACCCATTTTAGTCCCTCATAAATATTACATGAGTCAAATTAGTCCCTCACAAAAAAAATTGACTCAATTTAATCCCTTACAAAATTTAACCAGATCATATTAGTGCTTCTGCCAATATTTATCTCAAATCGGTTTTTTCTATTTCTAAACTCGTTCTTTTCATACTTTTAAACCTTGACTGAGCTGACACGTTAGATTATTTTTTAAATATTAAATTAATTTTTATTTTTAATTTCATTTTTAAACAGTTATCAATGAATAATATCAGAAAAACCAAAATTATTTCTTATAAAGTAATTTTTAAACAAGTAATTTCCATGATTTCTATTTAATATATATTATTTACGTTTTAACTATTTTTATAAACTAACCCTAATTAACGTTTTATATAGTATATAATTATAAACTAACCCTAATTATAAATTAACAATAATTAACGTTTTATATAGTATATAATTATAAACTAACCCCAATTTAATATATATTGTTAGTTTATAAAATTTTGTTACTTTATAAAATGAATAAAATGTAGTTTATAAAAATGTTTGTTTTTAAATGATATTCAAAAATTTATTTATTTGTTAATTTATAAAAAAATATATAGATTAACGTTAATATAAAAAAATTTAGTATAAAACAAAATAAATGTTGTTAACGTTAATATAAATTTTTTTTAACATATATATAAAACAAAAAAAAATGTTAACAGTTTTTATTCAAAAAGAATGTTAACATATATAAATTAGCAAAAAATAGTTAGTTAAAAATGAATAAATGTAGTTTATAAAAATGTTTGTTTATAAAATGTTAATTTATAAAATTTTGTTACTTTATAAAATGAATAAAATGTAGTTTATAAAAATGTTTGTTTATAAAATGTTAATTTATAAAATTTTGTTGCTTTATAAAATGAATAAAATGTAGTTTATAAAAATGTTTGTTTTTAAATGATATTCAAAAATTTATTTATTTGTTAATTTATAAAAAAATATATAGATTAACGTTAATATAAAAAAATTTAGTATAAAACAAAATAAATGTTGTTAACGTTAATATAAATTTTTTTTAACATATATAAAACAAAAAAAATGTTAACAGTTTTTATTCAAAAAAAAAATGTTAACATATATAAATTAGCAAAAAATAGTTAGTTAAAAATGAATAAATGTAGTTTATAAAAATGTTTGTTTATAAAATGTTAATTTATAAAATTTTGTTACTTTATAAAATGAATAAAATGTAGTTTACAAAAATGTTTGTTTATAAAATGTTAATTTATAAAATTTTGTTGCTTTATAAAATGAATAAAATGTAGTTTATAAAAATGTTTGTTTTTAAATGATATTCAAAAATTGATTTATTTGTTAATTTATAAAAAAAAATATTGATTAACGTTAATATAAAAAAAATTAGTATAAAACAAAATAAATGATGTTAACGTTAATATAAAAAAAATTTAACATATATATAAAACAAAAAAAATGTTAACAGTTTTTATTCAAAAAAAAATGTTAACATATATAAATTAACAAAAAAAGATTAATAAGATTAATAAGACAAAAATTTAACATATATATAAAACAAAAAAAAATAGTAATTAATATGTACAGTTTTTATTCAGTTAAAAGATTAATAAGAAAGGTAAATAAAAAACATTTGGTATCAACAAAAAGTGTAGTTCAGTTGGTTGTGATATTGCTCATTAACATACTAGTACCAGGTTCGATCCAATTTGACTTTTGAATGGTTGAATATGGCAAACGATTTCTGCTTCATAAGATGGATTCATGTTCCTCCTCTTAGTACAATGCAACCATATGGCTCAAAATTGCTCAAATTTACTTCATGTTCCACGTTATTGCTCAAATTTACTTCATGTTCCACGTTAGCAAAGGATAAATTAAAATAATTGATTCTAAATTTTCCTAAATCAATTTTCAGTCTCATTATTAGTACTGTCATAATTACAAATAAAAAGTAACAACATACTAGTATCAGGTTCATGTTCCACGTTTGATGATGAAACACGCAACAAATAATAGGAGGTGATTATCAACATTAGCAAAGGATAAATTAAAATAATTGATTCTAAATTTTCCTAAATCAATTTTCAGTCTCATTATTAGTACTGTCATAATTACAAATAAAAAGTAACAACATACTAGTATCAGGTTCGATCCAATTTGACTTTTGAATGGTTGAATATGGCAAACGATTTCTGCTTCATAAGATGGATTCATGTTCCTCCTCTTGAGTACAATGCAACCATATGGCTCAAAATTACTTCATGTTCCACGTTTGATGATGAAACACGCAACAAATAATATGAGGTGATTATCAACATTAGCAAAGGATAAATTAAAATAATTGATTCTAAATTTTCCTAAATCAATTTTCAGTCTGTCATAATTACAAATAAAAAGTAACACCATACAATTGAAAAATAGTCAAATCATTAAACTTCTTTTCTTACCTTATATGTGAAAGATGGAGAACCCTTAGTAGCAATATACCCCAAATTCAACCAATTTTTAACAATTCCAAAAAGAATCTGCATCAAATCAAAATAAAAAAAATTATAAAGATATTGAACGACCACATCCAATTAAAATCGATAATTTTTTTAACAATAATGTGAACATTAATACTAAATAAATTATATGTGCAAAATAGTATTTGCGTTGATTCTGCAATATCCTGCTGATTTTGATTTTAACATAAGGCATGAAAGAAAAATAATAATGGAATCGACACACAAAATTTCACTTAAAAAGAGATGGGAGAGCTTCCTCATTCTTTTGAAACCCTAAATTATTCTTCATGTTCTTCTAGATTTTCAAGAAAGAAAGAAAATTAATCATTTGTTAATGAGAGAAAGTGAGGAGTTTCAGAAACCCTATCCATCTTCCTTTTCTATAAATATACACTACAAAAAAAAGCCTCAGTAGTGACGTGAATATCACGCCACTAACCAAAAAATCACATCACAAACCAATATTTGCGAAGTGAAAATTCACGTCGCAGGAGGCAAGGTGGCAACTTTTAGTGACGTGATTTTCACTTCACTATTTAGTGAAGTGAAAATCACATCACAAAATTTGGGTCAGAGATTAATGCATTTTCAGTCAGAGCAGGCGTAGCAGCGTTTGGGTCAGAAAAACAACTTTAGTTGCGACGTGATTTACATGTCACTACTTAGTGACATGGCAATCACGTCACTAAATTTGCCTAGGAGTCAACTGAAATGCGCATTTAATGTCTAATATTGCGACGTGATTTTCATGTCACTACTTAGTGACATGGAAATCACGTCACTAATATTTTTTTTTTGAAAAAACCAAATATATATATATATATATATATATAATTAAATTAATAAACTAAATATATTAAAATTTATAAATTAATTCAATAAACTAAATATAAATCTAATATTAAAATTAAGAAAGTAAAATTATAAATCTAATATTACTAAATAATGTAATTATAATTTAATTAATAGTTTACACAAATTCAAAATTAAAAGTTATAACAACAAAATAAAAACTAAACTAAATCAACAATCAATCCGGGTCGGGAAACTCATCCTCATTTAGATTTTCCTGATCAGTCGGCGCAGAACTCCCCATATTTTGGTTTCCACCAAAGGATTGCATAAATTGTCGCATTTGTGCCTCCATATCCGATTGTCTTTTCGCCATGACCTCCATTTCCCGCTGATGCTCACTCTGCATTGCCCTCATTTGGGCCTCCATTTGGGCTTTCAGTGCCGCTTCACGTTCCGCCGCCTCACGCCTCACCTCATTTATCGCCAATTGTCTTACAGTGTCTCTCTGTTCATCTGTTAAAGTTACAGGACGTGAACCTCCTTCCCCGTCGAGAACTCTTTGATATAGAGTTCTATCATCAGATCTCAAGGTGCCTGCCAAATTTCCACCACCAAAAAAACACCCGTTAGGCCCCTTGCCGCCAATGACTTTACTCCAAAGATAAAAATCTACATCTGGATGAAGCGGCTCTCCCGGTCTTGGAGTATACTGAGGATTAGCAGTCAGAAATTGTACAAGCAATGCCTGATAATCATCCTACACATACTAAAAAAAGTTAAATATAATTTAGTTGCCACATGAATTTCACGCCACAAATTTAGTTGCCACATGATTTTCACGCCACAACATGTCACATGCCACATGAAAATTATAACACATACATTCTACCTGTCAGAATTAATTAATAAATCAGAATAATAATACCGATTTAATTCATACATTATAACACATACATTCTACCTGTCGAAATTAATTAATAAATCAGAATAATAATCCCGATTTAACTCATACATTATAACACATACATTCTAACTTTGATCACCAATTTGATTCATATATATCAACACTTTATCGACACTTCACAATCACCACCAAATACATCACAATTCATCGCTTAAAGAAATACCGATAGCTTAACCAAATATAATACAGATAGCTTAACCAAATATAATACCCAACTTTAACCAAATAATACTGATAGCTTAACCAAATATAATACGGATAGCTTAACCAAATATAATACTCAACTTTAACCAAATAATACCGATAGCTTAACCAAATATAATACGGATAGCTTAACCAAATATAATACTCAACTTAACCAAATAATACCGATAGCTTAACCAAATATAATACCGATAACTTAACCAAATATAATACCCAACTTAACCAAATAATACCGATAACTTAACCAAATATAATACCGATAGCTTAACCAAATAATACAGATAGCTTAAAAAAATAATACCGATAGCTTAAATAACTTACCATAACTTTTTGTGTACGACTGTCAACAAAAGCTCCTGTTTTCTTTTTCCGAGTCCTCGCAACCAGCTCGGTCATAAGTGGAGGTCTATTTAATTCCTTAGTCTAAATAACAAAATAAACTATAATTAATAATATCAATTATTAATTGAAATTATAACTTTGAGAAGTGGTAATAATTATTACCATGCGACGAACATGCTCAGCCGTGCTTATACTTCCAACAGCATTAAGGCAACCACCCTTTTCAGATGCTCTCATCTTCTTTGCATTTTCAGATTTGGCCGCAAACTCATCACTCTCCCAATATTTAAGAAGTTCCCGAAAGATTTCTTCTCCTATCCAACTAGGACGGATGCCATGAAGTTCCCAACGCTTTCTAACACGTCGTAGCATGTCAGAAAGTCGTCTTGCAGTTCTGCCATAATAATTTTTTTTAATCTGTCTCTCTTTCATTGGTTCCCACACACATTTTTCCTGCATTAAAAGTAGATAAAATAAAAGTTAGATAATTGTAGTGAAAAAGTTATTTAAATAACAATAACTTAAACAATAAATTAAGTATACCTGAAATTTCGCAAACCAATGATCTCTATCATCGCCCTTAACATCTTTAAAAGTCTTTATAAGCTTTTTATAATTCTGCTGAATTATATAACTTATAACTTTGGCAGCAGTCCGACTCGGTGTGAATCTAAACAACATTAATTGAATTAACATTAATTATAAAGTTACAAAAAATGGAAATGTATACTTAAATAAAAATTGATAAATAAGAAACTTACGAGCTTCCTTCGGGCCTAATAAAAAATCTCCCGTCAATGATATGAATCTGACTCGGATCATCATCCCCTCGAAGATCACTCCCATCCAACTGATCATCCGCAGTCTCATCCTCCGCAGTCTCATCCTCCGCCTGATCATCATCCTGTGGGGGATGTGGGGTGGGACAAGTCTGTGTGGGAGATGGAAAACTAGATCCTCCAGTCTGCTGGAAAGATGAGGGACCAGTCTGTGTGGGAGGTGGAAAACTAGATCCTCCGGTCTGCCGGAAGGATGGGGGCACATGTGTCTGCTGGAAGGATGGGGGCACATGTGTCTGCTGGAAGGATGGGGGCATCTGTGTCTCCTAGAAGGATGGGGGCATCTGTGTCTGCTGGAAGGATGGGGGCATCTGTGTCTGCTGGAAGGATGGGTAACCAGGTGGTGGTGGGGTAATAAAAGACGGACTGTCATATGGATACTGAGAGGAGAGTAGTGGCAGAAAACCCTGAGTACTGGCCATGGACATACGATTAACCTGACTCTGCGGGGGAGGACACGTGGCCAACTGAGGTGACTGACATACTACTAATCGTGGGCGTTGGTGCTTCTTCTTACCACTATCATCAGCTACACCCTTACCTTTATCAAGTCGGGGTGGCATTTTACCTATTTATAGAGATTACACAATTAATATAAATATATTCAGCAAATGGTTCACTAAGTAAAATTATAAAAATATAATCTCAACAACTGGTTGTCATTAACACATTCAATACATAGTTCATTAAGTGAAATTATAAAAATACATTTTCAACAACACATATTCATTATTCTAAATCTTCGTGCTCGTCATCCACATCATTCTCATCATTTGATGTGATATTGTCCTCAGATGCAATATCTTCATGCTCTTCATCCAATATAGACGAATCAACTAGATGCCCCTCAACCATTGTATCAGACAAACTTGTAGTTTGTTCATCTGCAACCACATCATTAATTTGTTCCACTTCATCAACTTGGAAAGCAAGATCTTCTTCCACTAGATCGTCAGATTCAATATGACCCATTGGTTTTGTTTTTATGACAACACACCACCCTCGTTTTCGTGGCACAAATGAAGGATAAGGAACATAGTAAACTTGCCTAACAATATGTGACATTATGAAAGGGTCATACTCTTTGTACCTCCGGTCCATTTGAATCTCAACAGTACCATATGTCCTATCTATTTTTGTGCCTCTAGTTGGATCATACCATTCACAATAAAACAAGACAACTTTATTTTCCGAGTCCAAGTAAGTGTACACCAACTCATAGATATGTTTGACAAAACCATAGAAGTCATCTTCACCACCATCTGTAACTCCTTTCACAAAAACACCACTATTTATGGTCTTTTTCCCTTCAGTCCATGTATGAGTGTGAAATTTATATCCATTCACGAAGTATGTGTGCCATTCATTTGCGCTTTGAATAGGGCCTTGAGACAAGTTTCTCAAATGGAGTATTTCGGGAGTCGGTGCAACAATGCTATACATTCTCTCCTTAAACCATGCTGGGAATTGAGCATGGATAACACCAGATGTTGATTGTACACCGGTAGTATGAAAATAGGTGTTGTTGAATTCCCTAAAAAGAAACACATTATAAGTTTCAGAGTAATGAGTTTTATGATTGTAAAGAAAATTAAAATTTAGGGGTATGTATACTTACTCAAGAAATGGTTTAACTTCAACGCAGTTGATCAAGACATGAACATGGGCAGATTGCATTTCTTGTTGAGTCAACCAATGCACACCCTTTTTTCCAGATGAACGGCCTGGAAGCCCGAAGACCGATAAAGTGAATTGACTCCTTTCACTAACATTGACAGGATTTCGAATGATTCTTGGAGTTAACATCAAATGCTTGAAATAGTGACTGCAAAAATGTGATGTTTCTCGGTGCAAGTAATGTGCACATATCGATCCTTCAACTCTAGCCTTATTTTTCACTGATCGTTTTGAATCACCCATGAACCTTTCAAACGGATACATCCACCTATATTGAACAGGTCCTCCAAGATAAGCTTCATAGGCGAGATGCACAGGTAAATGTTCCATGAAGTCAAAAAAACCAGGCGGAAATACTTGTTCCAACTTGCATAGAATGACTGGAATATTTCGATCCAACTTAATGACGTCATCTACTTTTAAAGCTGAAGCACAAATATCTCTGAAAAATTGACTAATTTCAGTCAGTGGATTAAGCACATGTTTAGGTAGAGAACCAAATGCAATTGGTAGCAATTGTTCCATAAAAACATGGCAATCATGACTTTTCATACCATGCAACTTCCCAGTGTTGGCGTCAGCACACCTTGCTAAATTTGAAGAATAGCCGTCGGGCATTCTCAATTCTTTTAACCATCGACAAACCGCTTTACCTTCTTGGGAGGTTAGACTGAAACAAGCCTTCGGTTTCAATAATTTCCCATTTGGTTGAGGCTTCAACTCCAACTCTTTTCGATTGCACCATTTTTCCATGTCATGTCTAGCCTTCTCATTATCTTTCGTCTTGTCTTTAACATCCATCACAGTGTTAAATACATTATCAAAAAAATTCTTCTCAATATGCATAACATCTAGATTATGGCGCAACAAATTATCTTTCCAATATGGAAGATCCCAAAATATACTTCTCTTTGTCCAATTGTGATCGACCTCATATCCTTTAATTCTACATGCCTTTCCAGTATCTGTAATTTTTGGTAGCCCACAAACTTTGTCCCATACAGCACCTGGTGACAATCGGGGCGGAGGCATATCTGTTACCTGTTTGTCTTTTATGAAATTTGTCTTGTTCTTTCTATACGGATGATTTTTTGGTAGAAATCTGCGGTGACAGTCAAACCACGAGCTTTTCCCCCCTTTATCCAACGTAATCGCCTTCGTCTCTTTCATACAATGCGGGCAACCCATTCTGCCATGTGTACCCCAACCAGATAACATGCCATATGCTGGAAAGTCGTTGATGGTCCACATCAAGGCAGCTCGCATAGTAAAATTTTGTTTACGTGATATATCATAAGTCCATTCTCCACCAATCCACAACCTCTTCAAATCATCAATTAAAGGTTGTAAATACACATCAATTTCGGCTTTTGGACTCGAAGGTCCTGGAATGACGCACGTCAAAAACATATATGGTTTTTTCATGCACATCTCGGGAGGAAGGTTGTAAGGGGTTACAATAACTGGCCAACAAGAATACGCACTTCCCGACGCTTGAGCATAAGGAGCAAAACCATCTGAGCATAATCCAAGCCTGACATTTCTAGGTTCTGCGGCAAAATCAGGATGTATTCGATCAAAGTGTTTCCATGCCTCGCCATCAGATGGATGCCGCATAGTGTCTGGACTTGTTTTGTTTGTATGATGCCATGTCATCTGACTTGCACTGTGCATTAAAGCAAACATTCTTTTTAACCTTGGAATTATCGGAAGATAAAACATGGACTTTTCTGCTACACGGTCTTGATTAGTGTTAATGGCTCTACTGCGAACTTTATATCTTGGACTCATATAAAATTTGCATTCCTCCAACAATCCATCTTGAGTACCAAACTCATTGTCATAAAACAACATACAACCATTAATGCAACAATCAATCTTTCTTACTCTTAAGCCCAACTTCGACACCAACTTCTTTGCTTCATAAAATGTTGTAGGTAAGTTGTCTTTCATTGCAATTGAGTCCAACATCATTTTTACAAAGAATTCCAAACACTGATCAGGAACATTCCAATTTGACTTGGCGGCCAATAATCTCACACATTGATAACTTGGAGTCAGACGAACCGTCAAACAACGGCGTATTCATCTCATTCAACAATTGATAAAATCTCTGCGCTTCTTCGTTCGGCATCTCTTCCCCATCACAATCTTCAGGTTGATCATAGGTCACATTCACACCAAAAGCATCCTCAACCATGTCACCGATCTGATTAAAGTTTTCCTCATATTCAATAGGCGGTCTTTCCTCATATTCCATTGACGGACGACTACTTGAAGCATGCGTACTGCTAGTGTCTGGTACGTTACTCGGCAATTTTTCACCATTATACGTCCAGACCCAATAATTTTCCATGAAACCCCTTCTATACAAATGCCTGACCACTTCATCTGGGTCACTAATTATAGGTCTACATTCACATTTAAGACATGGACACCTAACTCCTCCTTCGCTTCGACAACATTCTTGAGCAAACGTCCACGTGATAAACCCGTTAACTCCTTCTATAAAATTGGGTTTAAGTGCACGTCTTCCTGGTTCCACTCTATCGTACATCCAACTACGATAATACAAATAATATTCCATACTGCACATATATCCAATCATTCTCTTTTTAGTAACAATAATTAAACATTTACTTATATCAACTATAAGTAAATAATTTTCTACAATAGAAGTAGATAAACAATATATACATTCTACCAATGTATACATTCTAACAATATTCTAACAATATTATATACATTCTAACATTCTAACAATATATACATTCTAACAATAATACATATTATATATAATATTTTCGTTTTTATAAAATCTATAATTATAACATTCTAAAAATTATACATACTATACATAATATTACATTCTAAAAAATTAAAAATTATACATATTATACATTCTAAAAATTATAACATACTATAAATTATACATAATCTATACATATTATATAATCTATAACTATAACATTCTAAAAATTATACATACTATACATAATCTATAATTATACATATTATACATACTATACATATTATATAATCACATAAAAATTAACATTCTATAAATAATATACATTCTATAAATTAATCTATATATATATATATATATACATACTATAAATAATATACATTCTATAAATTAATCTATATATATACATACTATAAATAATATACATTCTAATTATTATAACATTCTAATAATTAACATTCTAAAAATTATATATCAAATTAACATTCTAAAAATTATATATACATACTACAAAAATCTCATAAAAAAATCTCACAAATTAATCTATAACATATATATATATATATATCAATAATCACATAAAAAAATCTCAAAAATTATATAAATAAAATTGAAAAAAAAAATACCTCAATGAAGTTGAACAATATTGAGTGAGCTCCTCCTTATCCTTGAATCAAAATCAATAATGCTTCACCTACAAATATATATTAAAATCAGATTTTTACAAAAAATAAAATAAAAAATTGACAAGAACAAGTGAGGTTTGAATGTTTACCTAGAAATGGGGGGTTGTGATGATGAATTTGAGAATGAAAATGGTGGATTGAGGAGGGAGGATGGTTGATTATGGAGGATAGGAAGAGGGTTTGGGGGAAGAAGGAGAAGAGGAGAAGAGGAAAAGAAAGAAAGAAAGAAAGAGGAGAAAGGGGGTTCTGGGAAGAGGAGTTCCAACGAATTGGTATAATGCCTTTAGCGACGTGATTTTCACGTGTCTACGTTGCGAAGTGAAAATCACGTCGCAACTTCTACACAGTAATAAATGTGTCAGTCAACTGCACACATGACTGTACATAAATGCTGGCGTGTTTAACAAAAAAAAGTTGCGACGTGAAATACACGCCGCAACAAAAAAAAATGAAAATTTGAAATTCCCCCCTTTGAATTTCCCCCCTTTGTCAGACTACTTTATCTGCTTTTAATTTTTTTTATTTTATTTAAAGGTTGCGACGTGTTTTTCATTTCGCAACTTTTTTTTATAAATATTATTTAAAGACACCCCATGTGCCAACGTTGGTTTTAGTTTTTTAATATAAAAAACTTTTAGTGACGTGATTATCACGTCGCAACTCACTTTTTTGAGCCACGTGATAATCACGTCGCAACATTTGGTGGCTATATCACACTTTTCTTGTAGTGATATAAATGCCAAAAAATAAAATAAATAAAAAATGAAAAAGTACCAATTAATCATGCGAGGGAAGATATTACAAAGTAGATCCAAGAATGAGAGAGTAGGAAAACGAATGGGAGAACTAGCAGAGGAATAACGAAGCCTCTTAGATAACGGCGAAGAATGATTTCAAAACTGAGAAAAAATGCTATAACAATCAATTTCAAAGAAATTAGAGAATTAGAAAATGTAGCTCAAAAAATTTATATAATATGTGATATGGAAGATGCTTGGTTTGAAGGACCATACTGCCATTTTTTATAGTATTATTTAGGGTTTATAGGAATTGGAAAGATGGTTGTTGTTTCAAAGCAAAATGGAATATTTTCAAGGAAAAGTCAGTATTGCTGGGTGCATTCCAATACGTCGTTCAATGCAAAGTTGGAATTTCTTGCTACAAAATTTTTTCCTACTGTTTAGGGATGAAGATGGAAGATACAATGGTCTGGGAATGGTAGATTTAATATAGACGATGATTAAGAAACCGAAGTGGCGACAGCTAGCATGATTCATTGGTACCTGAAAAAAAATTGATTAGGGGATGTGGAAAGAAGGAAATAAGGCGTCTGGGATATCTGAAAAAATGTTGGGTATTGGAAAAGATGGATACTTGATGTCAAGTACCAATGAGATGAGTGTATTAGCATTAATGATAACGTAAAAAAATAATTAAAATGAAAGTATCCCATAATGACTGTTTTAACCCTAAATTAACATTAATCTATGTATTAGAATGGGACTTAAATGTAATTATATGAGGTATTAGAATTCTTATTATAGTAGTTGATGTTTAATCTAATTTGATTTCAAGGGTATAAATGACTAATTGCACTGTGCTGTAATTACATGCATATTTGATCATAAATACAGCTATGTGTCATACCAATCATTTTTGTTACATTTTATAATTTTTTTAATTCTATATTATCATTAAGGTTAAATTACAGTTTTAGTCTCCCTATTTTGGTGTTTTCACGATTTTAGTCCTCCTATTTTGTTTTTAAACACTTTTGGTCCATCATTTCAATTTTAGCTAAAAAAAAACACTTATGTGTCACTTTTTAAAATATGTAGTTCATCCTCAAGTGGGGATAGAGACTAAAAGTGAAGATGAAGATAAAAAGTAATTTAAAATGTGACACATAAGCGTTTTTTTGTAGCCAACGTGGGAAAAGGGGACTAAAAGTGTTTAAAATTAAAATAGAGGACTAAAATCGTGAAAACACAAAAATAAGGGGACCAAAACTGTAATTTAGCCTATTATTAACTATGAGCACTAAACTGATCATTATTCTACTCATTATTATTGTTCCACTAATTAATTAGTGGATTTAAATTTGAATAGACTAAACCTAATTTGCATAACTTATTACACGTTCATGCATCTGATGTGTCACTTTTTTACTTATTTTTTATTTTTTATTTTTTTTGACAGAAAATAAATGATATTCATTCATTCAAATCGATAGAGTACATCGTTGCAATACAAATTCAAACTCGCCAAAAACGAAAAGGATGAATCTGCGAACAAATCCACAACATCCATATTAATAGCATAAAACGGCAAATTGCATATGCCTACAAATATTAATGTATTGACTGTATTGAGATGTCCGAAATATTCATGCTTCCCGATCTGTAGCGTTGACGGCACCAAAGTCATTGATTGAATCTGCACTAGATCGAAACTAATCTTTCAACCTGAAACAAATGAACACCGCACAAAAATGGAAAAACAAAATACCCGCACAAAGACGAGAAATCAAAATACACCACAAAAATATGGAAAATCAAAACAAACGATGACCCACGAAATCACAAAAAAGACAAAAAGAGAAGGTGTGAAAATCACTTACTTAAGTAATAGATAAACAAAAACGAGGGATATTTCATTTTTCAATTGAAAATTAATTTTCTCTATCCTCAATGTCTTTAAGTAATTTTTTATTTTATTTAAATTTATTAAATGTCAAATTCAAATTCAACTTATTGAAAATACATCATTGCACAAATTAAAAAGGCATATTTCATTTTTCAATTGAAAATTAATTTTCTCTATCCTCAATGCATTTAATAGAAACTCAAATAAAATCACGTCCTCACTCTTTAAATCGTAGTTTCCCTTTCCCTGTATGCTGCCTAAAATAACTCTCTCGCTCCATCCTTTCATCTCATCCAAATCTTTTCAGCTCCGATCCTATCTCTCGTGTCGTCTTCTGTGCAATTTATTCCGATGAGAAATTTGTTAACCTATTGCCGGATATTGAGATTTTGCTTACTGGATATCACGATTGTTGCCTGTTGTTGATTATATTGCTGCTTTGTTTAGATCTAAAATTGATAACTCTAGAATCGACATTAGGCGCAGGTCACTGTTGTTTTTCAAGGTTTCCGGTGGATTGAAATCGTCGGCGGAGAGATTTGGGTTGGTTGTGGTTGTTACTAATCAAGTTGTTGATTTGATGAATGATGGTGAGAATCGAATGAGGATTGGGACTTTGAGTGAGATGTATCAGTCGGGTCTAAGGGTTTGCCTGACATTGGGGCTTTCGTTGGCGAATTGTGTGAATTATAAAATGTTCTTATCGAGGGATAAATATGGAGAGAGTAAAAGGAGAAGACTGAGTGTTTTTTTTCTCCTCATTTGGGTCAATATTGTTATGAGTTTGTAATTAGTGGAGATGGTGTTTTTGGTGTAGTGATGGTTATGGGTGGCAAAACGAGCCCGGCCGGCGGGGAAAGTCAGTTTTGCCTGTATTTTTACGCGGGGTGGAGCAAGATTTTAGGTCCAGCAAGGTTTCAGGTCCGCTCCCTATAATGTGTCCGCCCCGCCCCGTTTTTTGCGGACTTTTGCGGGCATTAGCTTTTTCATACAATTTTATTATTTTTAGGCCTAAAATGTTCAATGCCTGCGGGCTTTTTCCGCCACGCACTTACATTTTTGCAGGGCAAGACAAGGTTTGGTTTTCGATCCGCACAATTAAATATGCCCGCCCCGCCCTATTTTTCCGCGGACTTTTACGGGACGGGCCTAAACGGGACGAGTTTGCCACCCCTAGTGATGGTGCAAAGAAATGTATGAATTATCGTTTTTATATGATTTTATTTTATAAATAGATGATAATTTTAAAGTGATGTATGCAGGTATATGAATTGTAATTTTAAAATGATGTATATATGTATTTGAATTGTAAAATAGATCAGGATAGAAAGGTACGATATTCAATGTTTTGGTTGCTCATTCTCATCAATATTCAAACAAGCACTGCATCGTTTTTACCATAGCTGATACTGGAAAATTCTTCCATCTCTAATTTTATTTTGAATTTTGGTGTTACATAACAATGCATGAAATACACTAACACTAACTAAACAAGATATGCAACTTTAGATGAATTTCACGAGTACCACAATAGTGGTGATGGATCAACCTCAAGTGGCTGAAAACAACAACAGTAATTGACTGTCATTGACATCACCGAACTGAAGGTCATAACAACAACTAAAGGACGGTCATTTTCGGTGACAGTGTAGGTTTTGGAAACGACAATGTTCCGGAATTTAAAGAAGTGGATACTAATTACAAGTTTGGAAAATCTAAAAACTCTTCAATGACTTCCTAGCTAATTAATTTAATGGAGGAATGTTTTTAAAAATCCTTCCTGTTTCGACCTACAAGTATAACAAAACAAGTCATGGAAGTTATAAACAATAACTATTTTGATATTTAGAATTCTTCTGATATCTGTGAACTTTTTTTTTTTGTTGACAAAAGCAAACTTAACACATTTCATTAATCAAACATTGTTCAATACAAGGAGGAATTATGTTAAAGAACATACGCCTAGTCCAAGAGTTGGCCGCCTTAGCTAACGTATGGGCAACCGAATTCGCTTGGCGCTTAATGAACTTAACCTCAAAGTTCGGAAAAGAGCACAACAAATTCTGAACAGACTTAATGATAAAACTAAATTCAGAGGATCCAACATGCTTAGTATGGATAGAATTGACAATAACTTGGCAATCACATTCAAATGTAACATGAGAAAATTGGGAGGAAATAGCATGCTGGATAGCTTCCTTTAAGGCAATAGCTTCGGCTTCAAAAACGGACAAGAGTCCCACATCCCACGAAGCACCTGCACTGACGAATCTTCCCAAATGATCTCTAAAGCACCACCCTCTATTAGTCGATCCACGAACATTATTAAAACCTGCATCAACATTGCATTTCACCCGGTTAACCATAGGTGGAATCCAATCAACGAAATTAGTATTATTATCGCACACCACAAGCTCCTCTTTGGCTTGAAACCAATCATACCAATTGTGGTAGGCTTGTAAGCCAATTCTTATTGCATCCTCTCGACTATCCAGCCATACCACATTATTCCTACTTTTCCAAAGAGTCTCAAGCATGACCGCAAATCTTCCTGCATCCCTTCGGTCCTCACGGCTACAGATGTCCAAAATAATTGACTTAGCATCATGGAAAGAATGTAAACGAGTATCAATTAAAGAGGACAAACCTGCTGCCCGCCAACTTTGACCCGTAGAAATACAACCAAAGAAAATGTGCCACTCGTCCTCTTCCTCTAACTCACACCAAGGGCAAAGAGAGGGGCAAATTACATGGTGTTGTTGCAGCTTTATACGAGTTGGAAGACAACCTCTACAAATCCGCCATAAAAGATGCTTCGCTCTAGAAGGAGCAGATATACTCCACAACTTCTTCCAATTTCCTTCCACCCAAAGATCCCGAGAGCTACTTTGCTTCTCTCTCCAAATCCTATAACCCGATTTCACACTATATTCACCATTTTGCTCCTCTTGCCAAACCAACCTGTCCTCCTTAACCTCTTCCACCAAAGGAACTTTAAGGATAGATTCAGCCCCCACATGATCAAAAAGATTAGTCACTTTACCCACATCCCATTGTTTGACATTGGGAAGAAAGAGATCCTTAACATAAAGATCATGCGCATCTTGGTTTTGTGGTCCTCCAACCCATCGACTTCCTTTCTCACGAAGCCATGGATCATGCATCACCTTGATACTTCTTCCATCTCCTATACTCCACCTACTCCCAATCTTTAACACCTCCTTAGCTTTCCACAAACTACGCCAAACAAAACTCAGATTGTTGCCAACCTTTGAATCTATATAAGATGAGTGAGGGAAGTACCTTGCTTTGAAGATCCTAGATACAAGAGAATTGGGCTTCGCCAAAAAATTCCAACCTTGTTTTGCCACCATAGCCATATTGAAAGCTTTGAAATCCCTAAATCCCAAACCTCCCTCCGTCTTCGACATAGTCATTCTCTCCCAAGCCATCCACCTTATGCCTTTGTTATTGCGACCTCCCCCCCCACCAAAACGAGTTAAGCATTTTTTCAATGTCGTTCACCACCCCATCCGGAATCAAGTAGATACTCATAATATAAGCCGGAATCGACTGAAGCACTGATTTAATCATAACCTCTTTCCCCGCTTTAGATAAAGACCTACCGCTCCAAGAATTGATTCTTCTCCATATCCGATCCTTAATAAAAGAGAACACTGCCTTCTTACTTCTCCCAATCATTGACGGTAGACCCAAATAAGTCCCGGTTCCTATAACACGTCTCACCCCATCAATTTGGCTAAATCCTCTTGAGCTGGCCTACTCAGGTTACGACTGAAAAACACTTCGGATTTAGAAAGATTAATCACTTGACCCGTCGCAACAGCATAAATTTTTAAAATCCCCATAAGGTTAGACGCCTCCATAATATTTTCCCTGCAAAACAGAAAACAATCGTCAGCAAAAAGCAAGTGAGACACACTAGGTGCCCCCCTGCATATATGTGCGCCATGAAGATCTCCGCGTGAAACGGCTCTTTTAATGAGAGCAGACAGGCCTTCAGAGACCAGAATAAACAGATAAGGTGACAAAGGATCGCCTTGTCTCAATCCCCTTCCAGGAAAAATGGGTCCGGCTCTATCAGAATTAACGAGCACCGAATAATGCACCGAAGTTACACACATCAACAACCAATGAATCCATCTCTCATCAAACCCCATACGCCTCATGATCTCTCTCAAAAAGCCCCAGTCAACTCTATCATAGGCTTTACTAATATCAATCTTTAGCGCCAGATTAGCCATGTTACCACTCGTCTTTCTTTTCAACGCATGAATAATTTCAGTAGCTACCATAGCGTTGTCAAGAATGGATCTCCCTTCAACGAAAGCCGATTGCTCCTCCGAAACACACTTATCTAAAACCAGCTTCAACCGATTAGCAAGTACCTTAGAAATTAACTTGTACACAACATTACAAAGAGAGATGGGCCTGAGATCCTTCATATTCTTAGGATTAGGACATTTAGGTATAAGACATATGTTAGTCTCATTAAGCTCAGGTGGGAAAAAACCCCTGGTCATCCACGAAGTCACCGCATGATAGATATCATCACCACACAAATACCAAAAGTGTTGGTAGAAAGCCGGATTAAACCCGTCGGGACCCGGAGACTTATCCGGATGCATCTGAGTAAGAGCTTCATATAATTCCACTTTAGTGATATGCGAGATCAACTTACTATTGTCATACTGAGTAATAACCGGCTGAACACAATCCAAGACCGGATCATACAGCCCCGGCTCTGCAGCAAACAGTTCTTCAAAATAAGTTTTTGCGATCCGACTTAGATCCTCTTGTTCTTTTACCACGGCCCCTGTTTCATCCATAAGCGAATCTATTCTCTTGAATCTCTTCCGAACAGTAGCCGACCTATGGAAAAACTTTGTATTCGAGTCGCCATATTGTAGCCAATGCATTTTTGCTCTTTGTTTCCAAAAAATCTCCTCCTGGATCAGAATTTTGTTATACTCCCTTTGTGCCTCAATAAATCTAGCTGCTGCCCCTTCGTCATTTGCCGATCTCGCCGCTTCCATGGCTGCCATTGAAGGATAGAAAAACACTTAGAAAGGGGGAGTTTGAATAAGTGTAGCTTTAAAAACTTGACAGATAAAAATAAATTGCACAGTTATTTTTATCCTGGTTCGTTGTTAACTAAACTACTCCAGTCCACCCCCGCAGAGATGATTTACCTCAACTGAGGATTTAATCCACTAATCGCACGGATTACAATGGTTCTCCACTTAGTCAGCAACTAAGTCTTCCAGAGTCTTCTGATCACACACTGATCACTCCAGGAACAACTGCTTAGATACCCTCTAAGACTTTTCTAGAGTCTACTGATCCACACGATCACTCTAGTTACAACTGCTTAGTTCACTCCTAAGACTTCCTAGAGTATTCTGATCCACACGATCACTCTAGTTCCTTACAACTTAATGTAATCAATTCTAAGAGTATTACAAATGCTTCTTGAAAGCGATAATCACAACTGTGATATTTCTCTTAACGTTTTAGCTTAATCTCACTAATATATTACAACAGCAATGTAGTGAGCTTTGATGAAGATGAAGATTCTGAGCTTTGATTTGAACAGCGTTTGAGCAAGTTTAATATGAGTTGATTTGGTGCAGAATCGTTAACCTTGCTTCTCATCAGAACTTCATATTTATAGGCGTTTGGAGAAGATGACCGTTGAATGCATTTAATGCTTTGCGTGTTCCGTACAGCATCGCATTTAATGTTATACGCTTTTGTCAACTACCTCGAGCCTTGTTCACGCTGTGTCTACTGACGTAGCCTAGAATAGCTTTTAACGTTCCTTTTGTCAGTCAGCGTAGCTTGCCACTTGTACTTTCTTCTGATCTGATGTTTGTGAATACAACGTTTGAATATCATCAGAGTCAAACAGCTTGGTGCATAGCATCTTCTGATCTTCTGACCTTGAAGTGCTTCTGAGCGTGATACCATCAGAACTTCAGTGCTTCTGTTCTCTTGTTCTTCTGATGCTTCCATAGACCCATGTTCTGATTCTGCTTCGACCATCTTCTGATGTCTTGCCAGACCATGTTCTGATGTTGCATGCTGAACCCTTTGAGACAAAGCTTCTGAGCGCTGAATTATGTGTACTCTTTATATATTTCCTGAAAAGGAAATTGCATTGGATTAGAGTACCATATTATCTTAAGCAAAATTCATATTATTGTTATCATCAAAACTAAGATAATTGATCAGAACAAATCTTGTTCTAACAATCTCCCCCTTTTTGATGATGACAAAAACATATATAAATGATATGAATTTGCGATCAGAAAGAATAGACGGCAAAAGACAAATTACACAGCTATAGCATAAGCATATGAATATGTCTCCCCCTGAAATAAATACTCGAAGAACTTTAATAAAAGACTTCCCTGATTATTTCGGTAGAGACGATCATATAAGCTTCTTGTCTTTAGAGAATTCATAGCTTCTGACTTCTGCTTCCATTGGACAGCTTCAGAACTAGAATTTCTTTAGATCCCTAGAACACTCACAGCTTCTGATTCCTGCTTCCATCTAGGACAGCTTCAGAACTTGAATTTCTTTGATCTTCTGAACATTCACAGCTTCTGACTTCTGCTTCCATCTAGGACAGCTTCAGAACTTGAATTTCTTTGATCTTCAGAACATTCACAGCTTCTGATTTCTGCTTCCATTTAGGACAGCTTCAGAACTTGAGTTTTCTGGATCTTTAGAACCTTCGCAGCTTCTGATTTCTGCTTCCCTCGGATAGCTTCAGAGCTTTGAATTTTTACCAACATCACTTCATGCTAGATTTGTATCAGAACATTGTTGAATGTACCAGAGCATCATCTGAGCATCTCTACATCCTGAAATGTTACAGAACAAAAACTACACGACAAAAGTCAGCATGAACGAGTTAGAACATAAAATGTATATTTGAACACATGATATGTATCAGAGCCATATAGGCTAAAATAATGTATCAGAGCAAATAGAATTTTGTCAGATCAAATAGACAAATATGGATCAAATTCTATTATCAGTGCTTCTGATCTCTGAAGCTTGACAGCACTAAGCTTGCTTCAGTTTCCATGGTTTTGCTTCTTGTGTTTGCTTTGAAGATTCTCTTCACTTCTTTATACCTGCAAAACACTTAAACCATATAGAACTTGCAGTTCTTGTTAGTAAATGTGTGGGAGCTTTACCCAGCAACTGATAGATTTAATCAAATCATTTATCATTTATCTTCTCCCCCTTTTTGTCATAACATCAAAAAGAATTTTTCAAAAGATTCAGATGAATAACGACAAATAAAATCACTGGAATGTAAAAACAAAGAAACTTTTCATTGATAAACAAACGAAGGATTACAGGAGAGGAATGCAGGAAAACAGATGCAGCAAGGAAAGAAAAACTACTAAGACCAAATCCTAAGACCCTAGTTTCCAGATAACATTGCTTCGAATGGATTCACCTTGAGAGGGTCATAGGTGATCTTTATCTTTTTGGGTTTGGAGGGAGATGTTTCATCAGCTTTCCTTTTGTTGTTTTGATCTTTTTCATGGTTTCCTGGGCTTGATGAGGAGTTCATAATGGATTTGCAGATATTTGAAACTGCTAGGGTTTATGATATGAATGCAAAGAGAGAGAGAACGAAAAAGAAACTGTATGCAAAGTGAGAGAAATATAAGAGGGAAAAGAAACGTTTGAGGAATATGAAAAGAAAACTGAAAGGGAGTTAATGATGAAAAGCATTTAATGTTATGTGACATGAGGAGAGATAATAAAGACAAAAGACGTGATTTGCACAGTTACCTAAGTAGACGTCCCCTCAACTGCACGCACGCTTGTCCAGGAATAGTGAACACGTGTTTACCATCCCGAGATAAAACATTACAGCTGTTTTGCTTTAAAAGAGGTTCTGAATCAACTTAGACAATGAAACGTCAGGAATAACCGAATTATAATTTCTAAAAGATTTCAATCAGAACTTCTGATAAAAAAATAGTCCATTTTCATTTCAGAAGATACTCATACATGAGAACTTCTCATCTCCTCATTCTGGGCATAAATCCATACTGATGTTCTTCAGAATGAACTTAAACCTATCTTCAGCCAGGGGTTTTGTAAAAATATCAGCCCATTGATGGTCTGTATCAACAAAGTTTAAAGATATAACACCCTTCTGAACATAGTCCCTTATGAAATGATGTTTAATCTCAATATGTTTAGCTTTTGAATGAAGAATAGGATTCTTAGATAAACATATAGCAGAAGTATTATCACAGAATATAGGAATGTTACTCTCAAATATCTGATAATCTTCTAACTGACTCTTCATCCAGAGCATCTGTGTACTGCAACCAGCAGCAGCGACATATTCTGCTTCTGTTGTTGATAGAGCAATAGTTGCTTGCTTCTTGCTGTACCAGGAGATCAAATGACTTCCAAGAAATTGGCAACTTCCTGAAGTACTCTTTCTTTCAATTCTATCTCCAGCATAGTCAGCATCGCAGAATCCTACTAAGTTGTATTCTTTAGATTTTCTGTAAACTAAGCCAACATTAGTAGTACCTTTCAGATACCTTAGAATTCTCTTAACAGCAGTTAAATGAGATTCTCTAGGATCTGATTGGAATCTAGCACACAAACAAACACTGAACAGAATGTCAGGTCTAGAAGCAGTCAGATATAGAAGAGATCCAATCATACCTCTGTATAACTTCTGATCTACCTTCTTACTTACCTCATCCTTACCTAGGATGCATGTTGGATGCATAGGAGTTTTGGCTTCTTTGCAGTCCAGAAGATTAAACTTTTTCAGAAGTTCCTTCACATACTTGGTTTGGTGAACATACGTTCCTTCTGATGTTTGATTTATTTGTATTCCAAGGAAATACTTGAGTTCTCCCATCATGCTCATTTCAAACTCAGCCTGCATAGACTCAGCAAACTCCTTTCCAAGTGTAGCATTAGATGTTCCAAAAATAATATCATCTACATATATTTGACAAATTAAAATATCCCTTTTAAAGGTTTTACAAAAGAGAGTAGTGTCCACTTTTCCTCTAGTGAAACCATTATCCAGAAGGAAAGAACTTAAGCGTTCATACCAAGCTCTGGGAGCCTGTTTCAATCCATACAATGATTTCTTTAGTTTAAAAACATGATTAGGAGACATAGAGTCTTCAAAACCAGGAGGTTGATGGACATAAACTTCTTCATCTATATAACCATTTAAGAAGGCACTCTTAACATCCATTTGATAGAGAGTGATGTTATGTTGAGTGGCAAATGAAATTAATAGACGAATAGATTCTAACCTGGCCACTGGTGCAAAGGTTTCTGTATAGTCAATCCCTTCTTGCTGACTATAACCCTGAGCCACCAGTCTGGCTTTGTTCCTTACCACTTCACCTTTCTCACTGAGCTTGTTTCTGAAGACCCATTTTGTACCGATTATATTGAATCCATCTGGTCTAGGAACAAGATCCCAAACATCATTCCTTGTAAACTGATTCAGTTCTTCTTGCATAGCAATTATCCAGTCTGGATCTTCTAGAGCATGATCAACAGAAGTTGGCTCGATCAAAGATACAAGACCTAATTGACAGTCTGCATTGTTCTTAAGGAATGCTCTTGTTCTGATTGGATCATCCTTCTTTCCAAGAATGACATCTTCTGAATGACCAGAGATGAGTCTGGATGGTCTCCTGACAGATGGTTCTTCAGAAATGCTTAGATTCTCCAGAGAAGCTGATACTTGATCTTCCGATTCTTTGCTTCTGAGAAGCTCTGCTTCTGATGCGTTGCTTCTTGGCTCAACAACTTCTGATATATCAATATCACAATCTGCAAAATTATCAAACTGCTTTGGTTTTTCAGAACCAAGCTTATCATCAAACCTGATATTGATTGATTCTTCTACAGTCAAAGTTTCAGTATTGTATACTCTGTAGCCTTTTGAGCGTTCAGAATATCCAAGAAGGAAACATTTTTGTGCTTTGGAATCAAACTTACCAAGATGATCTTTAGTGTTCAGAATAAAGCATACACATCCAAAAGGATGGAAATATGAAATGTTGGGCTTTCTATTCTTCCACAGTTCATAAGGAGTCTTATTTAGAATAGGTCTGATAGAGATTCTATTCTGAATATAACATGCAGTGTTTATTGCTTCTGCCCAGAAATGCTTAGCCATATTGGTTTCATTGATCATGGTTCTGGCCATTTCTTGCAGAGTCCTATTCTTTCGTTCTACAACCCCATTTTGCTGTGGAGTTCTAGGACAAGAGAAATCATGGGCAATACCATTTTCTTTGAAGAATTCTTCAAAGGATCTGTTCTCAAATTCACCACCATGATCACTTCTGACCTTTATGATTTTACACTCTTTTTCAGATTGAATCTGAATGCAGAAATCAAAGAACACTGAATGAGTCTCATCCTTGTGTTTCAAGAATTTTACCCATGTCCAGCGGCTATAATCATCTACGATGACTAATCCATATTTCTTCCCTCTGACAGATACTGTTTTGACTGGGCCAAACAGATCAATGTGCAAGAGTTCTAATGGCCTTGAGGTAGAAACAACATTCTTGGACTTGAATGCAGGTTTGGAGAACTTTCCCTTCTGACATGCTTCACAAAGAGCATCTGATTTGAATTTCAGATTAGGGAGTCCTCTGACAAGATTCAGTTTGTTAATCTGAGAAATCTTTCTCAAACTAGCATGACCTAATCTTCTGTGCCAGACCCACTGCTCTTCAGAAACAGACATAAGACAAGTCACCTTCTGACTCATAAGATCTTGCAGATCTGTCTTATAAATGTTGTTCTTCCTCTTGCCTGTAAATAGGATTGAGCCATCCTTCTGATTTACAGCCTTGCAAGACTCTTGATTAAAGATTATATCATAACCATTGACACTCAATTGACTGATAGATAAGAGGTTATGTGTTAATCCTTCTACAAGAAGAACATTAGAAATGGAAGGAGAGTTACCAGACTTTATAGTTCCAGAGCCAATTATCTTGCCCTTCTGATCTCCTCCAAACTTGACTTCTCCTCCAGATTTAAGCACCAGGTCTTGGAACATAGACCTTCTTCCTGTCATGTGTCGTGAGCATCCAGAGTCCAGGTACCATGACATGTTGTGCTTTGTCCTTTTTGCAGTCAAGGATATCTCTTCAGAATCTGATTCTGATGTAGATTCTGATCTGTCATCTTCTGTCGCCATCAGCGCACAGTTAGCCTGCTCATCTTCAGAGTCTGAATCATTTTCTGACTCATCCCAGGTTGCCATAAGACTTTTCTTCTTATGAAACTTCTTCTTGGGATTTTCCTTCTGAAGATTTGGACATTCATTCTTGAAGTGTCCAGGCTCATTGCATTCATAGCACATGACCTTCTTCTTGTCAAATCTTCTTTCATCAGAAGATTCTCCACGTTCAAATTTCCTTGAACTTCTGAAGCCTCTGAACTTCCTTTGCTTGGTCTTCCAGAGTTGATTTAGCCTTCTGGAGATCAGGGACAGTTCATCTTCTTCTTCAGATTCTGATTCTTCAGGATCTTCTTCTCTAGCCTGAAAAGCGTTAGTGCATTTCTTGATATTGGATTTTAATGCAATAGACTTACCTTTCTTTTGAGGCTCATTTGCGTCCAGCTCTATTTCATGACTTCTCAAGGCACTGATAAGCTCTTCCAGAGAGACTTCATTCAGATTCTTTGCAATCTTGAATGCAGTCACCATAGGACCCCATCTTCTGGGTAAGCTTCTGATGATCTTCTTTACGTGATCAGCCTTGGTGTATCCCTTGTCAAGAACTCTCAATCCAGCAGTAAGAGTTTGAAATCTTGAAAACATCTTTTCAATGTCTTCATCATCCTCCATCTTGAAGGCTTCATACTTCTGGATTAAAGCTAGAGCTTTAGTCTCCTTGACTTGAGCATTTCCTTCATGAGTCATTTTCAAGGACTCATATATGTCATAGGCCGTTTCCCTGTTAGATATCTTCTCATACTCAGCATGAGAGATAGCATTCAGCAAAACAGTTCTGCATTTATGATGATTCCTGAAAAGCTTTTTCTGATCATCATTCATTTCTTGCCTTGTCAGCTTTACGCCTCTGGCATTTACTGGATGTTTGTAACCATCCATCAGAAGATCCCATAGATCACCATCTAGACCCAGAAAGTAACTTTCCAGTTTATCTTTCCAGTATTCAAAGTTTTCACCATCAAATACCGGCGGTCTAGTATAACCAATGTTACCGTTGTATTGCTCAGCAGAGCCGGATGTAGTTGCAGGTGGGTCTGTTGGAATTTCACCAGCCATCTTTTACTGAAGCGTTTTTCTCTTCCTGAATCTTTTCTAAACACGGTTAAGTGCTTGCACCTTAGAACCGGCGCTCTGATACCAATTGAAGGATAGAAAAACACTTAGAAAGGGGGGGTTTGAATAAGTGTAGCTTTAAAAACTTGACAGATAAAAATAAATTGCACAGTTATTTTTATCCTGGTTCGTTGTTAACTAAACTACTCCAGTCCACCCCCGCAGAGATGATTTACCTCAACTGAGGATTTAATCCACTAATCGCACGGATTACAATGGTTCTCCACTTAGTCAGCAACTAAGTCTTCCAGAGTCTTCTGATCACACACTGATCACTCCAGGAACAACTGCTTAGATACCCTCTAAGACTTTTCTAGAGTCTACTGATCCACACGATCACTCTAGTTACAACTGCTTAGTTCACTCCTAAGACTTCCTAGAGTATTCTGATCCACACGATCACTCTAGTTCCTTACAACTTAATGTAATCAATTCTAAGAGTATTACAAATGCTTCTTGAAAGCGATAATCACAACTGTGATATTTCTCTTAACGTTTTAGCTTAATCTCACTAATATATTACAACAGCAATGTAGTGAGCTTTGATGAAGATGAAGATTCTGAGCTTTGATTTGAACAGCGTTTGAGCAAGTTTAATATGAGTTGATTTGGTGCAGAATCGTTAACCTTGCTTCTCATCAGAACTTCATATTTATAGGCGTTTGGAGAAGATGACCGTTGAATGCATTTAATGCTTTGCGTGTTCCGTACAGCATCGCATTTAATGTTATACGCTTTTGTCAACTACCTCGAGCCTTGTTCACGCTGTGTCTACTGACGTAGCCTAGAATAGCTTTTAACGTTCCTTTTGTCAGTCAGCGTAGCTTGCCACTTGTACTTTCTTCTGATCTGATGTTTGTGAATACAACGTTTGAATATCATCAGAGTCAAACAGCTTGGTGCATAGCATCTTCTGATCTTCTGACCTTGAAGTGCTTCTGAGCGTGATACCATCAGAACTTCAGTGCTTCTGTTCTCTTGTTCTTCTGATGCTTCCATAGACCCATGTTCTGATTCTGCTTCGACCATCTTCTGATGTCTTGCCAGACCATGTTCTGATGTTGCATGCTGAACCCTTTGAGACAAAGCTTCTGAGCGCTGAATTATGTGTACTCTTTATATATTTCCTGAAAAGGAAATTGCATTGGATTAGAGTACCATATTATCTTAAGCAAAATTCATATTATTGTTATCATCAAAACTAAGATAATTGATCAGAACAAATCTTGTTCTAACAGCCATATGAAGTGACAGTGTGTAGCGCTGTTCTTTTCCATTCACCTTATTCCATCTTGTCAACTCCTTCGCACAGTTGCTTATACGGTTCAGCACCCCACTGTTATTAGCAGCCTGCCACCCTTTCCTTACGACATCTTCAATTTCATCATTTTTAAGCCAAGCGTTCTCGAATTTGAAAGAATACTTCCTTAGCTGAGTCCGATTAATCGGGTCGCAGTGCAAAAGAATAGGACTATGGTCCGAATGCGATGCTAGTAAATTAACTAACTTAGCTTCCGAAAAAATATCCAACCACTCCTGCGTTACTAGAGCTCGATCTAGCCGTTCTTCGATAACATGATCAGAGCCTCGACTCTTAATCCACGTGAAGGGGTGACCTTCCAAAGGCATATCTAACAAATTGCAATCCGTAACAGCTTCCCGAAAGCCGGCGCATAACCAGTTGGGATGTTGGTGTATGCCGACTTTATCCTGTTGTGAAAGCAAATCATTGAAATCACCAATGACACACCATGGCTCATGCGACAAATCTCTAAGTTCACGAAGCATAGACCACGCCTCTCTTCTCCGATTTCTCTCCGGATAGCCATAATAACAAGTAAGTCGCCAAACTCCTTTCATCTCATCCTCAACCAAAATATTCACATAATTCCTAGAGAAGTTGACAACTCTACAATTAGCAGAGTCCCTCCACAGCACCGCCAATCCACCGCTTCTTCCGACAACATCAACCGATAAACAAGAGTCGAATTGTAACATAACACGGATACTTTCAAGTTTCTGCTTCTTCGATAATGTTTCCGACAGAAATAAAACATCAGGACGATGTTTTTGAGCTAGCTGTCGCAAATTCGGAATTGCACGCGGGTTGCTCAGGCCCCGACAATTCCAGCTGAGAATCTTCATTTGTCCCGGCAGTCCTGGCTGCCAGGACCTGCCGATAAAAAAGACTGGATCGGTTGAGCATCATTTGTGCTACTGCTGGAAACTTGCTCTCTGCGCCTCTTTCGTTCCAACTGATTCTCGCCATAGTCACTGTCTAAATCTTCAGACTGGGATGGTTGGGATGTCATGTTCAAATGTGGAATAACTGTGTTAGCACTGTGAGGTGGGTATTGAGTAACTTGGTTAATGGTGGTATTTTTTGTAGCAGTAGATTTTGGTTTAAATTTATTGGTTCTGGTTTTCAAATTACTGGTTTTTTGGATATGTGGGTTACTAGCACTGTGAGGTGTATTCACGACTTTGGGCTGGGAAAAAACAATTTGGTTTTGTTTAGAAATATTTTGATTTTGCATGGGGGGGTAATATGGGCTTGTGATTGGTTGGCATAGCAAAGGTGGGCCGTTAGTGTTGTGTTCCAACCGTGGGGGATCATTCGACAGCCACTGACCCGTGACGTCACCACCACTAGGGATTGGGGGAGCATTGTTATTAAAAGCACATGATTGTCTTGCCTGCCTGTCTCCAAAGATTCCTTCCGCAATCACAAAGGAATTATTGCGCATCGGATCTGTTTTCTCCAATTTGTTAATTTGCATTAATGGGCTGATTTGACATTTCAATGCAGAATCTGCGTAATTAAGTGCCATGTTTTTTGATCCTTCACCAACAACCAGCGCCTGGTGGGTCCCTGCCTGCGGACCTTGAGTATCTGACGCTACTTCCTGGGAGTGATATTCACGCGCCATGCTACCTTCTCCAACAGACTGCCTTGTATCCACATTCTCTTCTCTCAACCACTTGGAATTAGAAGCACTCATGAATCTTCTATTTTCAACTCTTATCTCGTTTGACCAACCTCTAATTCCATCATCCTCTTGCATTGCGAATCGAACTTCACACTTTTGTTCTGAATGTCCCAAAATTCCACAGACAAAACAAAACAATCCCAGATTTTCATATTTGAACGTAACGGTACACCATTCTCCACCTTTATTTTTGACTCTTGTATTCTTCTTTAATGGTTGTCGGACATCCACTTTTACTCTCAGTCGCATATACTGCCTCCAAAAACTTGAGTTGTTATTCTTATCATATTCCACGAATAGTCCAATATAATTTGCAATGGCTTTGCCCACTTTCTCCAACATGAGACCAGCCGGGAGATTGTGAATCTGCACCCAGAAATCCACATGAAACAATGGGATATTTTCGATTTGAATACCTATCTGGACTCTTTCAATGATCAGCAAATGGCTTCCAAATGTCCACGGTCCTCCTTTCAGCGCTGCCTCCATATCAAGCTTATGAGAAAATTGAAACAAAAACAAACCTTCCAAGGCCTTCTTGATGATGACCCCTTTAACCGGACGCCACATATCTGCAACTCTCTTCTTCATTGACATAACATGGATAGGCTTGTCGCATAAGAATCTTCCTACTAGACACAACCGAATATCTCCCGCCTCCGTTACTTCATCCTCCACATCGAAACAAAATCCTCCTTCCTCCTCTTCATCTTGCAAAGTTAGATCGTTGAAATTAGTACCCGCCATTCTGTGATAGAACGGACCCAAAACTCACTAGAAAAAGATAGAGATCAAAGCTTCTCAGTGGGGGAAGAAAGAACAAACCCTAGCAGAACTTAATAACCATTTTGAAAAACAAATGAATTGATGACTATCTAAATCATTAAATATCATCAATAACTATTTTTTTAATCTCTCCCACATAATGAATAGATCAACATAAATAATAATTAATATGGTAATTTATATTTAAAAAGTGGTGTATTAATTGTTCCTTATCCTATGCAATGTTGGATAGGTTAGAAAAATCCTTTTTTATTTTTTATTTATTTAGGTTGACCCAACAACATAATCATAAAACTAATTGTCGGATAATTATCGCAATATTTCTAAAGAAGTTTCCAAATAAATGCATAAAATTTAAATTATTAAGAATTTTTGCATTTATTATAATTAATTTAAAAATATTTAATTATTTGTAATTAATTTGAAAGTAACTTATGAATTAAATATTAAAACAAATAATTTTAAAATATAAGCTACAAAATATAGTTTTTTTTTGTATTTTCAATACTGACAATGATTATATTTTTGAGAAATAAAAAACGATGTCATTTTGCTTTAACTAATATAGCATTATAATTTATTTAAATAAAGAATAAAATTATTTTAAATTGTAGAATCTATTATAAATGTAGAAAAGTTAGAGTACCTGAAAAATCAGGTATACTTTGACTAAATGACTTAATGTTTTTAATTTCAGAATTAAAAATGATTATTTACACTACTACTTCAATTATATGCATTTGATAATTAATGTTGCTGATGTGTCTCTCAATTTTCCATTTTATTTATTTTTTATTTAAATCTCTAATATTTTAAATCTAAGTGAATACTAAGTAACTACTCCCTTCGTTTTTTATTATAAATCGTTTTGGAAAAAAAATTATATTTAAATATAAGTCGCTTTACAATTTCAATGAATAATTAATGCTACTTTTCCTATTATATCCTTAAATATTTATTATTCTCTCCTTTCAATTATATAAATTTATCTTCCACATGTCATTAATGAAATATAATTTTGTAAAAACCTTCATAATTTCTCATTTTCATACAATAATTATTATTTTTCTTAAGAGTAATGTTATTTAGTACGAAAACATTTGAATAAGAAAAACAAGAATGTACATATGTGTCATTAATTTAGTGGATATTTTTTTATTTAATTTCCTTTTTAATAAGAATCATGGGGTGGTTGTGATATTGAATGGTTGAGATTTATTCTTGCCTTTCTTGTTTTAATATTTTCTTAATATTAAGCACTTTCCTGTAACCATCTGAGAATAATAAATTTTTTTTTTTTTTGTAAAAATACTCTTGTCTTTGCCTCCTCCTCTTCTATCCTAGCCGTAACTTTTCTTCTTTTTCCTTCCTCTCTCTCAAAGAGGGGTGATTTAGGATCAATTTTGATCCAAAATCACCCCTCCAAATCGTTTTTGTTTATCTATTACTTAAATAAGTGATTTTCACACCTTTTCTTTTTGTCTTTTTTGTGATTTTGTGGGTCATCGTTTGTTTTGATTTCCCATATTTCTGTGGTGTATTTTGATTTCTCGTCTTTGTGCGGGTATTTTGTTTTTCCGTTTTTGTGCGGTGTTCATTTGTTTCAGGTTGAAAGATTAGTTTCGATCTAGTGCAGATTCAATCAATGACTTTGGTGCCGTCAACGCTACAGATCCGGAAGCATGAATATTTCGGACATCTCAATACAATTAATACACATTAATATTTGTAGGCATATGCAATTTGCCGTTTTATGCTATTAACATGGATGCTGTGGATTTGTTCGCAGATTCATCCTTTTTGTTTTTGGCGATTTTGAATTTGTATTGCAACGATGTACTCTATCAATTTGAATGAATGAATATCATTTATTTTCTGTAAAAAAAAAAAGCACTTTCCTTTTCTTAATCTGTGTGAAAAGTCTAAAACGACTTATAATAAAAAAACAGAGGGAGTATTACACTACATATTTGTGTGAAAAATATAATTCAAATTACTTGAGCAATGAAAAGTCACACGGGAAAATGAAAACAACCTACCTTTTGAATTGATATTTGTCATTTTTTTATTCATCATTTATTTTTAAATTTAAAAATATACTATACAATAATCAATATTTTTTTTAAAAATAATGAAAATGTTTTCTTATTTCCAAATAAATTAGTAATAAGCAACTCTATTTCTTAATTATTATAAAAATATATTATTTTCTTAATTATTTATGTAACACCCTTCTAATCCCCACGGAATATAAAATAAATTCAGAGTAATACATGTAAGAAGGATGCTACAACTCGTTAATAAAAATAAAAATATCATTTATCATGCTTTCTGAGGAATATAAATCACATTATTCAGCAACCATGTTTAGCACAGCGGAAATAAATTTCAAAGTCTGAATAACGTAAACATCAGTTATCAGTACCAAATCACCAACTCATAACTCAACTAGAAATTATCCAAACCTATAAAATAAGAGTGTGTCAAAATAACTCTAAAACAAACGTTCCCCAGTGTTACAAGATCAGAACATGACACCGACACGACCGAAAACTAAACGGATTAGCTTTACGAGCTATCCTCACCAAGCACAACGTCGATAATCCTTAATTTGAAAATGATCAACAGTAAGGGTGAGACATATTCACAATTAAACTATATTATGAGTTCATAAACAACAAAACATCATAAATAAATTGTTCACCCTATTGCAACATATTATAAGTTTTAGAAATTATTCGCCAACAATTACGAATGCAACCAAACACAAACCACATCACCACGATATAACACTGGAAATTTTTCAATCATGTTATAACAACACATACAAATGCAATGACTCTATGCATATGGTACCAATCATGGGATTCACCCATCTCACCGATCCAAACACCACCGAGATACGGCCACCGCCAACTCACCAATTCCACACAATGGGAATTATCTACCACTGATCCAAACACCACCGGGATACAACCACCATATGATTATGAATGCATGTGTAACGCCTCATATAGCCACCATATGATTATGAATGAATGTGTAACGCCTCATATTGCTTTTAGGATGATCGACTGACCCCAAAAACCAACACAGATCTTTTCAGCATGCTTTGACCTCACTCGCACGCTTTCCGGAAAACTTTCCAGAAGGTCACCCATCCCAGAATTGCTCCAAGTCAAGCACGCTTAA
Organism: Vicia villosa; assembly: GCF_029867415.1. NCBI lineage: Eukaryota > Viridiplantae > Streptophyta > Magnoliopsida > Fabales > Fabaceae > Vicia > Vicia villosa. The sequence continues at coordinate 126,318,947 of NC_081185.1, forward strand.
CTATGGAGTTCTTATGGAACGGGCTACCGAAAAGAACTCCATAGTTAGGTTTCATGATTTACATTCCAACCTGTCGCTTTAAACTGTTATTAACTTCGCTCACTTACCTTGTTGCACTGCACTCACAACAATATTCTTGTTCACCTTAGATAAGCACCTTAGCAATAGAGTTGATAGATTGATGATTGGTCTCTGTGGTTCGATAATCTTATATATTACTTCGATAGGCTGTGCACTTGCAGTACTATATTTACGCTATACGTTACAGACCTATCAGATATACATTTCATCAAAATAATATGACTATAAATCTAATTCATTGAAACAAATTTTTTTATTAAGTTCTATTGTGTTAGAATATATGAAGCACAGACACCGAAAACAAGACACTGACAACTGAAACATTGACATCGGTAATAATTTGAAAAAATACCGCGGCAGCACTATAATATTTAACTCAGCTTGTGTCAACTCCGGAATATGGGTATGTCTTGGCTTTGGTGATGATTTCATTGATGTTTTTATAGGTACACCACCTAAGCATTATTCTTAACACTTAATATTGGTATTGACCTTAATTGGATTCAATTTTTTCCTTGCATTACTTATTTTTGTTTAAATCTTATGAATCTTTCTTTGGTCTCTCTTTCTTAGTAAAGGAGGAAGATCCCGAAGAGTCTGAATTGAGAAGGAAGCTCTAGAAGCTTAACAAAAAGCATTTTCCATGCAGAAAATTATAACAAGTACTTCTCACAATGAATGCTTGAGATGGAGTAGATGGAGCAAGTAAACATGGGACGGAAATGATTTTTGTCAAAAATAAATTTTGGCAGCAGTACAGAAAAATAAGAGCCCAGAGGCAAGCTGTCAATTCCATTTCTCAGGTGTACTATTTTTTTCCCTTTTCCTAATCGGCATATGTTTCCTTCAAAGATATCAATGTTCATATTAGTGTTTCCTTCATAGATATCAGAATTCATTTATAAAGTTGTCTTCTCCCCTTTCTCTCAGGGATCTGCTGTCGACATAATTAGAATTGCAATGATTAAAATTTACTCTGAAATTGTTACTGGCGTTGATAGCCCGGAGTCAAGTTCTTCAGGTGCAACCAAGTTCCACATGCTTAGAAATCGTTGCCGGATTCTGTTACAGGTTAGTTTTAAATGATTTGTATTCTCTAATTTTTTGATGTTTTCTCTTTGTGTTAATAATTTAAGTAAATGTTAACTAGGTACATGATGAATTAATGCTTGAAGTTGATCCCTATTTGGTGAAAGAAGCAACAATATTGTTGCAGACCAGCATGGAGAATGCATTATCACTTCTTGGTTTGTATTCCTTAAATAGATTATTCTTTTTGGTTGAAGATATAGATTGGTAAAAGTAATTTAGGTTTTGACTGATTGTTTACACACATGCGTCTACAGTTCCTCTGAATGTCAAATTAAAAGTTGGAAGAACATGGGGATCCTTGGAGCCATTTGTACTCAATAAATTTAAGGCTAACGCTCCCATGGCTGAATCCTGAAGCACCCAAACCACCTTTATTTATGATAGTGTAAAAAGATATTTGTTGATGTTGGGTGGTGCATTCCAACATTTGAAACATGGAAGCAGCCTAAATATCAAGTGCCCCAGAATACTCACTATCATGATGAGGTATGCAATTTTTGGAGTGAAATTAGTTTCAATGTACAGCAAGATGCAATGTAGTTACCATCCACCATTCTTTACAACATTTTTTTATCTATAGGGTAAGATAACCAAAATTTTATTTTGTATATTGATTTAAATATTGGCTTCTAATAATGTGTTGGAAAGAGAAAAGTCTTCCCGTAATGTATATAATGAAATGAGAAGCAGGAGGAGTTAGACGATGAGTGTGTGAATTCATTTAGACGTTGACTCCATTTTTTGAATCTTTGAAGAAGCAAGTAGAACTTGAGATTTTAATTTAAGAACTTGAGATTCTAAGAATTGAAATCTCTTTTCTTGCCATTCAAATTGTTTTGTTGTAATTACATTGGATTGAGTTCTCTACTATGTGTAGTTATTTCAATGGCCCCTATGTTAAGTTTTGTATATCAACAATTGATTTCAAATTTATTTTACTAATTTAACAATGAGACTTTTGCTTTCATATAATATAAAATTTTTAATTCATTGAGATTCTCATCTTAATATTATATATAAACTAATTTTTGAATTATACAACTTCTGATCTATATTGAGTTATCTAGCTTTTTCAATAAATGTAACCATCCATTCCATGACAATACAATTTCTTTTCTTCTTTTCATTTTAAGTTCTTTGTTATAAAGAGAGAAAATAAATCGGTTAAAGTATTAATGAAGTATGGTGCCATAAGTCAGATTAGCATATCGTTGTGCTGTTTGGAAACAACTTGAAGAGGCTAGGAATCAATAAATAGAGTTGTTAACTCTTGATAAAGAAGGTATACAATTTTCTAGAACAAGATAGCAGGGCCGGTCCCGAACTTTTAGAGGCCCAGGGTAAATAAAGAAAATGGACCCTTAGTATAAAATTGATTTTTATTCACCTCTAAAATGAAAAAGAATCTCAAAGATACGATAAAAAATATGAAGTCTTAGTTGTTTTTAAGAATAAAATTTTTTTTGAGACGGATAAGAAAATTAACTGTAAATCTTTAAAGAATTCAAAATTCCAATATAATTAAATTTGAGAAATATTAAGTCACAAGCAAGCAATATAATTAAGTGGCATTACCTACCACATAAATAAAAGAGAATACTTATGCGTACGAAATCAATTCGTCTGTTTTTCTTTTTAAATTCAACCACTTAAAAAGATAATAGAAATGAACCGGAGACTATTAACTTTCCAAACAAAGCATTTACCGCTGGGCCACAATTAATGAATTGTAGATTTAGTTGGGTTATGAATATATATTTATCATTTCACTATTCTAATTTCTTAATTACACCTCCCAAATTGAGGCCCTCCTATTTTTTGAGACCCTAGATTGTGGACCTGCTTGCCCTGACCCAGGGCCAGTCCTGAAGATAGGAATAACATAACTATTGAAGTTAGTTTTGAAAATGATGTTTTTGCAACATAGAAGTATATGTACTTTCGTTATGCTATAAAGAAAAAAAATGGTATATATATATATATATACTAGGCCAGCCCTGAGCCAGGGCAAGCAGGCCCATAGCCTAGGGCCTCTAAAAACTAGGGGCCTCATAATTTTTTATTTGGGCCTTAGATATTATAAACTAAAGTATTTATATATAAGTTATGTAGCGGTACAATAAACAAAATCATTTTCGGCTCAGTGGTTGTGTGCCTCTCCATGTAATAAAGTGATGCATGCTCGAATCTTGGAATTGGCAGCAATAATCTTCTTTTTTAACTATATACTCGAATCTTGGAATTGGCAGCAATAATCTTCTTTTTTAACTATATATATTATTGTTATCTAAAGCTGCTACATATCTTTATATCTTTTTTTAATTTGTTATCTAAAACTGCTATATATTATCTTTATATCTTTTTTAATTTGTTATCTAAGACTGCTATATATTATTTATCATTATACAATATTAAAATTAAACTATGGGTTGTATGTTAAATCATGGACAATTTTATTTTAAAATTTATTAATATTAGTATTAATTTTAATTAACTCATTATGATTAAGTATATATAATTGAATTAATATTTTTAAAGACTTTTGAACAAGAATTTAGTCTAATCTACCGAAATATTTTTAAAATCTTACAATTTTAGCATAATTAGTTCGACTTTCTTTACAATATTATATATGTTCTAATAAAATCTTGAAGAATTTATCGTATTGTCTCAAAATTTTGAAAATTTTTAATTTTAAAAATATATATAAAATTCTAAAGTAATAATAATATTAACTTAATAACTTTAGAATATTTTTAGTTCTTCTTTCTTCACGGTATTATATAAATTATAAATAGATATTTATAAAATATTTACTTTAATTTTGAAGGATTGGTCCATACAAAAATAAAAAATTATTACAAATTTATAAAATATTTACTCTAATTTTAAATATACATCTCTATCGGTACGGGGCCTCAAAATTATTTGAGAAGGTTCTAGATCTAATATTAATAAAAATAAAGAATTTTTTTATATTAGTTATATGGATAAATGACTAATTTTGATGGTGTTGTTATTATTTATAATTTAAATAGATGATGTTCTTTTCTGAAAAATAATATATTTTATTATAGATTTATTTTTATTATTTGCCAAGAGCCTCTAAAATGTCAGGACCGGCCATATATATATATATATATATATATATATATATATATATATATATATATATATATATATATATATATATATATATATATATATATATACTAGATTGCCGGCCCGTGCTTCGCACGGGTATATTTGAAATAAAATTACATTTTTTCGTAACAATTGATATTTAATTTTTTATTTGCATTTAAATTTATTTCGTAGGCCATTTAAATTATGTTTGTAATTAAAATATTAATTTTTTAATATGAAAGACAATAAATTAGAAAAAAAAATACTTTTTAGTTAATTATATGTGAGATTAAATTACACATATTTATATTATATCTACTTTCATAGACATATTACTTGGATCTTTATTTGTATAAAAATTAAATTAAATTTATAGTATTAATTTTGAGGCTATATATATAACTTGTGTGTTGCACGTGTTTTAAGATAATATACTTATATGAACTTTTTCATTCAATGAAAAAATATAAATAAAAATTGATGACATTAATATATGATTGTATATAAATGTTTCTTTCTCATTTATTTGATTTCTTTTTACCTTTTTTATTACTGTTATGTTACTTTTTTTCAAATATTATATTCTCATTATTTTCCTACTTACATATTTATAATTCTCATTATATTACGTGAATCAGAAATACATTTTTTTATTGACAAATGATACATTTTTTGTATTATTAGATTCTTCATTTTTGTTTATCGAAGATCTCCAATAAATTTAAATCAAATACACATTTTTCTCAAAGATTACTATTAAAAATATACTTACATAAACTGCAATTTTTCTCATGATTTTCAAGTAATAAGGATGCAAAACTAATATGAGTTTTCTTTATCCTCTTCTTTTTGCTCACATAACAAAAATAATTATATTAAAAAAAACAATAAAAAGAAAAGAAAATCATAAAATTAGATAGAGAAATATTATATTGATGCTCAAAACAAATTATTACAAAACATCATAGAAAAATATTTAAATTATTTATAGGATAAATAAAGTGGATTCTTTAACTTGGAACATAAATCAAATTCATTAGCTAGCCTGCAACGTAAATTAAAAAATAATTAAAATATAAGAGAACTCTCAGAAAAAGTAATCAAAATATCATTATAAAATGAAAAATAGATCTTGTAACAAAGAAAAGAAGAAGAAAAGTGGTAGGTTAGGTGGTAGATGTAACCTATTTATATTGAATAAAAAATTTCTTATTGAAGAAATTGAAAAGATCAAAAAACACCACCATAAAAAACATTTAATGAGGTATCGTTTATTTTCAATAATGTTTTATATAGAAGTTATACTTAATAATTGTAAATTATTAGTCTGTTATAAATCTAATAGTAAATTATATTGATTATATTTAAATGTATTAAAACGTTACACATAAATTTATTAGTTATAATGAATTAAAATAAATTAGTTATAATAATATAAAATAAATTAGTTTTAATTAGCTCTAATAATATAAAAATATTACCCATTAAAATAATTAGTTATAATGCTTTAAATAAAATATCATTTGAATTATTGATTTATATAAATTGTATGAAAATTTTTAAAAATTTTATGTTTTTTATTATTGTTGTTATTTTAATCATTATTATTTTATTCATATAAATTATTTATTTATATACTTTATTAAAAATTAATATATATTAAAATTGTATTTATATTTTTTATATACTATTATTGCAAAATAGATAAATACTTATAATTTTTATAAATCATATTACTTTTAATCGTAGTATCTGAATAATATATAATTATTATTATAATAATTGATAATAATAATAATTATTATTATTATAATTTTTTATTAGATGAATATTATATTATAACTTATTAATTATATTATTATTGTTAATTGTGATGATTGAATATTATATTATTATTATTATTAATATTATTTTAATCGTAGTAGCTGAATATTATATTATATTATTACTATTATTTTTATAATTTTTTTAATATTATATGAGTATTATAATTTATTATTCATATTAGTATTGTTGTAATTTATTGGTCTGTTATAAATATAATAGTAAATTATATTAATCATTTTTAAAATTTTTAAAAACTTACACATAAATTAATTAGTTATAATGATTTCAATAAAATTTCATTTGAATTATTGATCTATATACAATGTATGAATTTTTTAAAAATTATTCTGTTTATTATTATTATTATTATTATTTTGTTTATTTATATAAAATATTTAACTATATACTTTTTAAAAAATTAATACTATTATTTTTTAGTGGTATATGAATATTATATAATATTATTATTATTATCATAATTAATAATTAGATTATATTTTTAATAATTAATATTTATCTTAATCATAGTAGATGAATATTATATTATATTATTATTATTTTACTTTTTATTATTACATGAGTATTATATTATAATTTATTGTTTATATTATTATTGTTAATAGTGATGGCAGAATATTATTATTATTATTATTATTATTTTATTGTAATTATTTTAATTATAATTATAATTATTATGTTTATTATTATTAGAATAATTTATAAAATATAAAAAGTAATTTAAAGTTTTATAGTATTTAATGATAATATAAGTTGTAAAATTTTAGCTACATTTAGAAAAATATAAAATATTTACTTGTATAAAATATTAAAAATAATTGGAAACTTAATATAGAATTATATAGAATTATATATATATATATATATATATATATATATATATATATATATATATATATATATATATATATATATATATATATATATATATATATATATATATATATATATATATATATATATATATATATATATCAGTGTGTGATTGACTAAGATGCTTTATACTGATTTATTGAAATTTAGACATGACTCTCCACTGCAAAAATAACATATTACCCACAATTGTAATATTACCAAAAAATAATATAATTGGTATTAAAAAAAGTTTATAAATAATGATAATTTTAATTAATATGTGAAATTATAAGAGGTTGACATGTCAGCATTTGTGTTATATTAGAATGACATATCAGCATTAGGTTTGTTATATTAGAATGACATATCAGCATTAGGTTTAGGGTTGTACCAAAGGTTGTCATCATGACAACCTTACATTTAGATTAAGTAGATTACAGAAGTGAATTGATATAATTTTAAATAATTTTAAGTTTTTCTATCATCAATTTTTATGTTAGGATTTAGTAAAACAATTATAATTTTTTTGTGGTAAAAATAAAAAAAAAAAAATTTTTTTAAAGCAAAATTTCTAGAAATTATCCTATTTAGTTTGAAAAAATTATTGTTTTTTATTTGGTGCTCATACTATTATAATGACTCAATATGTGTATGGTAATGCCTTGGAATACAATATCCGAATTATATTAATAAATTAAAATTGATTTTTATATTTTTTCAATAAAGTTGATTATGTTAAATGGTAACACCAATAAAGGTAAGAATTGATTATTTTGGATTTTGAATAGGGAGAGTCGTTGTTGGAATAATGAAATACATTAATGAGAATACAGGTATTAAAAAAATTATTTTTATTTATTTTTAATAAAGATGGTTAGGTTAAATCTTAATGGCAATAATGGAGAGTCATCGTTGAAATACTAAAATACATTAATTATAATACATTACTTAAAAAATGATTTTGTTTTCATCGTTTTTAATAATAAATATAAACACACAAAATCAAACTTTTGATTAATATGTGCTACTGAACAAAATTAGTCCCTCTTTTACATTGGTATCTCTTTTACTTGATATATGGAAAGCATGTATAAATTGCAATGAGGACTCTAATGTTGGGTATAATATTTATTATTCTAAAATTAGTTAGCGATCTAGTATAAAATTACAATTAAGGGTATTATACCAAAGTCATTATAATTAAAAGCATAACATTTGAATTTGACAATAATAGTAATATGATTTTATAATTTGTATTAAACAAAAAATATAGTGATAAATGGAATCAAAAAGACATAACACAAAAAGATCTTATTCGATTTTATACAAATAAATAATTTTTTTATTCTATTTAATACAAATAAATATTTTTTTTATAGTTGTTATGATAATTGAGATTTTTATTTAACAAAAGTTTATCACTCATATATAAAATTGAAATGATTTTCCTGCCTCGTTATTGGCCCCATATCACATAGATAAAATCTTAATAAATGCTCATTACAAAAATCTAAAATAATAATAATTACTTATGTTAAATTTCTAAAATAAATAACAATAATAATATATAAATAATAATAATAAATGTGTATTATTAACATTGATTGTTTTTCCTTATAATATTAATATTAATAGTGTATTATTATTGTTGTCGCATTTTAAACTCAAATAATATATCAGTATAAAAAAATTGAATATAAATAATATTTTAAAAATAAAAACACTAACAATCCTATTTTAAAAATAATATATTATCATGTGAAGTTATTTTACATTGATATTTAACCACACCTCTTTAACCTAACAATCCTATTTGATACTTTCTAAATAAAAACACTATTTAGAATAGAGAAAAATCGATCTCACCCCAACCTCATAATAGCACCATCAATATATTTTCCCAGTCCAAGATGGTTCAAATTGCAACCACATAAAGGATCACAAGAAAAATCAAGCTACACGAGACACAACAAATTGATCAATATCTCAAAGCATTTAAAATAGCTTTCGAAGCTTCACCTACTTGGAGACACAGCGGCAACCTCTGCAAGGAAAAGCATATTAACAGTGTCGATCACATTTAACTTTCATAATTAAAAAAAAAACATGATATACATTATTGAAACTTAATAATTTGTGTATTTTATCAAACATCAAAAGAAAGAAAATAAAGAATATATATCAGAATTTTTATATAATAGAGAATTCAAAATTTCTTGCTCTATACCAATTGTTTCCTATATATAATAAGCACGACACTGATATTGAAACGTCGTCATTGATAATAATATAAATAAATAAATCAAACATAATCACTGTTTTGATCATGGTACCGAAGTTGAATTTGAACATGAATAGCAGCAATAAGGGAAATGACGCAGAAACAAATGTGTAAGCTGCAAGAATACCACAGGAAACTCCCTTTATTGTATTGAAGTTAAGTTAGTTTATTTTCATATCCATTCAACTCAGATTCTCCTACAGTCACAACAAAACAAACAAATTTCATTGTCTTGACTGGATTTTACATAACAACAAAATAAGCAACTTAACAAAATTAAGAGAAAGAATTGAAAGAGACTTAGACCAAAGCAAGTAATTGTGAAGGGTGCAGATGAAATGGTGAAAAATGGGAATTTGGTCTAGCAGCGTATGGGAGTCAAACCAGTTCGTGGTAGTGGAATTGAAATGTTGGCAATTCTTTTTTCTTCACTTCCAATATTGAAAAATTCAGAATTCAAACTACTCCACACAATTAAGTCATTTCACATATTTAGTCAATCCTTCCAATTAAACTTCTTCTACGCAAGCATTCTTGCCAAAAAAATGCATATTGAAACTGCACCTTCTGCTAAAATAAGGAAAAAAAACGCCAGTCAAAGACCTAACACCAATCTCTTAAAACTAATTCACATGAAAAAATACACATTACATTGTCGTAAATATCAAAAAACCAAAACAGTAGATGCATTTTTATTTCGGAAAAATAAAGAAATATCATTCACATCATAGTAGCAAGTCTTACACTAAATTATGGAACAAATTAATGCAAATAAAAATAACATTCTACTATCCCGTTAAGTCGTGGGAGGACATCAAACTGCAATTGCACAAATGAAACACTTTTATAATCAACCAGAACCTCTAATAACATCACAAACTCAAAAATTAAAACAAAAACTCACCGAAAAATACAATTCCTAACTAATAATCTAATCAATAGGGAAATTTTCATAATTCTACAAAACTATGAACTCTAGCTAATGATCATACTAAAAGAAAATCATTGTCTAAATCACACCAGATCTAATTAAACAATCTGAATCAAGTAATTCATTATCAAACACCAAATTATAAAATAAAAAACCAAAAACAGTTGAAATTAAACCTCTGGAAATATCCGGAAATTGATGATGATCTAGTTTATTCGGAAATCCTTCAATATCATCCCCGCCACCAAATCCATCCATGTTTACCATAAAAATGCAAAACCCCAGAAACGAAGAGAAAACGATAAAAAAAACATTTTGAAAACTTGGCATGGTAAAAATAAGAAGATAAAGAATCGAGAAGTCAAAAGTACAAATTAGGCAGAGATGTACGATCAGAAGAAGTGTGATTGAGAATCAATGAAATTGATTTATTTATAAATAGGTAAAAGCAATAGAATTTGAAATAAGTACCTGGAAAATAGGACTGACGATTCAATTGTTGTATATGAATTGAAAGAAGAAATAACATTAATGAAGAGATAATTAGGAATTGGAAGAAGAGAAATAACATTGGTGAGGATATGATTAGGGATTGGGAGAAGAAAAATTAAAATTCAAAAGTTTGCCTTGAAGCGGTATGGTGAATCCCAATCGATAAAAACACATAAATATCAAGGGTTTATTTTCAATTCTTGTTTTGACATCTTAAAAAATTGAACTTTGAAAATTGTAAGGTTTTTTTCCTATTCCCAAGTTAATTATTAAATATTTTGTTTAATAATTAAAAAAATAGATTAATTAGGAATTTATAAATTAATTAAATAATTAAAGATAATTATAGAAATATTACTATTAATAGTTATTTTTAAAATAGTAAGCATGCTAATTAGATGACAAATGGCAAACTTGCCAAAAAACTCATCTTGCTTTATTATATTGTATGATATATATATATATATATATATATATATATATATATATATATATATATATATATATATATATATATATATATATATATATATATATATATATATATATATATATATATATATATATATATATATATATATATATATATATATATATATATATATATATATATATATATATATAGGGCATATCATATGAGAATGTCATATTTATATGAGAATGTGAGAATGAATCTTAACCATTGGATTTTAAAATAAATTGTGGATATTATGAGTGAATCTTTTTTTTCTCTCTCCTACTTCATTTAATTCAAAATATAGGAGAGAGAAAAAAAAGATTCACCCATAGGGTGCGTTTGATTTGCAAAATATGAAATACTGGACAGAACAGTACTAGACAGTACAGAATAACTTTTGGTATTGTACTGTGTTTGATGGTTACTGGACTGGACAATAGTATAAATTTTATTATAACATTTTTTTGATATATAAAATATTAATATTATATTTATGAATTAAAATATTAAATAATAAGAAAGAGAGTAAAAAATAATTTTTTTTTTTGATAATTAGTGCTTGAGACAAAAAGTTGTCCCATGGTTTAGTGGGGGACAAGAAAGTATGGTTTTGTCCAGTACCTTGCCAAATTTTTTGTCCAGTACTATGATTAGTTTCTGCATCAAACAGAGTACAAAAAAAGTTGTCCTGTCCAGTACCTCATTTTTTGGCAAATCAAACGCACCCATAATCTCTACCATTTATTTTAAAATTCAATGGTTCAGATTCATTTTCACATTCTCATATAAATATAGCATTCTCATATGATATGTCATATATATATATATATATATATATATATATATATATATATATATATATATATATATATATATATATATATATATATATATATATATATATATATATATATATATATATATATATAGTGATGAATATTATATATATAGTATGAAAAAGAAAGGAATAAGAAGGTTTGGTGTAGATAATATATATGTTTGTTTTGTATATGTATTTTCACTATGTTATAAAGAAAAATGGTATATATGAAGAAATACTTCTGCTTTCGCATGACAAGATCATTGTCCCTAGAGTTTATAAACAATTCCTTCTGTTTTTAATAGTAGATATATCAATTTTGATGGACAATTGCATAGCAACAACTATTTTTCTCACTTTATTTTTTTATGTAAGATGTGTTATTCTTCAAATGTGCTGTCATCTCTAACTTAATATTTTTTCTCAATTTTGTAAGCAATTCAGTTTCCTTTGTCATTTATTCTCAAGTTTATACTAAAAAAAAAAAGTAAAAATATATGTAAGCATAATTTTACGAGTGAGAATATGTTAATTTTCAAAAATATTTCTAAGAAGTTATTATAAACAATTAATTTTAATTTTAATTATTATCAAGGAGATTAAGTTTTATATAAATTTAAAATTAATATTATAAGTTACATTTTTAAAAAAAATGTATTATATTTTTATTTAAAATTATTCAATGAAATATCAAATAATTTTAAATTTTTAAAATTTTGGAGAGTTAAACTTCTATTATGAAATTCTCCTAGACAAAAAAATAGAGAAAATATTCATTTGAAACTAAAATTTCAAGATACCCTGGAATGTAGGTATTCATTTATAACTGAAATTTGACCGGGAGCTGTTATATATTGTAGGTTTGTAAAAATTGTAAATATGATATAATAAGAATGATTTAAAACTAATATTTGACGGGATGTTGTTATAAATTTTAGGTTTATAAAAATTGATTAATATCTAAAAATTTAATTGGAAAAATGATTTTATTCAAATCTATATTTTTAAAATTAACTCAGGTGAATTCAACTGAGTTTTGTTAACTCATATGAATTCACGGGTAGATATAAACGTATCTATGAGATACCAGCTGTAGATTGTTTATTAAAATGTCCATATATTAAATATTTCTCTTACTACTGTTTTATATAGTTGAAGTTAGAGAATCAGATATACGATTTATTATAAGTACGAACCAATGCTTAAAAGTTTGTGCATATTATTAGCATATATTTGTAACTATGTCAATATTAACCAATTGAAGAATGAATTCAAACTTTACAAATAATGGTTCGGTAGAAATGTGATGTGAATTCAGACGGGACCCGTGTGATAGCCCGAGTTTCTTACTAGTAGGTACGTTAAAATGAGATCAACATTTCCTGCATGTTTTAAAAAAATGAATTAACCTCTCTTGAATTTATATATATCAACTACTATTTTTGTTGACACACAAAAATGGTAGTTAAATGTCATTTATACATATAATTTTTAGATGTTTCTAAAAACTTTGGGAGTGTTAGTGTCAACGATCAAAATTGTTAGTCTCGTTATATGATTTAGGTTTAGTGTGTGTGGTAATTGAAAGGCTAAAACGACATTAAGAATGAGATAATTTTGAATAAGAAAAGGAAATTGGAAAATGAATGAAGAGTTCTTAAAGAGGATTAATCTAGTGGGCCATTGAATGAAGCACATATATATTCCTTAAGATGTGATGATTGATGTCTTACACTTGATGATGCACAATGAGAAGGGGGTGAAGAGGATAGTTGAAAATTATCAGTTTTTGGAATAGTGGTAAATATGATAGGAGTTGAAGGAATATGATCTGGAATAGGTGGATCAAGTATGCAATCAGGTGAATTGAACTCTGACTTGTGATGCAAGTCACTGAATTATTATCAATTATGTAGCAAATGGATTTTGAATTTGATATGGTAGTATATGTTCATGAAAAGTGACAATCCTAGAGATAAATATCTCTTGAGGAGGAATGTCTAATATGACTGATCCTTTAAACCCCCACAACATATCCCAAAAACAAAGTCGTTCTTGCTTTGCAAGTAAGTTTAGTTCTATGATTTTATAAGGTGGAAGCAGAGAAACTTAGCCAAAATATTTTATTTTACTCATATCAAGTAATAAATTATGAAGCATTTGATATGGTGGTTTATTATTTAGTAAATGCGTATTGACTCTTTTGATAATGAAGGTAGCATATGAGACTCCATATGACCAAAAGATTTTTGGAAGTTTGGATTGATATAGTAACGATTTACCTACATTTAGGAGGTATTGATGTTTTCTTTCAACTATTCCATTTTGTTGAGGTGACTCTGTGTTTCTATGTGTTGTGCAAGTAATATCTTCCAATGGTTTTGATGATGACAAGTGAACAAGAAAGAATTATCTAGTATCATCATTCAAGAAGTAGGTATAAGATAAAGTGTTTCAAGTTTCAATTGAAAGTGCTAGACAAAGTTAAATCAAGCAAATCAAAAGAACTTGAAGTTGATGTGAAGTTGTAAAAGCTCGCTTGGTTCTCCGTTTAACGTTTTATCTTGTTTTTTTATCAACTAAATGTAAATGAAGCAAGGGTAGATCTTGAGGTACTAAGGCAACACACACATAGGGTTGGACAAAAACCAAAAACCCAACCCGAGAAAACCCGAAAAAAAAAGGTTGGGACGGTCTAAACGGTCAAGCGGGTCCAATGGGTGATGTAGACGAGTTCAGCTGGATTCATGGCGGTCCAGGTAATAAAAAGTGGATCGCGGGTACCCTAACCCGCCTAAATAGAAAATCAAAACATTTTTTTACTCAGTTAATGAGACACATCACCACACATTTACCCTCCAAACACACGAATGAATTTCAGAGTATCATCCTTTCTTCTCTAAAAAACCCTAACTCACGCCGACGCCCCTTCCTCTTCTTTCACTTTCACCTTAACCTCTCTCATCATATGGCACCATCATTCATCTCCTTGCAACTGTATATTTTCATCTTTTTGTTCTTTGCAAAGTCTTTGATGTGGTGGTGCAAGCTACTTCTATTTAGTTGTACGACGTGAATCTGCATGATATATATCTTTTTGTTTTTTGCAAAGTCTTTGATGTGGTGGTGCAAGTTACTTATATTCAGTTGCACGGCGTGAATCTGCAAGATTAGAACTCCAACGCCTAAATAAGTTTGTGATTAAATGGAAAATAGTGCACTATGGATCAAATCATACCTTTTGTGGTTCAGGTTGTTTTTTTCTATAAAGTAATAATTAAGTTTCTTAATTCATGTGAAATACTCAAAACGTCTTATAATTTGGGATTGATGGAGTAGTTGATGAATTCAATGATTATGAGGAAAAATGTTGAAGATCAAATGTAATCGATAGATCTAAGATATATGACAACAACATAATTGAAGTTAAAGATTGAAAACACCAATAATAATTAAGAGAAATATAGAAAAAAATGAAGGTTTGGATAATGTGACAAGATTGGCTATTATAATTTCGTCAATCATGTCCCTAGAAGTTGAAATTATGGATGAAAAGAACTATAGAATTATCATCCATAGCAATTTGCATGGCCTTTTAAATTACATAGGAGACAATTCTCAAAAATAGTCTTATAAGTATGACCTTAAACAAGATATGCAGTTTTATTTATAAAAAAAATTGTTTTGTTTCAATAGTTTTCTAAGCATGAATATTCTACTAATTTCTTAAAATAAAATAAAATAAAATAACTTACACACGTTCAATCATCATTCACATGTTCCATTGTTCCTTATTCTAAATCAAAGTTCCAAAAATAGAAAGGAAAAACTATTGAAATCACCAAACACTCAACTCTATAAGGTCAATCATTCATCCAAAGTGAAAGATGACAAATCATCTAATCTAACTTCTATAATTTTTGGTTTCCCTTTATGTATGAACCTCCAGCTCAAGTAAACAACTAGCAACATCACTAACCCAAAAGCAAGAGAAAGCCCAACAGCACCTAGAGTTGTAAACCAAAACAGAGGCAACTTGAAGAAGCCACCACAATCCACATGAACCCCTGAAATTGAAACCATTCTCGCCAGCTGACCAAAATAAAAAATTGGTGAAAAAATCAATAGTAGCCCCAAAAATATCAGTATTCCAGGTTGTAGCGGCAAAACAAGCAACCACATTACGACATAGCATATCATGAACCCAGATATATGTGCCAGTTCTAGTGGGAAAGCATAAAATGCTTCCTCTAAGCTTAATAGTGACTCTGATGTGGTTCTGGTTTTTCCAACTTTGAAGGATTCAAATGGAGAGGTAGAGTTTCTTGTGAGGTAACTTAGGATGCCGCCGAACAACAATAGTAAGAACCCATGTTGTTTTGGAGAAAGATTATGCACACTCCCACGTAGAAAACCCTTAAAAGCCGTCCAAGTAAAATCATTTTGTTTGAGTGTCGTGTTAACCAAATCGTTTGAGGATAAAGGAAGTAGTGCATTGGTACCTTGACGTACCTGGAGAAGAGAAAGAAATACAATCATCGATAATGTTTCAGATGGAAGGCATTTTATTTAATAGAGAGAATACTAACAGATGAATATGACTCACCTTAGTCTTATCCCCAAAACGCTTAAGCTTATTAATTATTAAGCTTATCCATGAACTATGTAAAGGCCGATTCGCGGATGACTATATTTGCAAAGAACCATGGAATTAGCAATTATGACTAGTTCATTCAAATGACAAATGCTATCAAGTAAAAGATGGCTCACATTATCTTCCTTGTTCCTTCCAGCTTCCACAAGCAATAAAAAATCATCAAAATCCAGCAGCCCATCACCTTCCCTGTCTAGATTTGCGACTGCAAACTCTGCATCCTGTGGTGAAATCGTCACACCCAAAGCCTCCATGCATTGTTGCAATTCAACCGGCAATACTTTCCCATCATCATTTTTATCAAAGCGCTTGAACACCTGTTGAAGTTTGCATACCTTGTGCATAACAACCATATTACAAATTAAGGCACGAAAGCGTGAATGTGGTTGTAGATATCATGTTACTTTTTCTAGTGTATCAATTAATCAACAAAAATGTTTTATTTTAAGTATAATTAGTTATAAAGTAACAGCACCTGATCAGGTCTCATGAGCATCTCATTTCCAGCTGATATACTTTGTCTCTGCCAGTTAAGAAACAAAATCATCAAAACCAAATGATTTTTTTAGAAAAAAAACTTGGTATCCAACCATGAGACCGACTAATCTAAGGAGACCAATTCCACAATCCATTAGCAGTGGCTTATTTAAAGTCAGAGTAAAGTTCTATATGGACTGACCGAACATAAGAATTGTTAGCACATAGTAGGATTCGAACATAAGATCTTGAAAGAAGCATAGTCTCAGGCCACAGATATTTGCAGATTGCAGATACTTTGTACGGACTAACCGAACATAAAAATTGTTAACACATAACAGGAATAAACCCTGAGACCCTCAGAAGAGCAAAGTCTAAGGTAAAAAATATGTGCAAATTACACATAAATGGAAACAAACAGGCAACTGCTGTTAGTTAGGAATTTTCCCCAAAATATCTGAGGTAGACATTAAATGCATCCACATACATGAGAAAAAAGAGATTTTTAGACAGCGGATATAACTAATTGCAGCCCAATTGACCCTGTATTGATTGAGAAAATCTCTATATAAAACCAGCCTTATGGAGTCGATTTTACAGCTACAATTCAGTTTTTTTGGTTGAAACAGAGGGAAAATTGGTAACAAAGATGATAAATAAAAGACATGGCTAATAACTAACGGCAGCATCTAATAAAAGAGGAGGAGATAGAATTAGCAATGATATATGTGTACAAATTCGTGTTGTTAGTTTGATTTGTATACTGAATAAAGTACAAAAGCATAAAAGCAACTTAAGACTTACCCTGTGGAATTCCTCCAACTGTATTTCATTGAGGGGCACCAAATTTCCCCCCGATGATGCTGTCTGGATGCATAAACATAAACATCCATAAGTTACTTGATTGATTCTAACAAAGCTCATAAAAAAGAGAGATATAGTAATTATTAGTTCATAAACAATTACCTGCATGATCGATCTCAAGAATATTCTCTTTTCCAAATTAGTCTGTGTTGTTGAGTGATGGGTCTTTTTTTCTGAAAAGAACAAAGAACAAATAACAAATTGGTTAATGATCCAAGAACAGAAATGTCTAAAAAGAGAACTTTATGCAATCACAGGTTTCCTTTAATCATCTGATCATGATCAAACGGCTTAACATATCAAAAATATAAAACTTAAACGAGAATTGTCAGATTGTGATCTAACGACTAATGATTGAGGTGGTTTGGATGAAATTCGGTCAAAGAAAGAGAATAACTTAAAAGAAGCTTCTAGAAGTATAATTCCCGTGTCCTCCGCTACTGTTTGATTCCACTACGACAGTCGACTCTACCGAAATAATATATTAATATTTCTCTAACGCGTTTTTACTCTAATTTCACCTTCTCCCTATTACACATTTCAATCAAAATATTCGTTTCACATTATCAACTTCCTTTTGGTGTGGAAATTAAAACAATAGCTACAACATGGTGTGTTGATTAAGGTTGAAGAAGATCACTTGACGAACCAACTCGTACGACCGTCCTTTTACCAATTTACTAAACGGATCCTCATTGTGTTTAATCTTAATATTCATCTTTTATTCCACTGTCCACAAGTTGACTTCCTCCCACTTTTTATTAAATCTTACAGTAATTTTTTATTATTTTATAATTTGAAATCACGATATTTTCTTTCTAATATTAGTAAGCATTGTTCTAACAGGTGTCCTATGTATACACCAAATTTAGTTACATACTATATACACCTACCCTGTGTTGCATAGGTACCAGTACGTACCCAGTACCCGGTACTGGTACGGGGTACGGTATTTTTAGAAAAACTAAAGTACAGGTATGTTAGTATAATGTTTTAAAAATATAATTATAAAAATAACTAAATAATTATATTATTTAAATAATAATAAAATAATAAAATTAAAAAATAGTTTGCTTAAATAAATTACACTTAAAAGTATTAATAAATCATAAAATTATGTTGAATATCAAAGAAAAATTTAAAACCGAAAAAAAAAATTGATACGTGTACCAAATGTGTACCGGTTGGTGTACCAAAGAAAAAAAATAAAATTGGTACGACTTCGGTGCGTACCATACGTGTACCGTACGCGTACTGGTACCAGTATTTTACCTAAAACGGAGTACCGGTGCTTCACAGACCGTAGCATTTTCCAAAACCTTTTATTCTGTGACACAGAAACCAATACACGAAAATAAGTATTAAAAAATAAGAAAGACAAGTCTAACTGTATGTATATACGGTGTAGTTGTAACTTTAAGCCTAGCATTTCTCTTGTTCTAATATAAGTATAGATTTTAATATAATTTTGATCCTTTTATTTTTTTTTAGTTGACCATTCTCAGCTGATATCATTGACCTCTTAAACACCACGCAAAATTTTATTTTTGTCCCCAGCTATCTTAGATGCACATTTGAAAACATTCTATATTTTAAAAAAAAATTGGTTTTTTTCGTAGATGCATCTACGGAAGCGTATCTATTTTCAACCCCTTCCGTAGATACATCTACGGAATATACCATGAGCTTAATTAATTTGGAATTTTCTCAATTAATTGAGGATTTTCCCAAATAATTGGAAAAATCCAAAGAATTACTATGTTTTAAGACTTCCATAAATACACCTACGGAATAAAATAAGTTAAAAAAAAGTATTTTCGAAGATGCATTTACGAAAGCACGATGACAATATTGTCAATTCGGTGATGCATAAGATACATATGGGTGAGTTAAGAAATCTTCTTTTAGTTTTAGTCTCCATTTAAAAAACTATAATTTCGTTTTTCTTTTAAATTTTAATCTCCTTACTTTTTAATTTAAAACTAATTTTTAATGGTGTGGTGTTGTAAGTGATGATTTGTAAGTTTAAGGTTGACTAATTTTATTTTCATGTCATTTTAATTAAAAGTAATAATATTAATAAAGTTAATATTTTTAGACAATATCTCATTTACCCATGCATCTCTCACGCACCACCGAATTGATAAAAATATCTTCCAGTTTTCTTATATGCATCTCTAGAAGTACTTCTTTTTTTGTTTAACGGCGTTTTGTTCCGTAGATGCACATACGGAACACTTCCGTAGATGCATCTACGGAATAAACCCAGAACCAGAACTACCATTTGTAACGATAAAAGATCCATTCATTGTTTAAAATCGGCATTACATCGAAATTTCCAACAAAAAATTAAAAAATCTACGAAATAGAAATCTAAGAAATTACAACAATCAAAACAATGTCATCTGATTCATGCATCATTAGAACGGAATCAACGTTGCCTTCCACGTCATCTCACCAACGTTCTTTTTCTCCGGTCTCAGGCGAGGTCCTTGTTTTAAGCCTCTGGATCCTTTTGATGACTTCGCCGGGTTTGTACTCCCCCTTTAAAAAACATATTAGAGTCCTCTTGAGTTGGTCAAAGGATTGGATGTTCCAAAATTTAACTGGCACGGGGGGTTTGGCGGAAAAAAAACAACATGCCCATCCCTTTTGAGATAAACGGTTCAGGATCGAGACGCTTGGATGACGTTCGCTGCCCTGAACACGACCTTATGTGAGCCATTTTTGTGTTTGTGCTTGTGTTTGTGTGTGATGCAACCCTAGAAACCCCAACTTTATAGAAGCCTTTGGTGAATATGGACCATACAATTTCAGTCACAGAATATTCCGTAGATATATCCAAGGAAGGGTCATGGATTTCTCCATTTCGTAGATGCATCTACAAAAATTTTCCTGTTAATTTTATATTTTTATAACAAAACTCAAAATGCAGTAGCAGTTGCAGCAGTAGTAGTAGTAGAAGGAAAAAGACACAAACACATAAACACATAAACTAATACTTGACAAAAATGATTATATTGCAATGTTATAGAATATAGAGTGCATATATTACACTTTGAAACTAGAAAATACATCAAAAGAACTGTTGTCGGCTAAATCTATTGTTGGTTCCAATTTTGACTTTTCCGAATTAGAGATTTTTTCGATATTCTTCAATCTTTCGAATTCATGCATCATATCAACAAAAACATTCAGCCACGTCTCGGCAAGTTCGGTATGATGAAGATCTCATTCCGGTGACGTAGGTGGTATGGGGCATCCCGGTTTCAAGTAAACTTGCACAAAATGACGCGATTTTGCGAGCCATCCAACATATATAATACGATCAATTGGATTTGTAGGAGGTGCGGTGCGGAGCAGGAAAAAGGTTTCCGAAAAAACATAACGCGTCAAGTCAATGCATACCATGTCATATGCACATGCAATAAGATGTCCCATTTCCGGGAATCTCATCTATTTTGAAATCAGTGCGTAAGCGCCCAACCAAGGAACAAAAGCTTCATTGACCGATTCAAATTTGGTTTCGTCTCCAAATACCCACGTGTACGAGTCTTTATGGTTCATCAACTATTCGATAAGTTCATGAATGTAACACCCCTTTTCTAACCCAAAATATAACATAAAATTTCACAGAGTAATCATGCATAAGGAAAAAGGGCGCCATATGTTGATTTCCACAAAATGAAAATCCTAAAATAACATACATACAACATTCATAATATGCAAAGATCATATTGTAACACATTAATGTAAATCTCATGCTTCCATATTTTATGCATAAACGCTTGCGGAAAACAAAAGAATTGCTATCACATAAAATTCAATGAATATGTCTCATACCGTATTCATCTACCAATTCAAAATAACATTAACATTCATGCTACTTGAATTCATAAATCTAGGCTACAAGGCCTTTAAAACAACATATCCATAATCTCAAACAAATACATCTGAATATCCAACAAGGCATAGGAAATAGCAATATCTAAATATAAGCATAAGTCTAAGAAAACCCCCCAAAGTGTTACATGATCAGAGCATATGACTCACTACCTAATCAAACAACAAAACTCGGAGCTCTCCGGCTAAGACACTAACAAGAAACTACTCGTCTGAACCTGCACGTTACCAACCAAGGGTAACATTCAAATAGAAGGGTGAGAATTCAAATTATTATAGAAAATATAATAATGGGAAATGCAACATAAACAAACATACATTTCACAATTCATCACTCTTCTCAAGAATATACAATTATACACCAGGTATCAATTAACACACAAAGCAATTACATCAACACAAAACAATCACATAGCATACAATGTGACTCAAATGTACTAAATGCAACTCAATGCATGTGGTACCAAGTGAACCCAATGTTTCAACGCTTTCCGATTCAATATCTAGAATCCAAGCCGCGCTTCCAATCTGGACAAGACCAAAGCCATTACGCCTATTTCCAAATTAAGGATCAACGTCTAGTTGTGAACCCTAAGTTCCATCACTTCCATCATAAAGCCGACCATGAATGCATGTACAATTATCTCAACACATATGTAATTAAGATTATCTACACGAATCTTAACATACCGCATACCTCAATGATTCACACATTGAATTATCCACCAATTGTACAAGATTCACATACCAAAATAACAATTGCAACAAGGTATAACAACCATCATATATCCAATCACAACATCATGAATATATATCTCACCAAAGTATTTCAACAATTGTTATTCATCACATACCCAAAACATAAGCACATAAGACAATTACATGTTATGTCACATAACAACATCATAATTAAATCAATCAAGTGCCAATCAATCCTACACCATCATATAGAACATTAAAATAGCTTCCTATCGCTTCAAACGGAGCATAAAAGGAGTTACGAATCAAAAGATACATCATTTCAAAGTTTGGATAAGTTTTGTAAAACAGGGTCCGCTCAGCGGCCATCAAGCGCGCTTATGCAATTAAAATTCAATAACCCCGCTTCAAGCGGTCCCTTCCAAAAGCGAATCACAAAAGAGGCTCCGCTTTGCGGGCTGGGTCCGGTTAGCGAGCTTCCTTTATTTTTTTTAAAACAAAAAGTATCCGCTTAGCGGGCTGGGTCCGCTTAGCGGGCTGGGTCCGCTTAGCGGACATGCGATTTTGCAGAAAAAACCAGAAAATACAGCACTGTGAAATCACACACCCACCACTCAAAATTACTTCCAGTCATAAATAAACAGCGATTACAACAAGTATTAATCATTATTAATCCATAACACTCATCAAAATCATGTTTAATCATGTGAATCCATAGAAATTAGCACAAAAGTTAGGGTTTATACATTTTCATGGAATTGTAAAGATGAAGAGAATACATACACAACAAATATTACCCAATCATATAATCTATATTAACTTGTATTCTAACCCTTACCTCTAGCTTCGATCCACCCGCTTCAAGAAAATCTACAAATCCCCTCTTTTGCTCTTCTCTAGCTTCTTTCTCTTCTTTCTAACTTTTCTCCCTTTTTCTATTGTAAGTAGGTTAAGTCATAAGATTCTACTCTAACTCTCATTATCTCATTGGGCCTAACCCATCCATTATTTCCTTTCTAATTCAAATAAGCCCAATAGCTAATTATATTATAACGCTACCATTTATTAATTAGCTAAATAACACATTAGCACATAATTAAATAATTATTACTCAGTCAATAATTAAATAAAACACACAAGCAATTATCAAATATCAAATAATCCTAATTAAATAAAATCTAATAAAAATAGGGTGTTATAACTCTCCCCACTTAAAATATTTTTGGCCCCTAAAATTACCTCAAACAAACAACTCCGGATACAATTCCCTCATCTTATCCTCGAGTTCCCAAGTGATATTGCCATCGGCAACTCCACCCCATATCACTTTCACCAAGGCAATCTCCTTACAACGAAGCTTCTTCACCTCTCGATCTTCAATTCGCATAGGTGATGTATCAACCGTCAAATTATATTTCACTTGAACATCATCTAATTGAACAACATGCGATGGATCAGCAATGTACCTCCTCAATTGAGACAGATGGAACACATCATGAAGATTAGAAAGAGACGGTGGCAATGCAATCCTATATGCCACTTCACCTACCCTCTCCAAAATTTGATAAGGACCAATGAAACACGGCGTCAACTTACGCGACTTCACTGCTCTACCAACACCCGTTATTGGCGTAACTCGAAGAAACACATGTTCATCCTTCTCAAACTCAAGAGCTTTCCTCCTCTTATCATGATAAATCTTCTGACGACTTTGAGAAGCCTTCATCTTCTCTTGAATCATCTTAATTTTATCCGTAGTCTCTTGAATTAACTCAGGTCCAACCACAACACTCTCTCACGACTCATACCAACACAAAGGAGTTCTACACCTTATACCATAAAGAGCTTCAAAAGGTGTCATTCCAATACTAGAATGAAAACTGTTGTTATACGTAAACTCAATCAAAGGTAAGAAACTATCCCAAGCTCCTCCTTGTTCCAAAACACAAGACCTCAAAAGAACTTCAAGCGACTGAATAGTCCTCTCTGATTGACCATCAGTTTGCAGATGATATGCCGAACTCAAACGCAACTTCGTACCTAAAGCACTTTGCAAACCTTCCCAAAATCTAGAAGCAAGCCTCGGGTCTCTATCCGAAATAATACTTGACGGAATACCATGCAAACACACAATCCTCTCGATGTATAACTTAGCAAGTCTCTCCATCGATTAATCCATCCTCATCGGAACAAAATAAGCACATTTTGTCAATCTATCCACAATGACCCAAATTGCTTCACAATTACTCGATGTTCTCGGCAAACCCGAAACAAAATCCATAGAAATACTATCCCACTTCCACTCGGGAATAGATAACGGTTGCATCAAACCAGACGACTTTTGATGTTCAATCTTTGACTTTTGGCAAGTCAAACATGAATAAAAAAATTCCGCTATATCCTTCTTCATACCTTGCCACCAAAATAACTTCCTTAAATCTTGATACATTTTAGTAGCACCAGGATGAATACTCAAACCACTTCTATTCCCTTCCTCAAGAATTCTCTTTCTCAAATCTGCAACATCCGGAATACAGACTCGATTATGACATCTCATAACACTATTCTCATCAATCTGAAAATCACCATCTTTGCCTTGATTAATCAATGTCATAATGTCAACCAATTTCAAATCTGATTTCTAACCTTCTCAAATCTCATCCAAAATCGAGGCAACATCGAGGGACAAATTTGATGATGAATGAACTGAGGGCAACATTTGCTTTAGGTATCCTCGGAATCGAGGGACTTGACTATTTGATCGTAATTAAAGGCAGCAGGTAACAAAGGCAACAGGCAACAGGCAACAGGCAACAAAAGGGATTACCCTAAAGGTGTGTGAGTGAAACAATCATGTGGTTCAGTTCAGTGATATTTATCTTATAATTAGTTATTTTAGGTTATTTCAAGGCTTGCACTCCCTAAGATTACTAACCACGTAGTTTAAAAAAATACAGAAATTAAAGGCAGAATTTAAAAGTCCTACGCTATTACAATAAACCCCTGTGGGCAAGGGAAAATAAAGGTAGAAAAAGAATAAAGGCAAGAAAAATAAGAGGCAAAATAGTTAATGCAAATGTCTCGAGCCTTCGTCGAATCCTTGATCAACCCTGAAAAAGAAGAGAAAAGGTAGAAAACTTTTTGTGGCAAATAAAAGGCATTGATAAGAAATAAAAGAGGTTCTGAAAAAGGCAAAGGTTTTGAAAACATTCAGGGTAAACCCTGATTTTTAGGGAATGAAGGTTTTATGAGAAAACTCGACACATTAATTAATGGACAACACCTACCTAAAAATACCTAAGGCTACTAGGGTTTCTAAATTAATCGAGGCTAATAAACCTAAAAATTAATTGTTGGTTTTAACCTAATTAATTTTAGAATCGACTAATCCTGATTAAATTATTTTTATGAACCCTAATTTAATTATTATGAATTTAATCCTAATTTTTAAACTAAATAACCTAATTTAGTTAATTAAATCTAAACCTAATTAATTAAAAAAAACCTAATCCTGATTAAATTATTTAATTAAGTTAACCTAATATTAATTACCCAATTATCCTAAAAACCTAATTAAATTAATTATTCTAATTACTCTTAAAAAAACTAATCTAATAAAAATTAATAAGCTAACTAAAATCATTATATAATTAAAATTACTTAAACTAATAAAATCATTATCTAAATTAAAAATTAATAAACTAATTAAATTTATTAAAAGAAAGAAAAAAATGGTTTTAAAAGAGTTTCTTAAAAAAGGTTTGACTAAGGTCTTGTAGTTTGAAAAGAAAATAAATAAAATAAATAAAACCAATTAGGATAAAAGAAAAATAAAACAAATTAAAAACTTAGCGTAATGATTCTGTGTGGTACTGATCTGAAGGCGTATCGTGGGACTGCATCTTTACAAGCGTTAGATCTGATGGTGGCAGGATCAAACGGCTACAAACTGAGTACTCATGGTGGTCACCCATGAAGCGAGAGCGCAGGATCCATGGACAGACCAAAAAACAACGCGCGCCTTTTCCATTTGAATAGGACCAATGGGACGTTGCCACTTGGTCATCTCCTTTCTCCGTCCGTTGCCTTAGACCTGCAACACATTTACCTACAGACAAATCCGTTGCTAAAGGTTTCCCCTACGGATTTCGTCCGTAGCTACAGTACCTGCGAATTAAACTTAGTCTAATACGCAATATAAATCTCAGGTAAAGGCATAGAATAGTTAGAAACTTCTCCCCAAGCATGATGGACCCCCTTATTTGGTCCATTTTTTGCTAAAACACAAAATCCCCAAATCGAGGTTTAGAACCCTAGCCATGGAAAAACCTTACACCTGCACCCAAACTCCAATTAAATTGTCCAGGAAGTATCTAAACATCAACACAAACGCAAATATGAAATCAAATCAAGCCAATGATGCGTAAATTGTATAATTCGATCCTTGAAAATAATGGACAAACCGTGACTAACAGGTGACGATTCTGGGAGCGTGAGACCTTGAGGAAGATCCAAATGGCTTCAGTGAACACCCAGGAAGCTGGTTCGATTCTACAAACGCCTTGAATCCAGCTGCAAATTGGAAAACGAATTTGGTTTTCCCCTTGAAATTTGAAGAGTTCAATTAGGATTCTTGAGGCCAGAAACTTCGTTCTTTAGCATTTGATTGTACTTAGGTATATATAGGAATTGAATTAGGTCAACCAAATTGGATCAAATCCTCCTAACTTGTGAGATTGATATTTGATTTCAATCATGTGCCATTCTTTCCAAATTTGTCAAATTTCACTCTTTTTCAACGAATCTTGTTTTGCATGAAATTATATTGATTATGGGGTGTTATTGATGATTAGATTTGATTCCTATATGCCTTCCAATCAAATATTTGATTTTTACATGATTTACATAAACTATTTATCACTTTTAAATGATTAATAATTCATATAAAATCAAATAAAATTCACAAATTCGTGGAAATAATATTTGGAGTTTTGGATAACTTGATGATCAAGATTGGGCCAAAAAAAGTTGGGTTCCTTTGCAAGAAAATTCATTTTGAAGCCTTTTGTTTCACATTTTTCCTCTCAAAATTGTCCAACTTTGACGAGGCATATCTCCCTCAATTTTTAAGATATGGGGGAATTCTAGGAATTTTTGGAAACCTCAAGATGTCCTCTACAAGCCACTTTGGAAGCTTTTTTCCATTTCAGAATTTTATCTTGATGATATTGGCTTTGACAAAAAAACTGCTTTTGGTTGACTTTCAAAAAGGACCTGTAATCTTTTGATCCATATCTCTCAAATGAAGCATTTCTAGCCTTGGCATGTGAGAGACAAAGTTGTAGAGAATTAAATTTCCTTCAAAATGAGACTTGGATGGGAAATTTCTGATTTTCCATGTGAAAGTTATGGCTGGTCAAAGTTGAGTTGACTTTAGGTCAAAAAACCCTAATTTAGAAACTTTAGGTTTTGTTGATTTATGAACTTTCCTTGATGAATCATGATCAATACTTGATCAAATGATGAATGATAATTCAAAATAAGGATGTTGACAAAAAAATCAGGAATTTTGACTGTACTTTGACCACAGTTGACTTTTAGGTCAAACTAGTCGACTGTTGACTTTCTGAGCAATTGACTAGGCAATCCTTAGAATTGAAGCCTGAATTTTGTCATGAATATAGTTTAAAGCATCATAAGTCATCTGAAATCCATTGGGGACCTTGATTTAGTAAGTTTCTTCAGAGAAATCAAAACTCTGGTTTAGGAGGTCATTGTTTAGGAGAGTATGTCCTTAAGTCTTGAACTTTGATATGAGCTTTGAAAGATGAAATGAGATGGGGAAATTTTGGGGTATGACACTAACCCTTTCCGCATGCCTTATATAAGGACTTAACGAAGTGCCTTTAAAGGTCTTATTACACCATGACTCCCTGCCGCAAAGCACAAATATAAACACACCAACAAATACAGAGCCTCTTTCGAGGGCTTGGCCAGATGAATGCCTAAGTCCTACTTCTCATGTTATAGGATGATGCTAAAAAGAGATAAAGTGCGAGAAGAGATAGAGTGAAACAAGATCAATACTAAACGGATTATGATCCGTAAACTGCATCAGAATAAGAAAGAAAACCAGAGATCCCGCAAGCGAGCTAGCAAAGGCAATAGCAAATGGTCAGCACACTGATTAGCCACATAAGCAAATGAGGGTCGACGTCGTGAAAATAAATCACACGTCAACGTATGTGTCGAGCATAATCACAATACACCTACAAGAGGAACAAGCAATCCAAACAAACAGGTATAAAGTAAAAAAAGACGCGTCTCCAAGATGAGAACACGAAATGAGGAAATGAGATTGTGTCCCGAAAATAAAGCGGAACACAAATGAAGTAAGCGTCGCTCGGTAACTTTACAAATGCCTTGCACACTAGCACACAAGTTAGAGATAACAAACACCGCAATCGAAATTGCGTTATTGCATTATAAGCTAAGAGAAAATGAACAATTGACGCAAACATGAAATAAAAAAAAACAAATGTCAAAGGGAAAACAAAAATGAATAACCAACAATCAAACAATATCAATCATCTCATGAGATAGCACGTTTCACAAACTTTCCAACGATATAAAGAATGCGGAAATCGGAGTTACGAGTAAAAAGATATGAAAGATTGAAGTTAGGAAGTAAAACAAACAAAAACACAGCTCTAGGTCGACCTACCCTCAACCTAGGTCGGCCTAAATGGTCCAGAAGCAAACGTGAAGGTTTTGGGTCGACCTAAACTCAGCCCGGGTCGACCTAAATGGTCCAGAAGCAAACATGAAGATTTTAGGTCGACCTAAACTCAGCCCGGGTTGACCTAAATGGTCCAGAAGCAAACATGAAGGTTTTAGGTCGACCTACCTTCAACCTAGGTCGACCTACACAGGCAAAAACAGCAAAAAACAGCTTTTCGATAAAACGAACAACAATACGACATGCAATTTTAAAAGCCAAGAGCATTTACATTGTGAAACATGTAGGATTCAATTCACGCATGAACATTAACATCAAATGATACACAAACAATCGACGCGTCGATGTCGCAACATGAGTATGAATTAGCAATTATGAGTATCGAAAGCAAGATCAAGCATTCACGATTAATCCATGACTTCACATATCAATGAGTGCACAATTTAAACACCTTGTGAACAAACATTTCATGCTTTGGAAAATGTAAACAATAGCAACGAGTCGACACGCGACATGCCAACAAAACATGAACAAGTATGATGCAAGTGATAAAGGGATATTTCAACCAATTCTGGACTTGATCATTATCAACAAGTATCAACAAATAAGGCTCAATAACAACAAGGCTTCGTGAATTCCCACTCAAAAATCTCAATTAAGCATTTCAACAAACACTTATCATGCAAGAATTAGAGCATAAGCGTTATGAACACAACATCAAGATTAACTCATCACCGAAACTAAAATTTATTCTATTAAACACAATCGACATGTATCATCAATCAACTACTCATTATCCCATGCTAAAAC
Organism: Vicia villosa; assembly: GCF_029867415.1. NCBI lineage: Eukaryota > Viridiplantae > Streptophyta > Magnoliopsida > Fabales > Fabaceae > Vicia > Vicia villosa. The sequence goes on from NC_081185.1 coordinate 126,349,073, forward strand.
TCAAAATTAAGCACAAACACTTCACGCACTCAAATTATCAAACACTTAGCATGCAATTTCTTGTGTCATAAGCAACATGCATGTATCATCAACAACAATTCACCGGTAAATCTCGAATTCAATCAAATAATCAAGATCAACACGAATCATTCAATCAACAAACAATTATCATCATCAATTATCATAGTTCCATCATCCGCAATAAAAAATCATCATGTGTTACGAAATCTGAACAAGCATGTGTTACAAAGAATCGAAGCTAACGAAATTTCTGAGAAAATGCCGCTGGAATGGACTTCATACCATAAAAATTGAAGAAGTTACGAGTTTTCAAACTTGTCGCGACATACCCGAAAACACACTTTCCACTAAAAAATCACGACAATCTTAAAAATACTGGGCATTTTCGGTGCATAATTGGTCTCCGGTCCGAACATATGAAATCTCGAGAATAATGTCACGGAGCTGCAGTTAAAATTTCGAGCGAATCCGCTGGACGGATCATGAGATATGAATTTTCTAAGGCCCGAAAACCTACATTCAACACCATTTTCACTGCGAACGCTCCAGTAATTTGCTAATTCGACCCCTTTCTTCATAGAATTGGTTCCTGAGCCAAACATGAAAGTTGTAGGGAACATCGAAATCGTCTCGACTAAGCAAGAACCAAGCTCATAACACCTTCCAGCTAATACTTATGAATTTCTTCGTATCATCATCGTATAAACCAATCTTCACGTCACATTTCCTTAAAAACCATGAAAACTCTTTACTATTTTTCTTCCCTCTTTGAACGACGAAATAAACGTCTTTGATAACTTATAGCTCAAATAAAGAGGACAAATTTTGGGGTGCAACAGTATGAAGCTGAATTAAGAAGAGTAAATAGTGGCAACACTGTGAAGATAAATGTTGAAAGGCCAAACCCATCTATCCAACCTAGGTTTGGATCTTTCTACTTCTGTTTTGATGGCTGTAATAAAGGGTTAATTAATGGATGTAGGCCTTTTGTTAGGGTAGATGGATGTCATTTGAAAACTAAGTATGGTGGCCAACTTCTAATTGCTGTTGGAAGGGATCCAAATGATCAATACTTCCCCTTGGCACTTGGTGTGGTTGAAAATGAAACTAAAGAAAGTTGGAGATGGTTCATTCAAATCTTGATGGAGGATATTGGTCAAGACAAAAGATATGTTTTTATATCTAATCAACAAAAGGTAATGGCTTTAGATTTGTTGCATAACCTTTGTTGCATAATTGTTGTGCACTTTTTATTTTTTACCAAATTGCTTGTTGGTACTTTAATTTCATGGTCTGGTTTCTGTCTTTGAGGAGATGTTTGATAGGATTGAACATAGACTTTGTCTCAGACACTTGTATGCTAATTTCAAGAAGTTTGGTGGAGGAACCCTAATAAGGGATTTGATGATGGGAGCTTCTAAGGCTACATACCATCAAGGTTGGGTACAGAAGATGAATGAGTTGAAGAAGGTTGATTTGGATGCATGGAATTGGTTGATGGCTGTTCCTACTAAGTGTTGGTGTAAGCATGCCTTTAGTTTCTATCCTAAATGTGATGTATTGATGAACAACATCTTTGAATCTTTTAATACTACAATTTTAGTTGCTAGGGACAAACCAATTCTTAGTATATGTGAGTGGATTAGGAAGTATATATTGAATAGGGTAGCAACCTCTGCACACAAACTTGAAAAATGGCAACATAGAGTTATGTTTATACCTAGGAGGAGGTTGGACAATGAAGTGTTCAATAGTGGCCATTGGTTACCAACTTGGTCTATGAATGAGAAATTTCAAGTGACACATAACTTCAACACCCAAGAATTCATAGTTGACATAGCAATAAAACATGTAGCTGTAACTTTTGGGATTTGGTGGGAATTCCTTTGTAGACATGTTGTAGTTGCTTTAAGTTATAGAAAACAATCACATGATGACTTTGTTGATGAGTGCTACACAAGGGAAAAATATGCAATTTGCTATGGCTTCTCTGTGTCCCCTATCAATGGCCAGGACATGTGGCCAAAAGTGGAGATGAATGAGTTGCCACCCCTAGCATACAAACAAGGACCTGGTAGACCTAGAAAGGTAAGGATTCGAGAAAGTGGTGAGGAGGGTGCTAGGAAAAGAAGGCCTGGGGTTGCATACAAGTGTACTAAATGTGATCAGTTTGGTCGTAATGCTTTGACATGCAAGAGCCTCACTCAGGACCCTGCTGCACTTAAAAGAAAGGTAAGATTTGTTATGTTTTCAGTTTGGTTGATTTCTACTTCTGATTCAACTGCTAATTTATAGTGTTTCTGATTGTATTGTGTAGAGAAAGGTTAGAGCTCAGAAGAAAGCAACAACTGCAGAGGAGCCAACTGATGCACAATCTCAACCAACTAATGTGCAGTCTGAGGACATTCCTAAAGTTGTTCAAAATGTGGAGCCAGCAAATATGGAAAATATGGAGCCAACAAATGTGCAAAATATGGAGCCAACAAATGTAAAGTCTGAAAACATTCAAGAAGTTGTGTAAAGTCAAACTCAGTCTTGTGTTGTAGACACAAGTCAAGCTAAGCCCAAAAAAAAAGAAGGCAAGTAAACCAGTCCATGCATTAAGGAGATAAGGAGGAGTGAAAGAGTAAAATTGAGCTGGTTCAAGAAGCCAATTACAGGTCCAAGATCAGTTAACCAACCCCTTACAATAAAAGAGCATAAAGAAACAACAAGTGCTCATGAGTCTAACCTTGGAGTGTCCACTAGGTCTTTGAAGAAATGGAAGAAGAAAAATAGCAGAGATTGATTAAGTAGTGCTCATGTGTTTTATTTTGTGTAACTTTCAGAAAACTTCTTATTTTGTGGTCATGTATCTTATTTTGTAGCAACCTCTTATTTTGTGATGACCTATAACATGTAATGGTATCTTTTTGTAATGGTATCTTATGCCCTTCATTTGATTTTAATTGGAACATACCTATATTATATAGTGCAATGGTATCTTATGTAACAAATCTATAATATTTAGTGCAATGCTATCTTATGTAACATACCTATAATATTTAGTGCAATGGTATCTTCGTGTCCTTCATTTGATTTTGTTTGTACTGATATAACTGCACAATACAATGGTAACAGAATAATAATAGTTGAATATGCAACAATTTAAATAACACACTTTCAATTGATTTAAAACAGAGAAACACTTTCCATTGAATAATTCAACTGATACACTACATTACATAAATTGATTCAATTTTGGAATCCTTAACCTAAATTACATAAACTTATAAACTAGTGAAAAAAACATCCAAGAAATAGCAAGTGCAACAATCATGTTATAGCTCATCTTCTTCTCCATTGCAAGTTTTTTTCTTCAATCTCATAGTCTTTTTAGAACTTCTGTGTACTCCCCAATTATCATTAACAATTTCCTCCAAAATTTCTTTCAAAACATCTTTTGTCATTTTAGAGCATCTGTAATGAATCGACTCAGTCCTCTGAAATTCACCCAGCTCATCATCCCACAAGAACATACCACAACCATTCTGCAGAAATTTGTATCACATAAATTCGAATAAATCAAATGAAGATATAACTACAAACAATATCCAACAGATGATGATTTTGAAAAAACATAAACACTTACCAATGAATTTCTGCATTTCTAGAATTTTCGTTTAGGGTTATCAATGGTGTTTGATACCCACATCTTCATTGCCTCGTTACAGCCACAAGTTGGCAAAAATCGTCCAACCGAGTTTCCAACAGATGATGATTTGCTCTACCCATGACCATGTGCGATGAAGGGGGACGATGGTAGGCGCCGAAGGAAAGGGATACAAGAACCCTAAAATCAAGTTCCCAGGTGAACACAATGGAGGCTTAGTGGAGATGAAGTTATTTATTAACAAGGGTCCATGCTGGAATTGCCATGGTGTACAAATGTGAAACAAAAATTCCACGTTGGGAAATAATAGAGAATCTTGGAGGAATTTGGATGCATAAGTGGCAAATAAGGATCTGATGAAAGAATCTACATAAATTAAAGGGGGATCATTTTTTTTACAGGGGCTAAAATCTAATCTCGCTAATATTACAAAAAGTATGTATATTTAACTCTAAAAATAATTGTTGAATTATTAACATTATTATTTATTTGAACGTGTCTTAAGTATTATTTAATTTGATAAAAAAAAATTATTCATTTTATTACAATTGAATCTAAAATGTATTTAAATTCACATGAAAATTTAAAATAAATTACAAAATAATAATAATCTTATAAACTCAATTGTTAATATGATGACTTGTTTATCACACCATGATATATTTCATATTTTATATTATGCGTTAATATTTTAAATAACTCTTGATTTTGCATTTGAATTGTGTTGGAGTTGGAGTTGTTTTTGGTGCAATATTCAGAGGGTTTAGTTCTCTTGCATTCCTTTCTCCCAACACTTTGAAGCTGAACAAACGCCATGGAGGGTCAATCTTCAAATGAAGGCTCCAGTTCCACCAATGTTTCACCAAACTCTTGTGATTCAACCGTTGAGCTCAATATCAAAACTTTAGATCCCCGAATCTACAATTTTCAAGTTGAAAAAAATGTGATTTTAAACTCTATCTTCTTGGTGGTAATATATTATCCGTAAATTAGATTATAGCCCTAAATCTGATCTTTTTAATTATTTCAGATGCCCGTTTCCTTGTTGAAAGAAAAAATTGCAAATGAAATAGGCGTACCGGCTAATCAGCAACGACTCATATTTAGAGGAAAAGTTTTGAAGGATGAACTCGTTCTTTCTGAGTATCGTATCCTTCAAATTGTAGAATTTATAGCATGTTTTGATTGATTTTTGGAAGATCCAGAATCAATTCTAGAGGTGTAGAATTGATTTTGGGTGATTTTGAGGTGTTTGGTTTATCAAAAGTGGAATTAATTCTGCCTCAAGAATTAATTCTACTTGAAAGTAGAATTTGTAGCTTCTCCCTTCAAAATTGATTCGCAATGATTTTTACACTGAAGTTTATTGTTCAACATAATCTTTATCCATTGTAAGAAGTTGGGAATGGGCATACATTGCATTTAGTTGAAAGACAGCCAAATCCGCCGCAGATTTCTGGTACGGCTTCTGTTGAGACAATTACTACAAACAGTAACCGAGGTATAACTTAAGCCATTCATGCTCCCCCTTTAATAGATTAAGCTGTGTTGTGCTAAATGCTGATGGTAAATTGTATCATTTGAAAGGAAACGATGCTGGATCAGGTGCTCCTCGTAACCGTGTTGGGCAAATTTCACACGGCGTGGTTCTTGGGACTTTTAATGTGGGGGAACAAGTTGAAGGCACTGCTCAAGACCTTACTAGGGTTTGTTTAACCTTGATTATCTAATACTCATGCTTTCTATTAATTTTTTTTGCTTTTTCATATAGGTGTTGGTGATAATGTTTTGCTTTGGTTTTGTGTAAGAGACATTATTTATTGCTGTATTATGGTTTTAGGTTATTGGGGCAGTTTTGAATTCTATTGCCAATGGGGGCCAGAGCACGATTAATTTTCCTAATTCCACACAACATTCTTCAGTAAGTATTGTTTTTTGATTGAAAAAGATATGAACTACTGTTGTTTGTGTGATTTACTGGGTTATAGTATGCACATGTAATTTTCTTATACATGAATTATTTGCCACTCTGAATTAAATTCACAGTCATCTATGACTTTAATCTGTACTTAGATTATCCTTGAAAGTGAATGGTAATTGTTGTTAAGGTTCCTTCTACCCGTCCTTTCAATTTCATCTGCTTAGATCTTAAAGCAATCCGATCACCTGTTGCAGTATCTATTTCAGCTGGTTTTGTTTCTTCATGTAAAAGGATTTCATCTATTGTCCTAATAGTGCTGTATGTCATTGAGCATTGTTATCAAATGGCGGCTCCATGGCTGATATGGTGGATTTACATGGCGGTTTTTGGGCTTGCCGCAATGGTAAATATCGGCCCGATATTGTGGGTTTTCCGCCATAATCCTCTATAACGGGCCCGCAAAGCGGTGAGTATGGCGGGATTTTGGCTCTCCGCCAAGGACCGCCATCCACCATCGACAACACTGATGTCGAGTATCCTATAAATGATAATTTAGTTTCAAATTGCGTTTCAACAAAAGAAATAAAGTTGGTTAAAGGTTTGCGAGTTTCTGCTTTGGAGTTCATGAGAATTCACAAGGAATTTTGGTTTTATTGAATGAAATGAAAGGAAATTGAATGATTATACATTGATGTCTATTAATAGAAATGTGACATGATCTCATGTGCTGTAAGGTAGAACCGGTGGTGTTTTTGGTATTACAAGAGGAAATAGAATCGGAACTAATGGGGCAAACCGAATTAGAGACTTGGTTGCTGGAAAATCAATTGTATAGAGACCACCAATTAATCTAGCTGTTCCAATCAGTCTCTTGGGGTTGTCCTGCAAAAAATGGCAAAGATTACAAGTAAAGACAGCTGAACCATTATTAACTTTGGTTAATTGTGGAACTGAAATTTAATTGGCATAAAACTTATGGACAAATAGAACATCTTTAAGATGCAAAAATCAGAAAGAGAAACAGCTCCAGATAAAGTGGCAATGACAAAGGTTATTGGTAATATGATTTGTGGTTCCCGTATTAATGGTTTAGGAGAAGGAAGGCTACCAAAATCAGGGTTGGAATAGGTGTTTAGGACAAGAGAATTGGTTGAGTCCAGACTGCATTGGTAGATGCAGATGAAGCTTGTGACTTAGACTTTAAGCAAATTCATAAGACTATTGTATTGATCTGCTGGAGTAGTAAAGGTACCATCAACTAAAGCGATATTGTTCTTGGACGTGGGAGCAAGACGCATAGATTGATTCCATGAATGGAAGTTGTTGTTATCTTCCAAAGGTGGCATAACCAGATCTACCGCTGGAAATTCACTGGGGATTGGATACATTTGTTGCAAAATCAGCATACAATTCAAAGCTCTAATTTGTCATTTTGAGGGAAAAAACCAGAAATCTGTGAAACAGTAGAAATCAAAGAAAAAGGAATCGAAGAATGAAACAACAATTGTTCATTTTGACAGACTCAGCTCAAAGACAAAGCTCTAATACCATCTTAGTATCCTAAGAGAAAGGAATTAAAGAACTGAGTTTCGATCAAAATACGTATAGTAAGTAAACTAAAGCTAACCAACAATTTACTGACTAAGGAGTAGTTAATTAAATACAAGAGTGATAGTAAATAGTAATGTAATTGGCAACAACATGCTAATTTCCCGTCCTTCTCTCTTATGATAGCTTCCGTGTTATAGTAATTGTCTTGTAGGATATCAGTATTAATTGTTTATCACCTCTTAATTATATATCTATTATTTATCATCTTTGTTAGATGCAACTAATTTATGGGTGTTAAATAATTTGTCTTTCGATGCTTCCAGGCACCAATCTGGTGGGCAGATTTGGCTCCACAGCATGGTATAGAGCAGGGGGAATCTGATCCCAATGATCTGGTAAGTGATTAAAAATTTGTGACTTTATTCTGGGGGGCTTTTAAGTTGTGCAACTAACTGGACTTTCTTAAATTGCTTTTATGCTTTTGTACCTATTCAAATCTCTTAGAATGTGTGGGTTGGGCCTAACTCAATCCTACAAAACCGACTTGTAGGGTAATGATTGCCTCCACTTATAAGCACATGCTCAGGCCATATATTTTCAGGTGTGGGACCATTAACAAAATCAAAAGAGCAACGCAAGTTAAATTTCTCAGAAGATTTAGAGTAAAATCTTTTTAGCTAACATTTTCTGGTTTGCAAAACAATTTTGTGCCTATAGATCATTGCCCAATTCTCTGTCCTTCTCTCTTAGAAATTATAAAATCTAATTATAATTCATTTTGAGTATGGGTGCTGTTATATCTATGTAGTTGTGGTGTCCTTTTTTATTGTTTATGTAAGTTGTGGTGTAAATTCTGTAATCAACTGGAAACCATTTTATGAGCAGCTCTTTTAAGTATTACTTGTTGGTTTTGATGATTCGAACTTTTTTGTTTCTTCTAAAATGTACTGGCAGGCCTGGAGGAGGAATGCATCAAGTGGAAATGTGAGGCCCATGAGACTTGATCAGGTGCTTTATATACTGTTGGATATTTTGTTGAACTCGTTGGTTATTATAAATTCATGTTTGAAGCATATATAACGGAAATTGGTATTTGAAGCATGTAGGTCCATCCTGAAAAATGTTTGTGAACATCTTTTTTTTTTCTGTAACATGAACGATAATTAGTTAATCGTGTGTAAAAATGTGATAAATTTAGTTGCACGGATAGTTAATTCACGAAAAATTTTATTTGAGAATATCAATAGGATAAAAAAACAAGTATGAAAATGTGATAAATTTAGTTACACGGATAGTTAAGTTCTGTCTCATTCTGTGATGGAAGGAATGTGTAATCTTGTATCTTAATCTCATTAATATTTCTCGTGTTAATTAAGACAGACTCTCATATAATTACTGTCAAACTTAATTAGGCTTGTTAGACTTAATATAATTCCTTTTCTGTTATATTTAGTTAGATATAACTGTCCACTGTTATAGGATCTCGTAAGCCTCAGCCTATAAATATAAACTTGATAGAATTGTTCAATTTTCTTAGATTCAAGAATTGTTCAATTAAGAAAAAGGATTATATTTTTTCTTCAATTATTTTTCATTTACTTTCTGTTTTATATTTTATGGAATTTTATCATTGGTTAAGTTGTTCAATGGAACATCTTAACCAATGATACCTGGACACATTTTATCATTGGTTAAGGTGTCCAATGGAAAGACAAATTATGTAACACCCAAAAATATGGAACATTATAAAATTCATTTTTATAAAATAAATGAAACTAAAGTACTTACTGTTGATATTTTGGGAGCAGTTTTACGATTTGTTGGAGGGACTGATGCAGCACCCGAATAGGATATCAGTTCAGATGCTCATGAGATATGTTGAGGTGCTTTACATACTTTTGGATATAGTTAATTGCGTGTAAGAATGTGATAAATTTAGCTATTTGATGGATAAGTAAAATGCATTATATTTATAAACAACATTGATCTTCTCCAGGCAAATGGAAGAATTAATGGACTCCAACAAAATGATTCTACCTGGTGGTCTTTTATTTCTTTTGCAGCTGGGAGTGTGCGTGATCTTTCTCCAACACAACATAAATTCTTACTAATATTATTTGCTGGCATCCTAAGTGTCCTCACAAAAACCTGCACCACTCGATTTGAATCCTTTCAAGTTGGAAAAATCACAGACACCCCTGAGGAAACATTTTATGCATTCTTCCTAGAAGTAGCACATATCATCAGTTTCATAATATGCTGGATTATAACTTTTATCCTCATTTTGCCGCTACAACATGCACTCCAAATATTTTTTGGGCTACTTTGTTCAGCAATCATTTATTTTGTTCGGCTGGAAGAAAAGACTTCAGCTTCAGGGGTTCATGTGGCTTGCGGAGACTCATTCAAGTTGCCTCTGTTTTGGTTTGCAATTATACATGCTGTTGGGTTTTCTCTTATTATTGGGTTAATGGTATTCCTAATTGCTTACTTGAGTTGGGAGTTCATACATAAAGGGAATCCAAGAGTCGTGGAAGTTAGTTTACAAATATTGGTGGGGATGCTATTGACCTTTTCAGTAGTCTTTTATTTGGCCATGCCGTGGCTAAATGATTCAGCTTCAGGGGTTTTCGAGGCTTGCGGTGGCTTATTCAAGTTGCCTACTTTTTGGTTTGCAATTTTAAAAGCTGTTGGGTTTTTTCTTAGTATTGGGTTAGTGATAATACTAACTGCTTGCTTGAGTTGGAAGTTCATACATAAAGGCAACCCAAGAGCTGTGGAAGTCAGTTTGATTTTTAGTTTGATTTCCGATGAATGAGTAGTGTTTGGTGATTTTAACGTGATTAATTGCCATCAGTATCATCTAAACACTCATGCACTCTTGTTTTTTCTTTATATTTGAAATTTTGATGTAGAATAGAGAATATGTGGGGATGATGATTGAATACTAGCCACTATTTGTAATTGATGACTTGATATATATGTAACTAGTAATTTTTCTTTATATTTGAAATTTTGATGTAGTATAGAGAATATGTGGGGATGATGATTGAATACTAGCCACTATTTGTAATTGATGACTTGATATATATGTAACTAGTAATTTTTCTTTATATTTGAAATTTTGATGTAGTACAGAGAATATGTGGGGATGATGATTGAATATTAGCCACTATTTGTAATTGATGACTTGATATATATATGTAATTGGTAAGAAATCTGTGTTTTCGCACGGGTTCTGTACGGGACGTGCATTTGTTTCAGATGTATATTTTTTAATAGAAAAATATTTGGTACCCGTAAAAAACTAATAATTGAATGTATAGAAAAATGTCTGGTATCTATGAAAAAATTAATAATTGAATGTATAGAAAAATGTATGATACCCTGTAAATAATAGATTTTTTTCCGTTAATGTTCAATATTTTGATCAGTCACTTCATATTCCGTTAATATTCAATATTTTATTCAGTAACTCCATGTCCCGTTAATATTTAATATTTTGATAAATAACTTCTTGTTCTTATTAGTATTAAATATTTTGATCAATAATTTCACATTTCCGTTAAAATTAAATATTCTGATCAGTAACTTCATGTTCTTGCTATTAAATATTTTGATCAGTAACTTATGTTCTCGTTAAAATTCAAAATTTGGATCAGTAATTTCATGTTCCTGTTAATATTCAATCTTTTGATCAGTAACTCCAAGTCCCGTTAATATTCAATATTTTGATAAGTAACTTCATTTTCCTATTAATATTAAATATTTTGATCAGTAACTTCATGTTTCTGTTAAAATTAAATATTTTGATCAATAACTTCATGTTCCCGTTAAAATTAAATATTTTGATCAGAAATTTATGTTCCCGTTAAAATTCAAAATTGTGATCAGTAATTTCATATTTTTGTTACTATTCAATATTTTGATCAATAACTACATGTTCCGTCAATATTCAATATTTTGATAAAGGAAAATGATTTATGGTACGAAAAACAATGCTAGACGAAACCCACGAAGTGTAACTGTAATGCCACAACCCCCATGATGTCTACACAAGGCAATAGTGACTTGTTGACCCTCCAATAAAAAGCTAACACATCATTATTCTTGCAATTCGTTAAATAAATACCTCGTACCATATAGCATTTTTCTTTGATAAATAACATCATATTAAACAAGCAAAGGCAAACATATTATACTCCTAATTAAGTTGAATCACTTTTACTTTAGAAATCCAAACATATTATACTCCTAATTAAGTTGAATCACTTTTGCCTATATGAGTAATAAGTAATGAGTAATGTCCCGTTAATATTCAATATTTTGATAAGTAACTTCATTTTCCTATTAATATTAAATATTTTGATCAGTAACTTCATGTTTCCGTTAAAATTAAATATTTTGATCAGTAACTTTATGTTCCCGTTAAAATTAAATATTTTGATCAGTAATTTATGTTCCCGTTAAAATTCAAAATTGTGATCAGTAATTTCATATTTTTGTTAATTTCATATTTTTGTTACTATTCAATATTTTGATCAATAACTACCCGTTCCGTCAATATTCAATATTTTGATAAATAACATCATATTAAGCAAGCTAAGGCAAACATATTATACTCTTAATTAAGTTGAATCACTTTTACTTTAGAAATCCAAACATATTATACTCCTAATTAAGTTGAATCACTTTTGCCTATATGAGTAACGAGTAATGAGTAATGCAAGTGTTTCAATGATTAAAATTAACCATGATTTTGTCTTTGAAAAAAATCAGTTTGATGAGATCTATATTGGGATAAGGCATAATAAAATAATTTATTAGATATAAAATATTTTGTTAAAAAAAAACAGAATATTTGAGAAAATTTCTTTACCCACCTCCCTATGGGTGGTCACCTCCTGCGAAAAACCAAAACTACCCCTGCTTCGGAAGTTCATTTCCGAAAGCGTGTTTTTTTTAAAAAATTGACTTACTTCGGAAGTTCATTTCTGAAACAATTATTTCGAAAGTTCACTTCCGAAATACTGCGATTTCTGCAGATTTATCAAAACACTCCCCCTCCCCCAATCATTTACCCTAAATCAAAACAAAAAGTGGCAGAGGCGAAAATTTGTGCAAACAGAATTCCAAAGCTGCATCAAGGCTCCAATCACACTGCTAAACAACATTCAAAAGCCCTCAATCCTAACACTTTGTAAGTTTTGAAATTTTTAGATCTATTATTCAAATGCATGTTATTTAGGGTTTTAATTGCATAAATGATATATGGCTAGGTTGTTAGTAGTATTTAGGTTGTTTAGAAGCATTTTGATTTGGTTTGAAGGTTGATTTAGGGGTCTGCCATGGAAGTTGCAGGAAATTGCATCGCAGGGGTGTTTCGGAAGTTCATTTCCGAAAACACCTCCATCCCAGTTTTCGGAAATGAACTTCCGAAATCTATCAGAAGTTCAAATTTTTTGTTTTTTATTTTGTCTCGCATATTAATCGATTTCAATTGTTTACAGGAACATGTCTTCTAGAGAGGGCGCTAAGGGAAGAAAGGATTCTTCAAAGAAAGAGGTGAAAGAGGTGAAGGAGGTGAAGGAGGTGAAGGAGGTGAAGGAGAAGAAGAAGGTTTCGACCGACTCTACTTCTCGTTCCCAGGGGGCCCGGGGCCCGGATGCTCAAGCTCAGTCTTCAGGCGTGAGAGTCGTGATCAACGCTGATGGTTCTGAGACTGAGTGGGATGAGGATTGGTATAATTATCTTCATTCGGAGGAGTTCGCTCGTCGGGAAGAATAACGTGTTTTTTTTTGTTTGATGTGTATTTTGTAACGCTCGTCGGGCAGAATAACATGTTTTTGTTTTGTTTTGTTCTGATTTCGGATTGTATCGCACAGTGTATTTGTATTGGATTTATCATGTTAGTTTTTGGAAGTGGTAACCGGGTCGGAACATATGACGGATGAGGTGGATGTCTGGAGGAAGTAGAACTGGAGATACGTCCACCACGAGACAAAGTAGCCAATCAATGTAAGCTATAGTTAATGATTATCATCTGGGGACGTCATTTCTAAAAAATCAAGATTAAAAATAATAAGATTTTTTTTCCAATTTTTTGTAATGACGTCCCCTGATGATAATGATAAATTATAGCTTACATTGATTGGCTCCTTTGTCTCGCGGTGGACGTACCTCCGGGTCTTCTTCCTCCGGACATCCACCTCCTCCGTCATATGTTTCGGCTCCGGTTACACCTCCTCCGTCATTTGTTACTTTCAGTTGTACGTATTTTATTAAAATAATAAATAAACCTTTTGAAATTTGGAAGCCTTTTTTTCTCCCCACCACTCTCTCATCCCCACCTACCCGTGTTTAACAATATGTAACTTTAATTTTATGTAATATTATCGTTGTAATTTTCACCCGATTAAATAAAGCGAATTGTTCATTTTCTTCTGTCCAGACCTATTTTCGGAAGTGCATTTCCGAATTCCTCCAAGGGGGGTGCGCTCGGAGATGAACTTCCGAAACACCACATTTTCTGAAAAGTGACTTTATTTCGGAGATGCATCTCCGAAATCAATATTTTATATTAAAAAAAACACGTTTTCGGAAGTTCATTTCCGAAAACACCTTTTTTCCAAAAAAAAGTACCATTTCGGAAATGAACTTCCGAAACAAAGGGTATTGTGGTAAATTCACCAGGGGTGGGCAAGAAGGTTAGGAGGTGGGTGAAGAAAAAACCATATTTGATTTGTATGGAAATAGAAGAATGTTATAAAATATTAATAAAAAGAAAAATTGAAGGAATGAAATATCGCTTGTCGTGAACAATTGCTTGATTGGGTTCGTAGTGAAGCTAGTAAACTTGGATTTGACATTGTTATTTTAAGGTCCGACAATGGAAATAGTAGACAAAAAGATTTTGTCGTTTTGAATTGCGGGAGGGGTGGGAGGTACGTACCAACAAACCGGGTGTTAAAACACGAAGACACGAGATCGAGAAAGTGTGGGTGTTCGTTTAAGTTGCGCGTGACTCAGAGGGTTGACGATTTGTGGCGTTTAAGCGTCATTTGTGGAATTCATAATCATGCCTTGGATGTCAAGCTACACGGACATCCAACAGCATGTCGGTTGTCCCGCGAAGAGAAGAATGTTATTTCGGATTTATCGATAATCAAAGTGGCGCCGAGAAACATACTTGCCAATTTGAAGCAAAAAAACCGGATAGCGTTTCAAATATCAAGCAAATATACAATGAACGACACAATCTTAAAGTCTTGAAAATGGGCCCTCGGTCGAAAATGCAACGTGAGAAGTAAGCTCAAACCCGCGGTTGGCACGAAAGATAGGCCGGGTGAAAACGGTAAAGTCATCAAAGCCGGTGTTGTGGTGGATAGGATTATGGCCGCATGGAGGGAAATTTTAGATGCACATTCCGAAGAGATGTATACCGAGAAATTGGTACACTTTAGGTCTTTGTGCGTTTCTATTAAGACTTTTTGTCATTATGTCGAATCCACTATCCTTGACAAAGTAAAGGAAAAAGTTGTTTGTGCTTGGACGGATCGAGTAAGACATCTTGGTTGCACCACAACTAACCGAGTTGAATCCGCACATGCGGCGTTGAAGAGATGGTTAGGTGATAGCAAGGGGGATTTGTGTCGGGGATGGGACACCGTGAACCAAATGCTTGAAAATCAACACAATGAAATTCAAACATCTTTCGGTCGGAGCAAGACGGTTATGGAACGCCGGTTTAAGGGCCAAAATCTATTCTCGCAATTGATTTACAACATATCCCGTTCGGGATTGAATTTTATGTTTCATGAAGCGAAGCGGGCGGAGACAACGGGTCCGGATAGTTCTAAATGCGGGTGCACAATTAGAAAAATATACGGGCTTCCATGTGCTTGTATACTTTCTAAAAAGATGAAGTTGAATTCACCGATACGCATGGATGAGGTAATCGACCATTGGAAGAAACTCCGTTTTGATGATTTCGAGCCGCCGAAAGAAAATGATTCCAAAATCACCATCTCTGACGAGTTGGAAGTGATAATGGATAAGTTTGTTAAAGCGGATGACACAATGAAAATGCATATAAAAGAACAATTGCGGAAAATTGTATTTCCGGAGACCACCGATTTGAAACCGCCATCTCAATCGGTTAAAACGAAAGGTACGCCGAAAAAGCCGAAAAATACCCAAGAAGACACATCAACCAAACGATCTCCATCCTACTTTGAACATGTTGATGCATTGATCCCAGATTCACCAACACCAAAGTCCAAGTGTAGTGGTAACAAAGGAGCGCGTATTTCGAAGCCGCCTCGCACACCTCCGATCAAAAAATCTCCCATGATCTACATTGATGAGATGTCGCTTTTTATGCACAAATATATTGATAACATAGTTGATGTTGGAGCCGACGGCAATTGTGGATATCGGGCCGTTGCGGGTTTGCTCGGAAAAGGAGAAGAAAATCACACTCTTATTTGATGGGCACTTATTTCAGAGTTGACTTCGCATATGGACATCTACGCCCGACTCTATAAAAATCAAGAAAACTTTGAGAAACTTCATGATTCACTTGTTCCATCACTAAGCGGTATCGCCCCGGCTTCGAAGTGGATGTCTTTCCCCGATATGGGTCATCTCATAGCAAGTGCGTACGATCGGGTGTGTGTCGATTTGACGAGATTTGGATTATGTGAGACATTCTTTCCACTTCATAGCCGACCGCCTTTGGACGCGTCGAGCTGCATCATATGTATCAGGTATCTAAGATCGCGCCACTTTGTGCAAGTTTTTTAGAAACCGGGGTGTCCTATACCGGCTACTTCTTGTCAGTGGACGGCACATCATACAAATGAGGCAGAGACTTGGCCGGATCCTTTCGTTGAAAGAATGACGGAGTTTGAAGAAATGATGAAGCAAGAGCGTAAGGAAAATAGAGAGCGGTCGAAGAACATACCGATTTTAGATCTAAGCGCCACCGATTGGTTCGGCGAATTTTAGTTTTAACCGGACCGTTTTTTTGTAATGACCGGTGCATGTCATTTTTTGTATGTATTGTCGTTTACCATGTAAAATCAAACCGATTCAATACATATATAATATAAGTATGTTTAATGTTGTCATTGTTATGTTGTGCCTATTTTGCCTATTTTGTATGTAATTGTTATTGTTATCTCAAAACAGAATGCAATGCACAAAATTTGATTTTTCACCTCTGTTTCTGCATAATTCGGAAGTTCATTTCCGAAATATACATGTTTTTAGACTTATTTCGGAAGTTCATTTCGGAAACATCCATTGAATGTAAGATAAGGTTTGTTGGGCCATTATTACTCCAATAAGTCTATAAATACAACACAATCTTTTTCATCCTCATCGCACCACAAAACACCAATGACACAAACCTTCCCCACCTAGCATTCGTCTACTTCACTAGTGACTACCCGATGCCGTTCCAATTCCGCTTCTCGCGCGACACGTCGTTTGCGGAATTGATAACGTCGCTCAACACGCTATTGCAATATTCAGAAAATCGGAGGGTCGTCAAGCTTGAGTACCGCTCTCCATTCGCTAAACGACAAAGGAGACGTTGAGTTCACCCCATTCGAGGTCAAGAACGACAAGGATTTAGCGGTTTTGTGGACAACGTTCGACCAATTTTCCTCGAAAGGTCCGATTGAGTTGGATGCGAAACTTCAAAGATAGGGGCCAATGTTATCAAAATATTGACTCATCCTCACCTACCCGTGTTTAACAATATGTAACTTTAATTTTATGTAATGTGATCTTTGTAATCTTCACCCTTTAAATAAATCGAATCGTTGTTGTTTGTTATTTTTCTTCTGTATCAGACCTTATTTCGGAAGTACATTTCCGAATTATTCCAAGGGGGTGAATTCGGAGATGCACTTCCGAATTCACCTATTTTCTGGAGAAAAAAAAACATTGTTTCGGATGTACATTTCCGAAATCAGTTTTTTTCATTAAAAAAACATGTTTTCGGAAATGCATTTCCGAAATTAAATTTTTCTCTTAAAAAAGTGACTTCGGAAATGTATTTCCAAAGTTTAGGACATTTTAGGATTTTCGCCAGAGATGACAAGAAGATAGGGAAGTCGATAAAGAAATTCTCTTAATATAATATGCATTAATCATTTCTTGATTCATAAAAATGACTAAAGTCACCAAGTTATGGTTAAGTAACCTGAAAGTCTGAAACCAAACCCCTCCGTCACAGACTCGGTAACTTTACCCTCTCTTCACATTGAATCGAACATATTAAAATTTTAATTTCTTTCAATTTCGAATGCGCAACACTTTCTTCAATCTCATGTTTTGTTTAATTTCAGATCATAGTCTATCCTTATTTTGTTATGTCTTCCCATGACTCAAGTAAAATCAAAGTGGCTGCCAACCCTTCGCTTCAACTTGGATTTCAAGGCAGCACAGAGCCATACACTTCCGCGTTGGAGTCGCCGGCTACGCTTTTAATCAAACACCTTCCAGACGCCATTCCTCAGAACACCCTTTCTCGCCTTTTGTTCTGGTGGAAGGTATCATTCATCTTTCATATTGTTTTTTTTTTCTTTTCAATTCATTGTTGTTCGTGATCTATGAGATACCTACCCAGTCATTGCTAATAATTTATGAGAATTGAAGTGATTAATGCGACCGCAACATAATCTGAAGTTTCATGCTACATAGTTAATGATACCGTAAAACAATGCATAGTTTTTAATTGCTTGATCTACTAATGCAGGTTGAGAAATTGTGCTTTTCTGTGTTTCAAAAATGATATGCTGGCAACTCAAGCACAGCACCAGCTAAATTGGTATTCATTTTTAATAATCCAATAGATGCAATTGCCTATAGAAAGAATAGGATTAGAAATGAAAATATTAGAGAGTGTTGAAGTAGCACCTATAGTAGAGAAGATGTTGGAAAATAGACTTAGATGGTTTGAGCATGTAGAGAGAAGATCGGTAGATTGTGTAATAAGTAGGGGTGTGCATGGATCAATAACCAAACCAAATTGAACCATATATATGGTTTGGTTTGAATCTTAAAACCATTTCTTTAAAACTGGTTAATTTTTTTAAAATCGGTTTATATGTGGATCGGTTCAGCTGTAAACCGATTTCTCATAAAAACCAATGTTTGTAAAAAATAGGGTTAAAAACCAGTTTCTCTCAAAATCAATTTTTTATTTTCTTAAAAAAAAAAAGGTTTAAAACCGGTATCTCTCAAAACCAGTTTTTTATTTTCAAATGTAGATATGATAACAGAACGAGAAACCAATTTTTAATCACATTTAGTTTAGCAGGGGAAACTGAAAATGAATCCGATCAATTAACTATACTTCCCAAATGGTTAAAATTTAATGAGTTGAAACAAATAAAATTAGCATAAACTATGAAGCACAACCGTATCTATCATCTGGGACAATGCGGAAAACACCAATATCAATGAATTGCAGCTTGTGATTGTTACAATACTCCTATTAGTCCACTTGTTCAACAAATAGGTGAAAAAATTATTTTTCATTGCTGAATAAAATAACCAAACTCTTGTTTGTTTCCCTAAATATTAGAAACCCTAAGCTTAAAAATTCATTTACTCAAGTTCAAAGAGAGAAACCTGATATGAAAAGGTGGTTCGAGAGATATATTATATATAAGTATGCACATACACAGTGCTTGATTAAAGAGAAATGGAGATAGAGAAGGGAATTAAGGGCAGTATAGAAATGGTGGAGCAAGCAGATAAAATAATTTGGATACTAATTTGGTTAAGGATAACCAGTTTTTTTGCACACCCCTAGTAATAAGGAGAGTAGATCAAATGAAGAGAAGTCAAACAACTAGATGAAGAGAAGGGTTTAGGGTTTAGAGGAAGACCTAGAAAAACTATAAGAGAAATTATTAAGAAAGATCTCGAGATTAACAATTTGGATAGAAGCATGGTTCTGGATAGAACATTATGGCGAAAGTTGATACATGTAGTCGACCCCACTTAGTAAGATAAGACTTGGTTGTTGTTTTGTTGTATCATAGACTGCATGTAATTGATGCTTGACTTGAGTCAGCCTTCTTAGCTTAGTTGTTAAGCTTTTAGTTTAGCTGACAAATACAACTCAGGCTCCGTCAACTGTCACTCCCCATTAGTTTTGAGTGTTGAGTATTCTTACTAGAATTATTTTAGCAACACACTTTTTCAACACTTTCTGAGTCGATGAATTTTAGAGTCCCCCAAAAATCTGTGCTCACCTCTCTTTTTAGTGGGTTTCTCCTAAAATTGTGAAAGTATTGCAAGCATTTATCGTGTTTACTAATACCCATGTATCCTGTTATAAATCAGGGAAACTATTACATATGACTGATTAGTTTTAGAAAATGATTTTTAAGTGTAGAATCATTTTGTTCGATTTTCCATAGGCCTGATAGTGATTGTTTTTCAAGTATGCTTATCCTCCACCAGATGGAAATATACTGACCAACATCGTGAATGCTCTTATTGTTATTCCATGCTCTTACACTCAGGTTGGTCTAGTATCAAATGAAGCTTCAAGGATTTATGGTTTCTTTTACCATCACATGTATCATTTTCTGTGTGCTCATTTTATACTTAGCCTGTCATACTGACTGTACCTCTTTAATATAGGCTCTACACTTGATGAACAAAATGAACATTCCTCAATCCACACCACCATTACCTCCAGGGGTGCCAGCACCACTTGTGCCTCCTCCTCATTCTTTAACTGTGAAGCTTCAGTCTGCAGATATGTCTAGTGATGAATCAAAAATGGAATCTTCAGATGAGGTAACATTTCCAGTTTCCACTTCTTGTTAGGGATCAAACTTAGCCTCTTTATTGTATGACAGCCTAATCTTTCTGAAATGGTATGCAACACTATGTTTTGTTTTTCATCCATCAATATATTTAATGACATTCTTTACACACTATGCTTAGGCCGCACCTTCCTGTTGTGGTTCAGTATGAGAAAATTCTCATTGAAACATATTCATTTTGGCAATGAATATTAAACTATAATTATATGGTACCAATAGGAGAATATGTTTTCCAGCTTTTAGTGAAATTTGAATATCAATGGAAAATAATAAAAGATTTTGAGGAGGATGGCTCCATTTTGACGAAAATGTGCCAGGCGTGGGGCCATTGTTGGCGTGCTGTGTGAGAAAATTTTCATTGAAACAAAATTATTTTGTCAATGAATATCAAACTATAATTATATGGTGCCAAATGCCAATAGGAAATGCTTTTTCCTGCTTTTAGTGAAATTTGATTATCAATGGAAAGTAATCGAAGCTTTCTAGGAGGATGGAGCAAGAACAGAAAATTCTGGATGGAAACATGCCAGGCGTGGGGCCATTGTTGGCCCTGCTATTGATAAAGATTTGGCTCATGAGTCCAACGGAAGAAAACCTGCCACTTTGATCCCGATAGAAATCCCAAAGATAAAATGAGCCCCATCTTAAAGGTATTTTCTTTTCTTGATATTGGTAGCAGAAGCGTATTAACATTGTTTTTTTATCTATCAATAGTCTTGTTTTTCCTTATAATTTTGCAGATCAAAATTGCTCCAAAAGCAACCCTGAATGAACATAAGGATAATGACACAAGACCAGAGTTACAAGAGTCAGAAAAGAGACTTTAGATCCCTACAAGTTTTTGACACCTTATGAATTTGAGAGAGGAAAGTTGCCTCCTGAGGAAATATTATCCCTTCAAATGTTTAAGGTATGGATCTTATCTCAGTCCAATAGAAGACAAATGTTGGTAAAATGTAAGCTGGAAACTTAAACTTCTTTCAGGATACATTATTATCTGGTTGTATTAATTTCCTTAAGATGATCACTTGAAAGCAAGCATTGAAACTGAGAGTTTTACCAGTCTGCACTAACATAGTTCAGTGAAGGGAAAGATTATGTTATTTACATTTTATTTACCTTCACAAACTATAATGAAAACCAGTTTGCATGCTTACACCATGAAATACATTTAGAAGTAGCCTTGTATTTCCCAGTCTTAATCTTAGGAGCTCTCTCGATGAAGTTTTCTTAGAAAATATTCCATTCGAAATGAAATATATGCAAAAACGGACTAAATTAGCCTAGTATAAAAGGTAATTGACCATATTTAATATGTTCAATCAATAAAAAATTAGTCAATTGAAGTTACCCTCTCAAAGACTAATAAATTGAGTTATTATTAGAAATACAAAAAGTTAAATTAAATGAAGAGTATTAAAGCGATAGTAATGATTAAATAATGAGATATTGTTAATATTTGCTTAGATTTCATTTCATAATATATTCACGCATGACTCTTGAAGTGCATAAACGACTATGAAAGAAGATTAAGGTTGAGTCTCAACTCAAATTAGATTGAAAACCCCAAAATTACCCTTAAAACAATGTCAATTTAAGGGGGTAATTTCAGTTTTTTAGAGGGGAGAAGGATAGCGGGCCAGAAACTGCTCCGGGCCGGGAACCACTCTGCTCCTCTATCCCTCTATTTATCCTATAGCGACCGCTATAGTGTTTTGCGCCGCTAAGACTCTTCCTGCAATGGTCGGCCTCCGCTCCGCTATAGCGGGATAGCGCCGCTATTGACTACTCTTTCATTACTGGAGCTCTAGCTGCTGACAATTTAGTCTTCTTTCACTGCACCACCTGGCCACTTTTTCATCAGGGTTTTGACCACTGAGTTCTTGATGATGAAATGATTAATCTAATGAACCTTTGTGACTACAAATATTTAAATGCATCGGATCCATTGCACGTTCTTGATAGGGAATAAGACACTGGAATTGTGCATGGTATAGTAAAGGTCAAAATATTGAATTTGTGAAAGCTTCCATGGTGTACAATTGTATGCTTATGAGACTTACACTTTTGAACAGATGGAGCTTGCAGAACTATACTGCAGGAAATACTGCTTGTGTTGTATATTAAGAATTTGGCAAAAAATGTGATTACTGAGGATTTCTATTTTTTATTTGGTGAGTTTTCAAGACTTTCATATACAGGCTTTGTTTAATACTTTTTTCTCATGCAATTCAAATGCTTCACCATCCAAATGAAATATAACTCAGTAACCTAATGAAAATATAGATGCTTTGGGATTTTCTTAGTTTATTGTTTTTG
Source organism: Vicia villosa (assembly GCF_029867415.1). Classification (NCBI taxonomy): domain Eukaryota; kingdom Viridiplantae; phylum Streptophyta; class Magnoliopsida; order Fabales; family Fabaceae; genus Vicia; species Vicia villosa. The sequence continues at coordinate 126,371,394 of NC_081185.1, forward strand.
TCTCTTTTTTTTTGTTGAAATCTAGTTGTTGTCTGGGTGTTAATTCCACAGCTTATCTGATATTGGCTTTGTCTGGTCTTCAAGTCAAACTGATGCAGGTAAAATTTTGCTCTTTTATTTTATGCAGAAATAATTCCAAAGTTTTAGTCGTTTGCTAGAATATGATCCATTTAAATAGCTGGTGCAATTTGATCCAGAGTACTTACTCAACTAACCAGAATTGCGTCCCATGAAACTCTTGTAGCAGCATCTTTGTGAGCCCCGAATTAATAGCTAGTTTTGAATTTCAGGAAGGATGAGGGCTCAAGCTTTTTTAACAATCCCCTTCCTCAGAACTGGCTTATCGAGCTTTGTCACAAGTTATTGTTTTTTATAAATATATATGTTTTACTCGAAATGATTATGTTTGTAGTTTTTTCTAGATTTAGCAGTATATCAGTCTATTTTCTTCTTCTGTTGGCATAATTTTTTATATTGCAGAGTTTGCCAAATAAGAAAATCAATAGTCTTGGTACTAGCTTCCTTTCGAGGTGATAATAATTTAATTATTATCTTAATTTTCGCGAGCTCATTTGAAAAGAGTCCATTCATCGATTTCTTCTTCTTCTGTGTTATTAATGTTGTTTTTAACGCATTTGAACATTGGTTGCAGAATCTAGTGAATGGACATGTATTTTGATGCTGCCAAGTGAACTTAAATCTATGGTCATAGAAAGGATGTTTCGATATGGTGTTTTAAGAACAGCGTGATTCTCTGCTGCCGTTCGATTATGTGATAACTACCGAATTGCTAATGATGCATTCTTCATTCAATGACCGGAAGAGGACAGTGATAGACCTAGACCATTAGGGCATCAACATTAGCAAATGTTCACGTGCATTCTATTCTCTTTGGGTGTATAGTGAGGTGTTCAGATGAAAAAAAAACTACTTTGCTTAGAAATCTATAGAATTCGGAATCAGATTGTTTGCAAGAGGGGTCGAATATGCAGACCAAGCTTATTTATTACAAAGGAAGTATTGCTTGGACCTGTGTTATTTACATCCCTTTTCGCAAAGAATTAAGCAGACAAAGTTGTAATATATACTATAGTATTATGAAAGTGCCAATTTTGCCAATCCATATGATGATATGAATTAGAAAATTAGCAAAGTTAAATTTTAGTAGCCAATACAATACAAGTATCAATGGAAAGTAAAATCCAACAAAACATCACAGCTGATTTTATCACAAGATGATGAGCTGCAAATTACAAACACAAATTCTAGAAGAAACACAACACCTTTGTATCAAAAAGAAAACACAAACACACATTCATTTTATTGTTTGAGCTGACAACTCGTTAGCATATTGGATGATTTGAGATCACTTTCATTATTTGGTGAGTCCCTTTTCCAAAAAGCATACCACGCCATGAAAAATCCAGCGAGTAATATAACGCAAACTTCAATGATTGAGTTAGCAGATTGAATATGCATCCAAAGAAGCAAAACGATAAGCATAGCTTTCTGCATACAAGTGAATACTCCACCAACAAGAATCATTACTGCCACAGCACAAACAAAGACCATAAAACCCAACAACCCTAGAAAGGACATCCATATGGAAAGGCGGTGAATATGTTGTTTATGATGTGGTAATAAACTACTCCCTATATTGTAGAAAAGAGCCATAGAAACAACAGTTGAGACTAAAAAAGAAGAACAGCGTCGTAGAATTTCCTTGCGTAAGTCTTGTTCTGAAATGAATTTATGCAAGCGAGGAGCAATATATGATTCATTATCATCCGGCTGGGAGGACAATTTGTTCAAATCACTCGAGAATTTAAATTCAACCTGCATCGCCGTAAGAAACATGTAAATAATATAAATCTGAAATCAGTTTCAGAATCGATCAAAATAAATATACAAGTAAAAAAAATTACGGGAAGGTTATCAGGAATCACTAAAAGCACATGCTCATCATCTGTTTTGTGGTGAGATAAATCCACGTTTGTACAGATCGGTCGGTCAACATCTTCAACCTTGTGGTCATGTGGAATTTGAAGACCCATTTTGAGCGTTAAAGATGAATTTGAGATAGCTGAGATAGCACTGGTTATTACATTATTGTTTTAATTTCAACAACCAAAAAGAGTCGTTAGTGGAATACGAATATTTTATTGAAATGTGTGATAGAAAAAAAAAGGTGGAATTAAAGTAAAAGCGCGTTGGAGAAGTACTTACTAGTTACAGTAAGTATTTTATTTTGGTGGACTGGAGAGGACACGGGAATTTTCTATCTTACTACCCCGTCAATTCCGCAAATCTCTTCGATCACACGCAATTCTCATTTAACTTTTGTATTTTCGGTAGTGTAAAACAAAAAAATCAAGTCAATTTTGTATTAATATAGTAATCAACTCAATTTTTTATGAGAATTAATAACAAACATGGGCATACGCACGCGTTCTGTTCTATTACATACATTTAGATAAATTATTTATTGGGTTAAACATTATTTTGCCACTGTCATTTGGGACGAATCTAAAAAACAACTCTGTAAAAAAACACAAATTTCATCCATGCCATTTGTAGATTCCCCTGTTTTGCTTCTTTTTTAAATTATTATTTTTTTAATTTTTATATTCACATTTTTTATTTTATACGAATTAAATACCAATACACTTAGTTATTTTTATAGCATGCAAACGTTTTTTAAAACTGAACTAACTAAGACTAATAAAATAAGACTAAGTTAATTAAAACTAAATTAAACTAAACTAAATTAATTAGATTAAAATTAAACAAAATTAATTAAAACTAAACTAAACCAAATTAATTAAATTAAATTAATTAAAATAAACTAATTAAAAATAAATTAAACTAAACTGAGTTTAATTTAGTATATATACTAACATTAGTTTTAAAATAAATTAATATATTAAACTAAAATTAATATATATTAAAGTGAATAAATTAACACTAACTTAATTAAATTGAGTTAAAAAACACATTTTAACGTTGAATCTATAAAACTAACTTAATTAACACATTTTAACGTTAAAAAACTAAACAAAATTAAATAAAACTAAATTAATATTGTTATATTCATTTTTTTAATGTTAAAAAACTAAACTAAATTAAATAAACTAAATTAAAATAATTAATAATAATAAATTAATAAAATTAAAATAATGAATGTTTAATACTTTTAATTTTATTCATATTTTCAGTTTATTATAATTTTATTATTTTCAGTTTATTATAATTTTATTATTCTTAGTTTTTAAATAATATTTGTTTAATAATTATTAAATTTATTTACAATAAACTAAGTAGCGTTTTTAGCATTTTAGTAATTATTAATTTTAGTTTAATATTTATTATTTTTATGTTAATTTTATTATTAATTATTTTTTAATTTTTAATTTTAGGTTAATGCATTTTTGTATATAATTATATATTATAAATTAGTTAAATTTATTTTGACCAAAAATAAGATTTAAATTAATCCAAGACTAGAAATAATGTTGGAATCATAAAATCCTAGACTAGAAATTAGAAAGTAACCAATCATGCCAATTGCTAGGATTCTCATGTGTATTTTGTTTTGCTTTGCTTTATTTAATGTTAACTAGATAATATATACTAGTAGTGTTGTAGAGAAAACAAAACATAAAAAGCCAACTGGTATAGTGGTATACACTCTTCTAGGCAAGTGTAAGGTCTTAGGTTCAATACCTTGTAAATATATCTAGTTGACAATCACATCAACAATAAAAAAATCCAACACGCCACATCATCATTTTTCTTTGAAAAAGAGAGGAGAGAAAAGTAAAATCTAATATTATGCAAGATTTAAATGATGGTTCACTCTAGACACCACCATAATTGATTATTTTATATATAAAAATATTTAAATCAATAATATATTTTTTCTAGTATATCATTTTTGGATCAAAAATATTTAAATCAATAATATATTTTTTTTTCAGTATATCATTTTTGGATCAAAAATATTTAATCATAAATATCATTTCTCGTATATAAAAATATTTAGATCAATAATAATTTTTTTCCCGTATACAAACTTCATTTTTATTTAGGTATCATTTACGTATACCATTTTTGAATAAAACATATTTGGATCATAAATAGCATTTTTCATAAATAATATATTTTTTTCGTATACAAATATTATTTTTGTTTAGGTATCATTTAAAAAAATATTTGGATCAATATTAAATTTTCATATATAAAAATATTTAGATCAATAATATATTTTTTTCCATATATCATTTTTGGATCAAAAATATTTGATCATATATACCATTTCTCGTATATAAAAATATTTAGATTAATAAAAGATTTTTTTCTCGTATACAGATTTCATTTTTGTTAAGGTACCATTTACAAAAATATTTGGATCAAAAGTAAATTTCGTATATAAAAATATTTAGATCAATAGTAGATTTTTTCCCGTATACCATTTTTTAATAAAAAATATTTGAATCATAAATACCATTTTCCATAAATAATTAAACTTTTTTCCGTATACAAATATTATTTTTGTTTAGGTATCATTTAAAAAATATTTAGATAAATATTAAATTTTCGTATATAAAAATATTTAGATCAATAAGATATTTTTTCCCGTATACCATTTTTGGATAAAAAATATTTGATCCTAAATATCATTTCTCATATATAAAAATATTTAAATCAATAATAAATTTTTTTCCCGTATACAAACTTCATTTTTGTTTAGGTGTCATTTACAAAAATATTTGGATCAAAAGTAAATTTCGTATATAAAAATATTTAGATCAATAGTAGATTTTTTTCTTGTATACCATTTTTAAATAAAAAATATTTGGATCATAAATACCATTTTTCCTAAATAATATATTTTTTCCCTATACAAATATTATTTTTGTTTAGATATCATTTACAAAAATATTTGGATCAATATCAAATTTTCGTATATAAAAATATTTAGATCAATAATATAATTTTTGAACAAATTTTTCCCGTATACCATTTTTAAAAAAAAAATATTTGGATCATAAATTCTATTTTTCGTATATAAAAATATATAAATCAATAATAGTTTTGTTTTTTTGGAAGAAAAAAGTGAGAAAGTGATGAAAGAGAAAAAAATAGAGAATAGAGAGATATCGTATGTAACACCCTATTTTCTACCCGGTAATTATAATAAAATCAGAGTGCGGAAAATTTTAAACATCAAACATGAGGCATTACATTTTCAACTTAAAACCACAAACAACTTGTATTTCATTTATCTTTGATACATAGCATTTGGCATCTACATCTTTAAAATTATAATTCATACACAAGTTTATTCAACTAGATCAAACTTCAACTTATAATTATTCATCAACTGTTATTCAACTAAAAATAACAGTAATTGCTTCTTATTTTCAACTTGGATTTAACAGCTATAATAATAACAACAACAAAACAACAAATACAATCATGATCCCTTTCCGAGTGCTACGTATTAGAGCAAGACACTAACTCGACTAACAGCAACTAAAGACTTCATAAAATCACTTCAAACTTCCACTGCTATCTTGAGTACCTGTCTGTTTCCCATGGTAGGGGAAACATCAACAGAAGGGATGAGATATCAAAAAATATAAACAAAAGTATGATAATTAATATATTAGATCAGATCATACAATTATCACCACTTTCAAACAACAGTTATAATAACAACTAGCAACAACAGTTATAACAACAACTTTAACAATAATTTGTAACAACAATTATAACAAAACATCAGCAACAAAAATTCTCACAATAATTATTTCACAACTCAAACCAACACAACTTATATCAACAGCAACTCATAACAACATTAACTTCACAACGACTCAAAATGCGAACAACTATGCAAATGCATGTGGTACCATTTGGAGCAGAACTCCCAACTTAAACAGATGCCAGGTTATCGAGGCATTTCAACAAGGCATAAGCCTTCAACGTGGTGCCATTAAGGCCAACTTAAACAGGTGTCATCAAGGCCAACTTAAGCAATGAAATGTATGCCATGCAACATCAATGATAACGACAACCAGAACCACAACAACGAAAACAACAACTTGAACATGCAACAAATTGCATCAACTTAATCTAACATTGTTCATCAGACCTACAACTCAAACATGTCCATAAATCGAGAAAATTCAACTGCACCTGCAAATCAACTTATTCGACATAATTATAACAAAAAAAAAATCAATCAAAAATATCTACCAATATACACGACCGACTCCGACAATTTTCAATTAATTCCGGACAACTAATTATACCGCTTAAATCTACTAATTCGGCTGATTCGACCAATCCGATACTAATTTTTATTTAAATCCAACGTACTACTTATATTGCTTCTGCTATAAATTAATCACAATGTTTGTGCTAATTACTCCACTGATACAAATTAAATCATGCTAAGCAACTAGACTGTCATCAATTTCCTATTCTGATAAATACCAGTTTCTGCTAAAATATTACACTGTTATTCAGATATATAATTCCACTATTACTGGGTCACGATCAATGTTAACCAAACTTTGCTCTTTCATAAAATACTCAACCTACTATAATTATTAACTCTGCTAATATATAATTATCTACTACCATTGAACTAATTAATCCTGCTAACATATATATACCTAATATACTAATCAACCTATTTTTTTTTATCAATCACATGATTACTTATGATCAATTTATGTCAATCATGCTAATAAACTAAATTTACTAGAAATAGATAAAATTAAACATTCATGACTACAAAAAAAAGTGAGCCGCCCACCCCCAACATGTGGCCCTCACAATCAAAACACACACACGCGCGCGTAAACAGCAAAAGAAGAAGGAAAAGTGGCCCGCACCAACCCAAGGGGACGACCGTCCCCCCTATATCACTCCAAGGGCGCCCGTCACAGTTAAGGAGACGTCCGTCTCCAATTTCTAAGGGCCCGTGGAGGCGCCCGCCTCAGTTACAAGGGGGTCCCACCACCATTTGGAGGCCCCCGTCTCCAGATTGTTTCTTCCTTCCAATTTCTTCCTAATTCCTTCCGACTACAGACTCTTACTTGCGATAATTATACAAAAGCCATACCACGATTTCAATTCCATTAATTTATCAGATCACAACATTGGGTCAATTACTATAAAACAACATATTACTCGACAATACCAACAACAACAGTTCAACATAAATTCACCAATTTACAAAACCGAATAATTAACGATTTAACGATCGCACTGTTAAACAATATTATGGTAGAAATTATACAACCCCGATCCCACATAACAATCATCATATTCCCGGTTATAAGATTTGAACCCCGCCCTTACCTTGGATTGAAGATCGCCTCTAATATCCGATTGAGTGCAAGCCTTTGCCTTTTTCCCCGAAATCCACGATCAATTCCTCTGCTGCCAAAGCCTCGTTCCTCTTCATCGGCAACTTCGTTTCATGATCTATTCTCTCAAAAGCCAAACCTTATTTCCATAGAAACCTTATTCCATGTATTCTCCTTTTTAATCCAATAAATCAAATAATAATAATAATATAGTTACTATTATTTCTTAATGGGCCTACTAATCGTAGGCTACCATATTGCTATATATGCCACACCACAACTGAACCAATTTAAATAATAATATTAATACTAATATTATTTTTTCAACAAAAATCAACTTTATTAATTCTCCGATTAACCGACTAAATAATCTAATTCCTCATCTTATAATATCACTAATAAACCCAACTTCGATCGAATTTCCATATTAAATCCTTGAATAATTTATTTAAATAATTAAATAAATTTCCGGCTGTTACATTGTACCCCAAAATTTGCCCACATTTTACAATAATTTAAAATTATTTTCAAAATTGGATTTTTATAAAATCTTGGGTTTATTTACATTGACATCCTGAATTTTATAAATATTTAATTTAAAGTCTATTTTAATATAATAGTTTACTCTTAAATTATTTATATTTTAATAAATAGAAAAATGTTTGCCTATGCTTCATACACTTTCAATTGGCTTTTTATTTCAAATAAATAACACAGCTCAGTTGCTTAGGAAGTAATTCCTTCAAATAGAAGGTCACAGGTACGAATTTTCACGTGAGGCCCCCGTTTTTATTTCTAATTTGTTTTTTGCCAAGTGATGATTCTCTGATGATATTATTTTTAAAAACTAACATTTTTTTCACTCACATTTTTCTCACGTTTTTTTACACTGAAACCAATTCGACACTATACATAATATCTACTTTTCCTATCATACCCTTATTTATTTTTCTCTTTCCAAATAAATTCATTCATACACTCTCTTTTTCCAATAACAAATTGAAAAATGTGAGGTGGAGTTATTGAGAAAATAAGGATATAATTGACAAATTATAACATTAAATTATAGGCTTAAATGCACTTTTGGTCCCCTAATTTGAACATTTTAAACAATTGGCCCCCTATTACAAAACCCGTTACCCGTTATTCTGGTCCCTTAATTTTAATAGCCTTTGGATAGTTGTGGTCCCCCTCCATTTTTGCATACGTGACAGTGATGATTAGGATTAAAAATTAACACCTAAATCACGTTAGAAACAGGAAATGGGTTATGGAAAACTTTGGTTAGTATATCACTTTTTCAGACTCTATAACAAGGCTTGCATTTTTCACACGACTTCCTCTTCTAGAAGATTCCTTTCCAGCTGCCTTATTAGATGATTGCCTAGCTTTGCGCTTAGGCATAACTTTAGAAGCACTAAAAGCCACTTTTCCATTCAATATCTATGGACTTTAGGGGTGGACATCGGTTCGGGCCGGTTCGGGTTCGGGCCCAAAACCCAAATCCGGCCCAACCCTCGGGTGATATATATAGGCCCAATTTCGACCCTATTTAAAATCGGTTTTTTTCGGTTCGGATTGAAACGGTTCGGGTAATTGAACCGGTTTATTTCGGATTCAAATTATTGTTGGGCCAATACAAAATTCAGCCAAAATAATAAATTCAAATAGTTTTTTTTTTTTAAAATTCTGATTAACAAAGTAGTAACTGGGCCACTCAAAATTTAAATCTAATTACAAACTGAATTTTATTTTAATTTTAATATGGCAATAAGAACTAATTTTTTATAAAAATAAAAAATTATTTTATTTGAATAAAAAAGGTTGTAATTTTTTGTAAAAATGATCTACTTTTAGCCATTCTAGTTTATCCTTCTAAGAATCATTGAGCCATTTTTGCTCATAACTAATATTGTTGTCCATCATCCAACCTAGTGTCATTGTTGGAACATGCTAGCCAGGGAATTAAATTCATTACAAATTCACAAGTGAAGTAAAATGACAAGCCAATATAAAATAAAATAGCCAACATAAATTATAATTGTTGTCCATCAAACTTCCAGCACCTAGTTCAACATAAATTGGATGGCATCCTGATCACCTGGAAATTATAGAGCAAACATCAAGACTTAGAAAGATAAAAATATTTCAAACATAATGACAAGATTTAATTCAAATTAAGACCTAAAGCATAATTTCAAATAGAAAATTGACAAGATTTTATCTCCATGAGAGAGCATTTTCAAAATTTTCAGAAAAAGAAGAAATTATCTAGTGTCTTTCCAACACAACACTTTCAAGCAAAATGCCTTAAATCATTAAGTTGAAAAAAAAAGCAATAAGTTAAAAAACGAGAGCTCATATTCACTTATATCAATGAGACTTTTAAATGAGATAAACCTGAAAAAATCAATAAGTTGAAAGGGCTCACACTGATGCATTAAATCATTGAGATATTTTTTTTACAGTTCCAACAGCATCATAACAAATATATTATGCATTCCCATGGTCAGTTGCATCAAGAATCAACTACAATTATATAATTAAAATGACTTGGTCAGACCAAAATACTGTATCAAGAAAAATACTTCCTAAATTAGATCAAAAATCTACTTGAAATAGTGCTTCACACCAAAACCTGAAAATTATAGTGATCTTCACACCAGAGAATAGCAAGGCTAAATTTGATGTGCAGGGCTGAATTGATTTAAACAATTAATTTAAGTAGAGATATATATGTAAGTGAGGTAGGTATATGAATCCTATGCATGAGACCATAATATATAAATCAAGAGTTTTTTTGCATGAGACCATAATACTTTAATTTATATATGCAGAAATAGATTGTTTCTTTTTTACTTAAAGAAACATATTAAACATATACAAACGAAATGTAAAAAAACAGCAACCTGTTTATAATGAAAAGGTCTAAAGATGTAGTAGTACAAGAGAAAATATTTAGTACATTCTTAACATTACTGTCTGATAATAAGCACTACATAACTCAAATAAGCATACTCAAGACAATAAGCATACACTATACACAATAGGTAACTCAAATACACACAAAATCAAACCAAAACATACTTAAGACATAACTCAAATTTTCACAACTAAGCAAACATGTATAAAATTTGACTGAATATGCTCAAAACAAAAGAAAGCTTACCGTTACTTTGCACATTTCCAGCTCCTGTTGCTCTAAACCTCTGCATATATCCAACTTCTTGCATAACTCAATAAACATGCAGAAAATAGAGGAGATATAAGAAGAAAAACAGAAGAACAACCAAACACTGGACTTAAACAAATGTAAGAGATAAAATGAAGAGAAACTACCTCTTAAAACTGTGAAGTTAATCTCAGCTGACCATAACTCCTAAGCTACATCACAACCCACCTTTTAACATGTAAATCAATGAACAAAAACAGGTGATAAGTAAAACTATTGTAAGAAACTGAATCATGAAGAAGAAGAAAAAAATTGAGTGGGGGAGAAAGTAGGATACTTACCCTAGAACATATGATGGATGACGAAGAGGACGATGGTAGCTTGAATCCTTGAGCGGCGTTTCGATTGGGATGAAGATGAGGAATTGAGGATGGTGGTGGCGGCTGTAAACCCTAGGAGCGGAAGAGATTAAGTGAAGTGGAAATTGAAAATATAATATAACCCTAGTAATCTTAGCTTTAACAAGTTTCTGGGCCAAGTGCATTTTAAGCCCAGCCCAGTTCTGAAACAAACATACTATACTGGATAATTCGGTCGGTTACGGATTCCGACGGATCAAATATTAAACACCGAACCCGACCGTCTATACCCAATCACACCCACCTATATGCTACGTTCATACCCGAAACCCGAACATAACCAACCCGTAGACCCAAAATCACTTCGGTTCGGTCGGATTCCGGCGGTTGGTCACCGTTTGTCCACCCCTAATGGACTTCCATGGGAAACATTAAATATATGTGGTCTTCAAAAGAAAGTAGTTCAATTGAAACTCAGAATGATAGCATGTATTAAAGCAAAGAGAATTTTTTATTAGACGTCCTAGTCCTCTTGGTCACCCGCGCTAAAATTTCTAAAACGACCTTTATTTCGTCCTAGTCCTCTTGGTCACCCGCGCTAAAATTTCTAAAACGACCTTTATTTCGGAAATGCATTTCTAAAGTTAACTATTTATGAAAAAAAGGTGGTTTCGGAGATGCACTTCCGAAAACAATTTTTTTTGTATAGTCGAGTTCATAATCCTGTGGGCAAGCGATTTGAATGAATTAATTTGAGTTTTGATACGGTTCTAACATGATGCCATGGCTGGGGTTTTGAAACATTGATTTGGGGACGAAGGGAAATTGACGGAAACTAATGCTTCTGTTGGTTTCACGGGTTCGGTTATGGTTACTTTAGGCCATCGTGTTGGATTTATTACTGGGTATTTGCAGGTTATTGGGGATGGAGTCAGAGGCCACGCGTAAAAGCCGTGGCCGGAAATCCCTGCGTTTTCTGAAAACCCCAACGAGGAAGATGAAGACAGTGGTGTGGGTTTTTTTAATTTTTATTCCTTCTCTGTTTGTGTTAAATTATATTGGCATTACAAGTTTAGTAGGTTATCATGGCAGCATGAGTGGCAAAGGGCGTATACCTATCACCATCAAAGCAGCGGTTCGATCCCCGCGTGCGACGAGCTTTTTTTCTTTATTTTTCATGGTAACAAGCCTGTAGATCCAGCGTCGCTCACCTGCATGTGATTATGGTGCACCTGCGAATGTCAACCGTCAGATCTCCCAGCGTGAGATCCAACGACGGGAATTGGAGGCTACACCATGGACCACCAAGAGGCACACCACACAGGATTATGCCCAGGTTTTCTATTTATTTATTTAGTTAGTTATTTAGGTTAAATGTAATTTAATTATGTTTAATTTGATTAACTTATTCAATTAGGGTTAAAAAATATAATTAGGATTAAAACTAGGTTTTAGGACTAGATTTCCCGATTATTTCGATTATATCAATTTAATTTATTTAATTAGTTTTAATTATTAAATCACAAAAATCCTAGAAAAGTCTATTAAGAAATTAGAGTTGACCCAATCTCATTGGCCATTTGGCCGAAGTTTTTTTAGGATTTAATTTGTTTCTCGTTCCGACTAAACCTATTGGTCGCAATGATTAACAATCGATTAATTTAATTAATCAAATCCAATAATAAAAATATCAATTCTAACTTCCCCTTTAACGGATAAATGACGGATGAATATCTATTTCATCCTGCCTTCGAATTAGTCGGCTCTCTATGTCGTACTGATCAAATATCTGAATAAAGCGATAAAAAATACGTAAAATTTAAAACATATTTAATTTGCTGCCCGCGACGATCAATCTATCGAACTGAGTAACCAGCAATGCCCCTTAATTCGTTAGCTATACTGACCAAATCTATTGGTCATCGCATCTAACGGTGCCATATTAAATCAGGGTTGTACGCCTAAACATTCAAAACACACTAAACCACGATACTACGGATTTTCATCCTTTCCGACAAGTCAATCCAAAATGCCTTTCAAATCAAATTCAAACTACGATAGGCCATTCAAAAAGCCTTCAAACACCTCCATAATCAATTCAAAGGCGTACAACCCTGTGCCTGAACTACGTTGACTCTGATTCTCCATAAGGAGATACGTAGGCACTTGGATAACCAAGGCGAGTCCCCTTCCCATAAAATCTCATTCTTTCCCCTATTCACTTACTTAGCTATTAAACCTGAACATTTTAGCCATAAACCTTTACCTTAGATTCAAAGCCAATAGGAAAGGGTTGAGGGTGCCTAACACCTTCCCTCCACCTGATTATAATAACTTACCCCGATCTCTTAACTGCGTAGGGTTTCCTATTCGCCCTTCAGAATAGGTGGCGACTCTAAAGGTCTAATTTTTAGGGCAGGTTGCTACAGCTGGCGACTCTGCTGGGGAAACACTATAATGGTGAATTATTATGCCCCTATAGGTTTTTGCAGGGTTTAGGTTTTTGGCGAAGCATTTAGGTTTTTGGCAAAAAAAAAATTGGGTTTGGCTAGTTCGCCAATTTTAGGGTTTATTTATTTTTGTAAATATTTAATTTTTATTTTTATTCATTTATTTATTTATTTCACCTTTTACATCAATTAAATAAATACATGTTTATTTAAATAATATCTGTTTATTTAAATATTTGTTGTGTATTGCATTTTAAATTGTAAGCAGCCGGAGTTCAAGGTTAGTTTTTAAAATATTTAAACTTTATTTATTTACTTCCTTTGCAATTCCATTACCGCAATGCTATTTATTTATAGTAGTTTAAATAAATACCTGTTTATTTAAATAATTGTTTTTTATTATAAGCGGCCGGATTTCGAGGTTAGTTTAAATATTTAAATTTTATTTATTTATTTATTTTCCTTTGCAATTTCATTACTGTAATTTAATTAAATATTTATTTAATTGAATATTTTTATTCCTATTACATCTTCTGGGTTATATATAAACTGTTGTTAAAACCTAAGTGTGGGAATTATCTTTAAGACCAGGGGGGACTTGAATCGCCTACGAGTCTTATTGATAATTCCACTCAGAGTGGGTTGAATATCCGGAAATGTCCAATACGAGGCTTGACTTTGTTGAGGGCAGGACTTGGTATTTGGCTGATCTCTCTGAGAACCTACCCCAAAAATTCGAACCTCATCGATAAAATGAGTTGTTCTAAAATCCAAAGAGACAAAAAGTCTTGGCGGCTACGAACGACCCCATGAGACCTTCTAGAACACTCCCATGGAAAGGGTAGGCTCCCTAGAGCCGCTACGTCGAACCTATGAACCTAGGACTTTTGTGCTTCTGTGCTCATCATGTGTTTGCAATTTATATACTTCGAATATCTATCCGTTTCAATTTTGCAGGTATCCCTACGTGGTCCCTAACCTGTAGGGACTCTAATTTCTAAGACCACGTCTTTCCTACGAAGGATATCACCGTCTATGCATTCCCTAGCCTGTAGGGATTTTACTTTTATATCCTTGTATTTTTACAACTACGTGTCCTTCTCACTAGGGACATCTTCGTTTACGCGCGTCAATTTGCCTCTCGATGGCTATGAGATTCAGTGACTGTCCTAAACAGTCACCCCGTGCTTACATCTTTCGTCCCTAGCCTATAGGGATTCCTTTCCAAAATTGCATCCCTCGCACGAAGGACATCTTCGTTAGCATACGTCAATTGGTCTCTCGATGGCCATGAGATATAGTGACTGTCTCAAACGGTCACTCTGTGCTTGCTTCTACGAACCCCCTAGCCAATAGGGATTTTCTTTTACACCCATGTGTTTCTACAACAACGTGTCCTTCCCCTGAAGGGCATCCTCATTAATGCACGTTGATTGGCTTCGCGATGGCCATGAGAGCTGGTAACTGTCTTGAACGGTTAACCCGTGTTTATTCTCGCGCATCCTCTGACTTGTAGTGTTTGGACTTCCATTTATGCGTCTTCAATCCCTAGCCTGTAGGGAGTTCACTTTGTCTTATATCGTCCTTAGATAGGTTGTGTTCCGCATAGAGAACCTTCCCACGAGGGACAACTTCGTAAGTACATGTCGAACGACCTCTCGAAGGTCATGAGACTTGGTGACTGTCCTGAACGGTCGTCAGCTACTACTTCCCGCGTACCACTTAATCTAAGGGATTCCCATCAACGTGTCATAACATCTAGCTTGCAAGTATCTCATTAGAGTCTAATGTTATCCCTAAATCCGCATAGGCTATCCTTAGGATTATATCTATCGCACGTCCGCAATGCATTACATACAAGGAGTCATAATATACAAAAAAAAATATAAAGGAGTCCTTTGCATACGCGTGCATTCGCATTTTCATGCATTCATACATTTACATTCACATTTGCATTTCTACCTTCGCCCACATCCATACTTACCGTGCTAGCCGGTTTCCCGAAACTCCCAAAGAAATAAGAGGATCATCACATATGGAGAAAGGAGGATAAATTAATGAGAACGATCTCGGCCTTACTACAAAAAAAAGGATGCCTTCTGCCATGCCAATTACATGCCCATGCCTTTTCCATACAACAAAGGTTATCGCCAAACAAGGATTAGTTCAAGAAAGAAGTTCCCTCATAGATACACTCAAGGGGTATCTAGCCATAAAGGGGTTCATCTATGAACATAGCAAACTTACAAGGACGCTCTACGATAACCTGGGGGCAAGATTCAGTTCAACTGGGGCAATACCCTGAACAAAGATGCATGACTACGACGGAGGGAAGGCAACATATGTTAACTCCACACCAAAGGGCAAAAGGGTTATAGGTTTTCTCCATCAATATACGAACTCCGAAGATTGCGAATGGTGTGATACTATCCTTAGAAAAAGCAAAAGAGGTTCAGTCAAAGGAAACTCATGAAGTTCCGATACGACGAAAACTCACCGCTAACAATCTATTCCCGACAGGTTTGACGTGCCCAAAGAAGGTTTCGAGATTACCCTTTACTTCTACAAATCCACGAACTAAGGAGTAAAACAAGGGCAACGGATTCACAAAGGAGATTGTCCCTAGGATCAATAGGTTTTACCATTTCAAGTTGTAACTTCTACGATCACAAAGTGTTATTTGATGTAAAACGTTGTACCTTTCGAATAATAATTCAATAAAATAATCATGCATGTTTTGAAATCAATTCTTTCGCTCCACTCTTGCATTACTACGACCTTCCATTTCAAATTATCTTTCAAATTATCACTCCCAATCATTAACAAACTTGAGGGAGAATGACGAATACAAATAACTAAGTCCAGCTAAATATATGCTTTCAAGGTAAGACCGAGCCGAGGATGTACAGGCATTGCTTCAATTCCCAAATAGTGGAGATATAAGGATGTTAATCCCTCGTCACCCCCTCGAGCCAGGAGTTGGAGTTTGTTTCTGCTTTTCAAATAAACCTTGATTTTAACCAGGGGCAGGGTAGATTTCAATTAATTCAATGGTGTATTTTGATTGTCAAGAGGATCAGGCAAAGCAAAGGTTCACGCATATCCTTTTCCCCGCATTCATCCAAGAATGAGGGAGCAATGGAGACAACATCTTCTTCCTCAGATATATCATTCAAGATCGAGGATGTATCAAATTCCAAGCTTGCAAATCAAAGTCAACACGGCAGTCACAACATTCAATATCCAAGGATCAATCTCAAAAGGAGCATTCAAAAGAAAAACGCCCGCTAAGTCAAAATGGAAAATTCCATAAAAGCAAACCAAATGACTTAGGCAAAATTTAGGGCATCCCGATGGATCAAACTCAAGGGAATTGGATCATGCAAAAATAAGGGATAAAAAACAAAACAAAGGCGAAATACCAAGGATAACCTTGTGACTGCTAAATCATCGAAGCTTCCCAATAATGCTGGGATCTCTACCACATTCATCATCGATGCTTGAATTTTTACTAAAGCTTTCTGCTCAACATCGAAACTAAAACGATTCTCTTACAAACAAAGCACGTTCATTGGATTAAGCGAATGTTTAGGATTTGGAGTACATCAAGGAGAAAGGGTGGGGCAAATAACTTTTGAGCCTTATATCCATTGTTTCTTAAAACATGAACCAGGCCAAGTTACAACATTTAAAAGTCCTAATTGAGGCAAGGTCAACTACGAAAGCATATCAAGCAGAATTTTGTTATACTGACTCCTAGGTTTGTTAAAACTATTTCTAACCACTGCGCTTCTTCAAGCATTCATCATCCAGTCCTAATTCATAACGGACTTCGATTTCAAAACTTGCATATGCATCGCATTGGAGTTACTTCTCGAAGGGTACAACGCCATCTACGAATACACACTTAGCATCGAGGAAATCTCGAAATTGGTTTAATCAAAGGTAATCATTTCTAATAAAGACTCTGAAGTGGGGGAAACCACATCTAGGGGGTTCTCCTAAACAGGGGGCAAAAATTTCAAGGATCACAGGGGCATGCAATCGAACATCCTATTGACTAGGGGCATTCGTCCTAAGGATCAATCGACTTGGGGTCACATCTCGAAGCAATAGCAATCAGGGGCATGTCAAACATGGGAAGAATTCAAATTCAAAAGGATAGCACACTATGGATAACCCTCCATATCCTAGGAATCAAGGGCATACCCCTTCAATCTAAAAGTCGAAGCATACGACAAAGCCAAAATGGGGCAAGGCGCACAACATAAGGAAAAGGCGTTCTCACACTCTACAAACATCGAACAAATCTTTCTCCTAACTACGATATTCAAAGTTCAAAAAATAGGTATTGGGGAATCGCGCTAGCATCCAACAACCTTACAACTCCAGCGAACTATATACGCTTTGGTTATTAACAACCTATCATTGAAGCATCATGCAAATACATATAAGTCACGCATTACATACATTGGTCGATACATTACACCGTACCTTTTAGGTAGTCTTCTTTAAGACAAATCTCACGATCCTTTCTAGGAGTCTCCTCAAGCAGTCTTATTCAAGACGAATTGTCATCGTTTCCAAGAACCTTTTTCAGGTAGTCTTCTTTAAGACATTATTTTCCTAAGAACCTTTTTCAGGTAGTCTTCTTTAAGACATTATTTTCCTAAGAACCTTTTTCAGGTAGTCTTCTTTAAGACATTATTTTCCTAAGAACCTTTTAGGTAGTCTTTTGTAAGACATTCTTTTGCCAAGAACCTTTTCAGGTAGTCTTCTTTTAAGACATTCTAAGAACCTTTCTAGGTAGTCTTCTTTAAGACAAATCATCGTCCTTCCCAAGAACCTTTTTAGGTAGCCTTTTTTAAGACATCTTTCAGCCTTTGTAGGTAGTCTTTTTAAGACATCTTTCAGCCTCTCCAGGTGGTCTTCTTTAAGACAAATTTCTATCCTTGCTAAGAACTTTTTTAGGTAGTCCTTCTTAAAGACATCTCTCAGCCTCTTCAGGTAGTCGTCTTTAAAGACATTCCTCATTCTTTGCTAAGAACCTTTTTAGGTAGTCCTTCTTAAATACATCTTTCAGCCTTTTCAGGTAGTCGTCTTTAAAGACATTCCTCATTCTTTGCTAAGAACCTTTTCAGGTAATCTTCTTTAAGACAAATATTCATATCCATTCCAGAAACCTTTTCAGGTAGTCTTATAGAAGACATTACTTCGTTTCCACTCATTACATCAACCAACATATGCATAAGCATTATCCACATACATAAACATTACCAAGCCGGCATAAGCATAGCCGAGGTATAGGTGCAAATATGGTTTAAACAAAGTTCAATGGGTTTAAGGAGATAAAGTCTTGGGATTGCATCAGCATTAGCATACATACATACGCATTAGCATTAGCATATACATATCACAGAGGTCCAATTTTCATTAGCAGCCCAAATCATTTAAAAGTCCAGTTCTCATCCTGGAAAATCACATCAAAATCCAATTCTCGTTTGGTAGTCAGTTCCCGTCTGACTGGTACATCAAAATCCAATTCTCGTTTGGTAGTCAGTTCCCGTCTGACTGGTACATCAAAATCCAATTCTCGTTTGGTAGTCAGTTCCCGTCTGACTGGTACATGAAAATCCAATTCTCGTTTGGTAGTCAGTTCCCGTCTGACTGTTACAGTAAAACCCAATAATCCTATTGGTGCAGGTGAGTTGCTATAACCCTAGCAATGATCCTAATGGTGCAGGTGAGTTTGTGATAACCCTCGCAAATGATCCTATTGGTGCAGGTGAGTTTGTGATAACCCTCGCAAATGATCCTATTGGTGCAGGTGAGTTGCTATAACCCTATCAATGATCCTAATGGTGCAGGTGAGTTTGCGATAACCCTCGCAAATGATCCTATTGGTGCAGGTGAGTTTGCGATAACCCTTGCAAATGATTCTATTGGTGCAGGTGAGTTGCTATAACCCTAGCAATGATCCTAATGGTGCAGGTGAGTTTGCGATAACCCTCGCAAATGATCCTATTGGAGCAGGTGAGTTTGCGATAACCCTCGCAAATGATCCTATTGGTGCAGGTGAGTTGCTATAACCCTAGCAATGATCCTAATGGTGCAGGTGGATTTGCTATAACCCTAGCAAATGATCCTAATGGTGCAGGTGAGTTTGCGATAACCCTCGCAAATGATCCTATTGGTGCAGGTGAGTTGCTATAACCCTAGCAATGATCCTAATGGTGCAGGTGGATTTACTATAATCATAGCAAATGATCCTATTGGTGCAGGGATTTATTTTCCCATATCAGGATTTTCTACACGGAGTTATCAATACATTTCAACCACATAGTGGTCATTCTACAATCAAATGAATATTATCAGTCCTTTTCAGGAGCCCTTCCAGGCAGTCTTCTTTAAGACGTATTCCATCCTTTCTAGGAGCTTTTCCAGGCAAACAGGGTTTTACAAAGGATTTTACAACAAGGATCTACAAAAGGGTTTCTCAATTGGGTTTCTTATCACGTTAGTCCCTCGGTAGTGATATCTTTCAAAACATCATCAATAACACGCAAAGGTTTTATATTTCTTTTCAGAATTACTAACATACTTCAACTAACATAACTAACAATCGTGCGTCATTCAACTAACATACCTCATTCATACATAATGCATATACATACATCACTCTCATTTATTTTGAGAAGCTCGCTGCATCATATATCGCATACATCCTAACATTGCATAAAATCCAGGTTGCCTTTTCAGGCCGTGCTACAACCAAAACACAGTGGTTCCTTTCAAAAGCATCTTTTTCACATCCAAGAAAAAGAGGGGTATTTACCGTGGATGGCATCTATAAGCCCATCTCCCACAAAACTTCTTCAACAAATGCAAATTTCAGGACATTCTCAATGTTCAATCATCTTCTACCTTTAGATCACGATAGGCAGACGTGCCTATCCGACTCTTCAGGTTTAAGAAGATTGAACAGGGGCAGCTGTCATACCCCAAAATTTGCCCGATCAAATCCGCGTCTTTTAATTCATCAAGGGCCGAAATTAAGAGTCATGGGGTGTGACATTCCTATTGTCAAACCCACCCTCTTATAAAATACCCTGAGTTAAAATGGGGATTAAGGTTAGAAGGTGCCCGAGCCCAACCATCTGGCCCATCTATTCCATATCTGGGTTTTATCCATTCTTATAATTATTCGCATAATTTATTATTTACCTCTTGATTATGGTTAGGTATCAATATTCGGTTTAATTTATTTTTCTTAAAGTAAGATTATATTAGGGTATTATTTAGGTTTTTTTTATTATTATTGAGTTTAAATAGGTTAGAATATTATTAGGATATTGATTTTTTTTAATATTATTAGGAGTAGTAGTATTAACTTCATTATTTAATTAAATTAGTTAATTATATTAGGATTAATTTTAGTTTTTTTTAATTATTAAGTTAATTGGGCAATAGGCCCATTAGGTGTAGAAAACCCTAGTTTTGACTAATATAAAGAAAAGACTTTTGTACGCATGGGAGGGGCCGAAAAAAAACAATCTTAACCCTTATTCCACTCTCAGTAACAATTTCCACCAGGTTTTCTAACTCTTGTACTCACCTTTCACGATACAACTCCGATTCAAATTCCTTACAGTCACATACTCTAACCACCACTTCCCCCATATTAAATCCAGTACATTATACATATACCATCATTTGTTTCTAACGCATTGTACATAACTATCCCCTAAGTTCCTAACCATTATATATCACATTTATACAACCATAAACCATTGAAGCTTTGATCAAAATAAATCTCTCATCAAACACTTTGATTCACACTAACCATCAAACTAACAATACCATTGGCTTCACAATCATAACACATAACCATACACCAATTTCAATCTCCATAAAATCATCACTTGAATCTATTAACTTACTCTGTGGAACCAGTTTGTATTGTGTGATTTCTGTTTGCAGGAAATATTTGGTTTTATTATCTGTTTTTGTTTTGTGCAAATGTTCTGCAACATCGGAATCACAACGGCACGACACCAACTAGACGGAAGCTGTTGACTGCATCGCGAGCAGCTCTGCCCTCAAACTCTCCTCGATGGCCAAAGCGCACTGAGACGAAAGCGTACGACCAGGTTTGGTCTCAAATGTTTTGTAATCGAATTCATGTATAAGCGCGTCATTATCCATGTTTAAAAGCCATAGTCGTGTTCATAATCCTGTGGGCAAGCGATTTGAATGAATTAATTTGAGTTTTGATACGGTTCTAACATGATGCCATGGCTGTCGCACCCTAAATTTTGACCTAAGTTTTTTTTATCTAATTCACTCGCATTAGCATCGATTAATTCATCTGCATCCGTATTAAGTTTCAACTTTGCGCGTTACGTCTTTTTCTATTAGTATGAAATTCAAAGTCGACTCCTCATCATTTCAACTAGTAACCATTTTAATTTTTGCATATTTTTCATTAAGTTTTGCATCTTGAATTCATTTTCTATCATTTGCGTTTTCCTTGTTAATAAATTAACTTGCATTTTTTTTCTTGAATTTTTTATTTAGATTGATTTAATAATTAAATTGTTATTTAGTTATTATCAATTTAATTTAAAAATTAAAACTATAGGATTCATACATTGTATTATATGCATTAATTTTATTATTTTTAGCATTGTTAGAGAAAATAATGCAGCCATGAGGCCCATTTATTGAAAAGAACAACATGGCCCATTTTACAGAAAAAACAAACAAATGAGAAAAAAAGATGTTGTTTCCCTCTTCACCAAAACTTCCCACGCCAGACAACCTGCTCATCCCATGCCATGTCTGCTGCACAAAACAAAACTCTGCTCCACAAACCTGCAGCAACAAACCAAAAATTTCACCATTTTAGTTAAACCAAAACCTGCATAAAAAAAAAAGCAACTTAACAGAGCACCCAAAGTGTTCAAATGCTCTCCCGGTTTCCCCCCAATTTTCATCTCAAGTTCTCATCCAAACCCTAATCCTATACACTATATAAACAACAACAATCGGCACAACAGAGGGGGAAAACGATTGACAAGAAAAAAGAAGAAAAAACTTCTGCTAAACCTCATTCTTCCTCTCAAACCTCTGCAAAAACTCAGCTCAACCCTGCCATTCAATCCCTCATCTCACAACCTAAACCACCACACCATAACCGGATCCTCACTAAACAAACCTCACACAAAACCTTCATCTACAACAAACTCTTCAACTCAGAACATACAACCTAATCTCACTCTCCTCAAACAATCATACAAAACATCACTGCATACCCACCGAAAACACACAAACCGTAGACACATAAACTCAAACTACAGAAGGAATAGCGCACAAATCGCAGAAAGAAAGACGAACAAGAATCGCAGAACAAGCTCAAGCAACAGAAGAAGTTGATCGAAGAAGATCAAGAGGAAGTCGAAATGTAACGTACCTGTTTTCTTTCGTTTTTCCTTTTCCGTTAATTTTTCCTTTCAATCGATTGAAATTTGTATCTTGTAAATCTCTTCGGAATCGTATTGGAATGGGCTTTTAGGGTTCTTGCTGGGAATTGGATTTATATGCTGTGATTGCTTAGCTGTTTGAATGTTAATATGTTCTTGAATCCGTGAGAGAATCAAAAGAGAACGAGAGGGATGTGTTTGGTTTCGATTGTTGTTGTTGTGGCCATAACTGAACTAAACCGAGAGAGAATGAATCGAGAGAGATTGGCGTATGAGCTTTTGATGTTGTAGTTTGAATTTCATCGAGAGAGCGAGTGAGGAAGAGAGCGGTTTTTTTTTTTGTGTTGTTATTGATTCACTGAAACAGAGCAAATCGCGAGTAAAGCTGAGAAAAAAACTTAGTTTCTCTTTGTTTTGGTTCATGAAAGACTGGTTTGTTCTTTTAGGGTTTTCCAACCCGTGTGTGTTCTAAGTGGGTTCGGATCAAACCGACCCAGTCCAGTACAAGGTCTTGGGCCAAAGTTTTTTTTTTTTGTCTCATGCTCACAACCTTTTTTTTTTATTGTTAGTTTTAATGTTTTCTTGACTAACTAATGATGTTTAATTTGACTACTTTAGTTGTTTTTTTAGTTAATTTGATTAAATATTTAAATACATTTTAATTGGTTAATTAAACCGTTTCACCAATAAAGGTCTAAACCTAAAAAAATATTTTTCATTCAATAAACCTCTCGATGGTGGAGCTCACTTCAAATAATTTCTTCATAAATTTTGGTCAACACCAAGTATCTTCTTCAAACTTCTTTTGTCACAATCAAAATTTTCAAATATGCTTTTAAGAATCGAATCGAGTTTTGTCAATAATGGATGAAAAGAAGGGTTTGTACGTACTTGTACAAGTTGTTCTAAAGCATTTGGGCGATGGCCGTTAAGCCTTTGTTTGAATGCTTAGATTCCATTAAGGACTCATTCAAACTCGATTTGCCTCCTTCTTTTACAAAACACTAAAAATAATTTTAACTCATCAATTTGTTCTTTTCCTCGCCCAAGTGCGAATCCCTCTCATCGCCCAAGTGCGAATATTTTCATAACAAACCTTGGTCAATACCAAGTTCTTTTTTCTAATGAAAATTCTTTTTACAATCGAATTGAGTTGGGTCTACAATGGATGAAATTAGAAGGGTTTGTACGTACTTGTACAAGTTGTTCTAAAGCATTTAGGCGATGGTCGTCAAGCCTTTGTTTGAATGCTTGTATCCCATTGAAGACTTCTCAAAACTCGAGTCGTTTCAATCTCTTTCACCACCCAAGAGGGGTTTGTACGTACTTGTACAAGTTGCTCTTTCAAGCATTTATGCGATGGCCGTTAAGCCTTTGTTTGAATGCTTGTATCCCATTAAAGACTTCATCAAGCTCAATTTAGCAAATGTTCTTTCAAGTATTTTAGGCGATGGCTGTTAAGCCATTGTTTACGTACTCGAATTCCACTTTTTCACAAAACGATTTCAGTTCAAAACTCATCTTCTCTTTGCCCAAGTGCAAATCTCGCCCAAGTGCGAACCATTCAAAAAACTCGTCTTCCCGCACAAGTGCGTTTAGACCTGTAAAATCTACCAACAAATTTGTAGTTCCTTAGAACTACAATCACTCTGATTCTTCCATCGAAGATATGTTGGCACAAGATTCAAATGTCTTGGCGAGCACAATAATAAAAAACCCAAATCCCGTTTCTTTCTTGTCCATATAGTAATTAGAACGCAAGTATATAATAAGCTAACAATAAATCACAAAATTAACTAAATGGGTCCCATCGAGTACGATGGAGGTAAGGGGGGCTAATACCTTCCCCTTGCTTAACCGACTCCCGAACCCAAATTTGGTTGAGATGACCATCTTTGTCCATTTCATTTGTGGGTTTTATCAATATTTTCCCATTCCCATTGGAATAAATAAAATTTGGTGGCGACTCTGTTTTGTTACCATTTCGTGGCGATCATTTTTTGACCCGCGACAATGGCTGGGGTTTTGAAACATTGATTTGGGGACGAAGGGAAATTGACGGAAACTAATGCTTCTGTTGGTTTCACGGGTTCGGTTATGGTTACTTTAGGCCATCGTGTTGGATTTATTACTGGGTATTTGTAGGTTATTGGGGATGGAGGTCGGAGGCCACGCGTAAAAGCCGTGGCCGGAAATCCCTGGGTTTTAAGAAAAACCCCAACGAGGAAGATGAAGACAGGGGCGTGGGTTTTTTTAATTTTTATTCCTTGACTCTGTTTGTGTTAAATTATATTGGCATTACAAGTTTATTAGGTTGTCATGGCAGCATGAGTGGCAAAGGGCGTATACCTATCACCATCAAAGCAGCGGTTCGATCCCCGCGTGCGACGTGCTTTTTTTCTTTATTTTTCAACCGTCAGATCTCCCAGCGTGAGATCCAACGACGGGAATTGGAGGCTACACCATGGACCACCAAGAGGCACACCACACAGGATTATGCCCAGGTTTTCTATTTATTTATTTAGTTAGTTATTTAGGTTAAATGTAATTTAATTATGTTTAATTTGATTAACTTATTCAATTAGGGTTAAAAAATATAATTAGGATTAAAACTAGGTTTTAGGACTAGATTTCCCGATTATTTCGATTATATCGATTTAATTTATTTAATTATTTTTAATTATTAAATCACAAAAACCCTAGAAAAGTCTATTAAGAAATTAGGGTTGACCCAATCCCATTGGCCATTTGGCCGAAGTTTTTTTAGGATTTAATTTGTTTCTCGTTCCGACTAAACCTATTGGTCGCAATGATTAACAATCGATTAATTTAATTAATCAAATCCAATAATAAAAATATCAATTCTAACTTCCCCTTTAACGGATAAATGACGGATGAATATCTATTTCATCCTGCCTTCGAATTAGTCGACTCTCTATGTCGTACTGATCAAATATCTGAATAAAGCGATAAAAAATACGTAAAATTTAAAACATATTTAATTTGCTGCCCGCGACGATCAATCTATCGATCTGAGTAACCAGCAATGCCCCTTAATCCGTTAGCTATACTGACCAAATCTATTGGTCATCGCATCTAACGGTGCCATATTAAATCAGGGTTGTACGCCCAAACATTCAAAACACACTAAACCATGATACTACGGATTTTCATCCTTTCCGACAAGTCAATCCAAAATGCCTTTCAAATCAAATTCAAACTACGATAGGCCATTCAAAAAGCCTTCAAACACCTCCATAATCAATTCAAAGGCGTACAACCCTGTGCCCGAACTACGTTGACTCTGATTCTCCATAAGGAGATACGTAGGCACTTGGATAACCAAGGCGAGCCCCCTTCCCATAAAATCTCATTCTTCCCCTATTCACTTCCTTAGCTATTAAACCTGAACATTTTAGCCATAAACCTTTACCTTAGATTCAAAGCCAATAGGAAAGGGTTGAGGGTGCCTAACACCTTCCCTCAACCTGATTATAATAACTTACCCCGATATCTTAACTGCGTAGGGTTTCCTATTCGCCCTTCAGAATAGGTGGCGACTCTAAAGGTCTAATTTTTTGGGCAGGTTGCTACACCCTTCTCTCACTATTCAGAACATCTCAGCCTCTCACACCGTTTTAGAACTAAACAGAATCTATTCTATTCTATTTTTCAGATTACTAAACAAAATCCCTCAACTTACTCGTGGAAACACCAACAGATTATTCACAAAATCAATTATCTCTAACCACGAATAATATCATAGCAGCAACAACAAACATTTAAGTATTTATGCATTGATTGATTTACACAGCCGGAAGGGAATCGGATTACCTTCGGAGAAGAAGTTGTTGTAGTAGTGCATCACGCTTAATGACGGGTGAATCACGCTGCTGTAGGTTGTTTTGATTTGGAGGCGGATTCGGTGCGTGTTAGAAATCTGGTATGATAACCCTGGATATCTTCGAAGAATCGTGTTCGTTCACTTTCTGAACAAAGTATTTCGACCCTATTCTTGTCTGGGTTCACAAAATATTTGCGGGGATAATTCTCGAAGAGCAATCTGTTTTCTGACAATAGATAACAGATCAGAATGTAGAGAGGAAGTATATTTCGTGTCCCAAAATCGAGGCCAGATGACTCCTTATATAGGAGACCAATAACAGAAAACAAACAGACACACTTTTTCGGGAAAAAACGGTCATGTCTGTTGGGAAAGGGTACAACTATTCAAACGAATTTTTCGAACGGGGCGCTGCCCCTTGGACCCCGGCAGGGCGCTGCCCCGCACCCCGCCAGGGGCTCTGCCCCTTGGACCCCGACGGGGCGCTGCCCCGCACCCCGCCAGGGGCTACGCCTCTCGGAACCTCGTTTCTATTATTCGTATTCAGTTACACGTTTGGCTCGACGAGCGTGCACTCCGCACTACCCTAACTCGTTTCAAACTTAACGCATAATTGCATTGGCCTATAATAAATCACATTACTACCAAAATACATTGATGATACTAAAATCACCAACAGTGCGTCGCTTGTTATGAGACCGATTCGGTGATGACAAGCTGGTACTGTGTGTTGTCGTTGATCGCTGTGGTTGGTGAATCGGATGTGAGAAGGTGATGCTCGGATGAATCAAGTTGGATTGCGATTATCTGCTTCTGCATGTCGATCGGAAAAGCAGGCGGTGGTGTCTGTGTTGTGATAGGACATCATCGTCGGGACCGTAATCGGTGTTGAGATTCCGATCGATGGCTTCACAACCTTGTTCAGGGCAAGGTTTACATACGATTTCCATGGTGATCCAACTTAGAATCACTGTGACCACTGCTATCACCGCACTTGTGATTTCTCCCATCCCTTCTTGTTTCTTTCTGCAAAAAAATACACAATAACAAAAACAACAAAAAAAACACTTGTACAAGTAACATTGATTTGGGTTTAGAATTGTTTTGATGAAAACGTGAAAAAGAATGTCTTTGTTGAATGGAAGTGTGAATTGTTTGTGAGAATGTCTTTGTGGAATGGAAGTGTGGATTGTTCGTGATTGAAAAAAGGAGGCGTTTTTGTGGAAGTGACGATAGATAGCAGGATTTTGTGCTGTGGTTTTTGCAGGCTTTTTTGAAATAGGGTTGTTTTGACAGTATGAGAGATGGTATGTAAAAGAGACTTTGACTCAACGAAAACAAAAAGTTAACTACAAAGGTGATGATTAGAAATTAGGGGTTTTTTGGAAAAGTTTTTGCATAAGGGTTAATTGTTTTTGTGAGTCAGGGAATATGTACGTGAAAGATTGTATAGGTTAGGGTTAGAAAAGTTTTGTTGTCCTTTTGGGAGGATTTTGTTTGTTATATTTATAGGAAAAATTAGGTTAAAATAAGAAAGGAATAAAGTCACAAATTAATCCACAATAATTGAAATTTGAAATCAAAATTGATTTGATTTCTAAACTATAACTATTTTATTTAATTTAGTAGAAATTATCCTAAAATAAAAATGGAATAGAATCAACTAAAATGTTTTTGTATTTTCAATTTTTTTTTGACTAAAAAGACATGAAATCAAGATTTAAATAAAAAATAATATTTTTGAAAATTGATTAAAATAAAAAATGACAAATACAATTTAAACAATAAAAAAGACATTTTTGTGATTTTTTGAAAAGATGAAAATAAAACTAAAAGTAAAGTAAATAAATAAAAAGGTTAGTGATAGGGATTCGAACCTGAGACCTCTCACCTGCAAGTCTTACCTTCTTAACAGTTGTGTCAACTCATTTATTAAAAACTAAATGGCATTTGAAAACATATGAATGTCTTGCAAATATTTGTTATTTAAAAGATACAAATCGTTTAAAGTAAACCATCGTATATTTTAAATAAACAAAATTAGTTAATGTCAAGGTATTAGTAACAATGGACCAAAATCTTTGTAAAGACCAAACTTAAAATAATACGGGCAAATTTTGGGGTATGACATATGCTATTTACTTTTATTGCCATTTAATTTCATGTCATTTACATTCTTTCCATTTTATTTTTCCTTTTACATTATGCCTTTCTCTTTTACTTTTATTGCTTTCTTAATTCAAAAAGAATAAAAACACTATAAAATGGATAAAACCCTAAAAAAAAATTATCTAGTCTTGTGGACTTTGTGTTACTATCCCTTCCTTGAGGAGTATTTTGGATCTTGGACCTTAAGATTTAGTGCTTTCCTTTGCTTGGAGTGGTTGTATATGAAACTTTTGTGATTCATCTGGACCTTTGAACTTCAATTCAAGACTAGGCCTTATTCTGAGAAAACTTTGATCTTTACTTTGAAGACTTGGGATTTCCTCTGTGGATCTGTGATCTTGATACTTCTCTGAGACTCTTGTTATTCATCTACTTCTCTTGCTTTCTCTTGATGATTCATTTGCTTATGTGCTTACTTATTTGCTTTGCTTATCTTGTGGCTTAATCTAAAGGGGAGGGAATGCTCATTTTGACCAATGTCAAATGCTTGATCCATCTTTTGGTTAGTATACTTGCACACATAAAGGATTTCTCTTGGGCTACCTTACAATGAGACATTTTATTTCATATCATTTACTTTATGTTTTAGGATAGTCTATTCATCTCCTACCCACTTCTTCAATTTTCAAAACTTCTCCCTATTTTTAAAACTTTTTCTTCAAACTTCAAATCTTTTATCAACAAACCTTGACTTTGTCAAATGATCCCTAAAATCTCTTTTTCTTAATAAATGCTAAAGCACTTAAGCATATTCAAACTCTTTTCAAGACATCTAAAAAATACAAACCTCATCAAACTTTCTTTTTGTGCACTTTTTTTTAAAACCTTTGTAAAGGGAGGATATTAGTCTATTCTTGTAGTGATTGATTGATATTTTTCCACTTGAATGTTAAGACGTGCTTGTGAGAAAGTCCAAGTAAAAGTTCTTGATATCAAGATGATACAAATACTCACTCCCTCATACTTGTGGATGGCAAGTTGTGTTTTCCACTCGAATACGATGGAATATCTTTCCAATTTAAAACCAATCAACAAATTTCGTGGTTATTTTTACCATGAACTACGGGGCTATGACTTCTTCATTGCACATGGAGGATACATAGGCACGGGACTCTTGAAGTCTTGGCAAGCATAAAAATAATAAAATACTTTTTTTCTCATCACGCCAATCGTTTTTGCAAACAACCCAGTTTTATCATAACACAGATTTTCAAGAGGTTCCTATGGAGACCATGGATGTGAGAGGTGCTAATATCTCCCCCTTGCATAACCAACCCTCATATCCATATATGTCTTTGCTTTATTTTCTTGTTGGATTTTATTGATATTTTCCCTTTCCACTGGAATTAATAAAGTTCGGTTGCAACTCTTGCTTTTCCGAGTTAAGTTAATCAATAGCTCAATCTCAACTTACTTGCCGTGACAGCTGTAACCTAAGGTTGGGTTGAGAATCATATGAGGTTTCATCGGAAAAATTGTGAGGGTTTTTTCCTCCAAGATCAAGGTGTTGATTTTGGGTTTTTTGACAAGAGTTAAGCAATTAGGTTTGATCGGGTGAAACACGTTGAAGAACGGGAGAATCAATTAGTAATCTAGGGTGACAACAACTTGCAATTTAGATTCAACCGAGTGAAAGCTTTGAAGAATGGTGGTTTCATGAAATTGAGTAGCGCAAGACAGTGAATCAATTGGTATTTGTTGGGTGACTTAATCAAACTCAGATAAAGGGAAGAGAAGTGCGGGGATCAACATCAAACATATGGTTTATAGGGTTAGATTGCCTCACATCTCTTATAAATAATTTTTTGCATAGTAAGATTGATATCTCAATTCCAAATTGGAATTTAGGGAAGACGTAACCGTAGCGAGGACAATCATGAACTGCCTAAACAACTCCTCGTGTCCTCTCTCTCTATATCTCTTTATCTCTTACATTTAAATTCTCATTATCAAATTGTTAAAACACATTAATTGAACAATTGGTTCGTAAAAATTTTCCATTAATTGTTAAAAGTATTATTGATTTGTTGATTGCCTTACAATTAAATAGATTGTAAGAGGATTTTGATATCAACAAACATAAAAAGAAAATCTGAAAAATCGACCGCACGCCAAGTGTTTGAGAAATTGATACTTTAAATTTTTCTATTGAATTCATTGGAAATTAGTTGCTTAGGTGATTTTATTAGAACGACTGATTGAGAATTTAATTGGTTAATATTTTATATCATTGTTATCATATACTAAATTCTGTTCGCATATCTGAGGTTCCAATAATCAGTTCAGTTTAGACGACTTTCAATCTAAACACGATACTTCTGGTTGCCATAGTTTTTAACATTTCAAAATCTTTTAAGAACTGAAATTTATATTAAGGGATCTATTCACGCCCCTCTAGATAAGTTGTCGTCATCTAACAAGTTGTGCCAAATACTGAGGTATAAAATTTCAGTCAGGACAAGATTCAGGTGGAAATTGAGGAGCCACCAGTAAGTCCAAGGAAGATTGCAGCCCAACAGCAGGATGAACCATGCTCAAACTCAAGTGGAATGCAAGATTCAAACTATACACTTGTGCGTGATAGGGAGCCCCGTCGTATTACACGTTCAATGAGATAACGGTTTGAAGACTTAGCAGTATATGCTCTTCTTACCAGTTCAGGTGACCCTTCTACTTTTCGAGAGGCTATGGTTAGCCAAGAGAAAGATAAGTGGATGTGTGTTATGGTGGGGGATATGGAGTCCTTGAAAATGAATGATACATGGGATATTGTTCAACTGCCACAGGGAAAGAGGGCTATTGGTTGCAAGTGGGTGTACAAGAAAAATCCAACAGTAACAGAAAAAGAAAGGGAAAAGTTCAAGGCTCGCCTAGTTACAAAGGGGTATTCACAGCAGAAGGGGTTTGATTATGATGATATTTTCAGTCCAGTCGTTAGACACACTTCTAGTAGAGCAGTATTGGCCCTAATAGCTAGCAGAGATATGCATTTAGAGCAGATGGATGTGAAAATAGTTTTCCTCCATGGTAATCTAGATGAGAAAGTCTACATGGAGCAACCAGAGGGATTCAATGATACTGGACATGGCAAACTTGTTTGCAAATTGAAGAGGTCTTTGTATGGCCTGAAGCAATCTCCAAGGCAGTGGTACAAGTGCTTTGATTCATACATGCTCCAGATTGGCTATAGAATGTGTGATTATGATTGTTGTGTTAATGTGAAGAGTCTTGGGGATGGTTCTTTTATTTTCCTATTACTTTATGTTGATGATATATTGATTGCTTCCAACCATTTGCATAATGTAAATGAGTTGAAGATCAAGTTGGGTAAGGAGTATGATAAGAAAGATATGGGTACTGCAGAGAAGATTCTTGGGATGGAAATTCATAGGGACAAAAGAGCTAATAAATTATGGTTGTCTCATAAAAGCTATGTTGAAGGTGTTTTGAGCAGATTTGACATGAGTAAAGCAAATCATGTGAGTACTCCACTAGCGAATCATTTTAAGCTCTCTTTGGAACAATGTCCGAAGACAAACTTAGAGATTGAAGATATGTCTAATATTTCTTATGCCAATGCATTTAATTGTTTGATGTATGTTAGGGTTTGCACTGGACCGAATTTGGCACAAGCAGTTAGTCAAGTGTGCAAGTTCATGTCCAAGTCAGGGAAGCAACATTGACAAGTAGTTAAGTGGATCCTAAGGTACTTGAAGGGTACAACAGATCGCGGTATCATGTTCAACATGGAGCATGGTATTGCATCAGTTGTGGGATATGTGGCATCTGACTATGCAGGTGATTTGGATGATAGGAGGTCTACAACATGGTATGTCTTTACTCTTGCAGAGGACCTATATGCTGGAAGTCATTAGTTCAATTCATAGTAGTTATGTCTACAACTGAAGCATAATACATGGCAGTAGCTGAAGTTGTCAAGGAAGTAGTGTGGCTTACTCGGTTAGTGAAAGAGTTGGGTGTTAAGCAAGGTGGAGTTCAGTTGCATTGTGATAGTCAGGGTGTTATCTATTTGACGAACAATCAGGTGTATCATTCTAGGACCAAATATATTGATGTGAGGTTCCAAAAGATTAGGGAGTTATTGGCGTCCTGACAGATATTACTTCAAAAGGTTCACACTTCAGAGAATGCAGCTGATATGTTGACCAAGCCAGTCACCAGTGACAAGTTCAAACACTGTATGGACTTGTTACATGTTTATCAGTGTTAAGCAGGAGGTGTACCTCCCTAATTTTCAGGATGAAACCTTATGCAGATAGTCTTCATAGGGGTTTGATATTCGTCAAAGTGGAGATTGTGGAATATGACTCATACTGTTGAGATAATTATGAGTTGTTGAGATAATTGTGGATTGTTTAGAATATAACTCGTATTGTTGAGATAATTATGTGTTCTTGAAATAACTATAGGTTATTGAGAGAATAGCTCATATTGTTGAAAAAATTATGGATAGAGATAATTGTTTGTTGAGGAAAACTAAGAATTAAGAAAATATATATATATATATATATATATATATATATATATATATATATATATATATATATATATATATATATATATATATATATATATATATATATATATATATATATATATATATATATATATGATCAAATGACATTAAGGTGTCAAAATTTTACAACAAATCTCAATTGTTAAAAAATGAATCCAATGGTCACTCTATAGTCGCATACATAAGTAATTTGGCCGAATGAATAAAGCTTTTGCGTGTTTCACCCTACTCTGATATGTTTTCGTGTTTCTGTTCTAACAAGATCAAACCTTCAATTTGTTGGTTCCATAACAAGTAGATGTTATCTTGCAATTCTGTGGAAAGATTTGGACCAAAGGAGATTGATAATGATGAGCTACCACTTGTAGAATTTGAAACCTGTGGCGAGGACCAATTCTTTAACGCAAGAGGTGATTCAACAACTTCCCCATTATTGGAAGCTTGAATAGCTTGAACAAAACCAGTACAAGAAGATAAAGAAGAATTAGGTAGCGGAAGATAAGGTATCGAAGACAGTTGACATCATGTTAAAGCTAAGAAAATCTCTTGGGAATCTCAGATTCATGGTTTTATTTATTCCAAAACTCTTGTGAATCTCTAATTCATGGTTTTATTTATTGCAAAGCTTAATTTTCACAATTGGCTAGCATTCCAATATATAGATGAATAGAAATTGGTTGAGTTCTAACAAACTCTTTACTAACTTCGACTAGCTTTAATTGTATTAACAAACTAAACAAAAAAGCTTTAAAACACATGCTGCTAATTGAACTTAGTTCTAGATTAAAGAGTTGCTTAAGGTTAATACCTGTAATATTACATAACGTTTGAACATTGTAATGTTTTTTATTTCATTTGATCCCTTAAAAGCACTTTCGTGCCTAAAAGATAGCTACTTCTCAACTCTCATACATTCACTCAACAAATAAGCATTGACATGACAAACTTAGAATGAAAACCTGTTGTCAGAGACAGAAGAGCAAGAATTAAAATTTCAAAAGAGGGTAATGGATTATCTCAGCTATCAAATGATCTAGTGTATAATAGTTGAGCTTTGGATTAAGCAAAACAGAAAAAACAATGGTTTTACACAATCTTTTAAAATAATATATCAGTCATTCATTGGTCGAATTATTGAATCACTGCTCGAACACCGAATAACTATGTTGAATAAATTAATTTTTATAACAAAATTATATATTTATTAAATCAGTAGAATCGAATGATTATGTGTTTAAAAAAATCACGACACTTACAAAATTTTAAAATATCATAATTTCACAAATTCATTCTTTAAATTTTAAATATAATCATCACACACAAAAAATTAGTAAAAAATACAAATTCAAATAAACTTCAAACAAAGTCTAATTGCAACATAAACTGAATAATAAAATAATTGTAGTCTCTAAAAATTTGAACAAAGTCTAGTTATATCTTTAATTTATTTTTCTAAGTAAATTATTAAATCGGCATCGTTTTGTCTGAAAAAGTATTTAATCTATTGGTTTTCCAAAATCGTTGGTTGGCCGCTTTTATTGTTATTGGTCAGTTCTTACCGGTTTTGATTAACTAATACCTTACCCGATATAACAATCAAATCAAACCGATGACCTTTTTGGTTGTCAATTTTACCGTTGGTCTAGTTCGATTTTTAAAACATTAGTGTGACATACATCTACAAATTGAAGAATCACACACAAACTTTCAACTGGTCTTATCCCAGCTTGTTACTTTAACATACTTATCAAATTTTTCTTCATCTTTTTTATATTTTAATTTTGCAACTTTCCAGAAGCTATGAAGCTAACACTAATTGCATCATGTTTCCATTAACTTCTGATCAATTATGAAAGATCCGAAGAACTTCAAAAATAGATATAGTACAGCAACATGAATTAGAAAAAATTGATGAAACATTATGCTAAATTGATGAGCATCGATCGATAGTAACAACATATTCTGGAAACAACTAGTAGAAACGTCAAAATTAACTTGAGCACCCTAACTATTGGCAATATTCTATAATAGAACATTTGTGAAAAAAATAGTAGAAAATTCTTGATGCAAAGCAATGTCCCAATCACATGCATTTCAAATTGGAGAGAGATAAAAAATTCAATATACCAAAGCAAGGTGAATAATGTAATTAGAAGTAGGACCATCTAGAAGGTTTGAGATTAATGGAGAACACAGAAAAGTCTCAAATACCATGGGCTTCTTTTCTGCCCAAGGATTTTGAATTTGTGGGTCAAACCAACGTCATGTTGTCTAGTTATCAGAACTATAGTATTCTTTTCTCATTTAGTCTATTATGATGAAGTATGAATGCCTGACACGGTTTAGTTTAAAGTTCATAGTTTTAATGTTTATATTTATTGTTTATTGTTTACCTAATTCTTTTGACAATGTCTACTCAACAAATAAAACGATTTATTTATGCCAAATACCTTCTTTGATAAGTTATAGAATTTTAATAAGTTAGTCCTATGTGTTGTAAAATTGTAAGTTATTAATATTTTAAATAAATTTTTGTTATAAGTTAATGTGTAATTTATTTATAGTATCTCCTTTGATTCAATATGTTCTTTACAAAAACAAAAAGTTGAGACCTTAATTTAATACTGTATTAAACTATTACATCATTAATATGTTTTTGATGAATGTAGGGAGAATTTTATAACATGTTACGAGTCCTAAAGCTTAAAAATTACTAAATAGAAATATGTTTTTTTATATTTGTAAAAAAAAGAAACAATTATATTTCTTGGAATAGGGTGATTCCTAATATAGAAAATATTTTCATGTTTAGAATTAGTATCTTGGAAGAAATTAACTATCAATTTTAGAGGTTAATCCCTTCTTTTTTTTAATAATAAACTACCTTGTTTATATGCATGAAATTTAATTACGCAGAGGAAAAAAACTATTATAATGGCCTAAAAACTCTTTCAACAATTTTTTCTATAATAATATTTAAGGTTGTACGTGGATCGGTTAAGGTTCTATCGTAATATTTTTCTATCGTAACACTTCCGTTTGAATTAGATAAAATAATCATCTGTTATATTAATGGGTCAGTTAAGAGGCAAATCGACTAATTTTTAAGTTGGGTAGTGGATTGCCCATATAATTTTTCTATTTTATTAATTTAAGAGTCCTCGTATTTTTTATAAAAATTACTCAACATTTATATCTTTTTAAAAAAATTAAATAACAAAATTAAATAACGTATTTTTATTAATTTTTAGCATCATAAAATAATAAATGATAGCATCAACTAATAAAAATTATCATAAAATACTAGCAACAAACTAAAGTTACATGACATAAAATTGTATTAGCATCAAAATAACCGAACAATAAAATATGCAAAATTAGTTTAAGTCGTGATTCATTAAAATAGTAAATGTTCAAGAGGCTAAAATTGCAACAACTAAATTAATTTTCACCAAAATCGTTAAAATTATAATAATAAATGTTTGATTAGTAAGTTAGTGAATTTTTTGAGTTTGAGTTCGATTTGACCGACCGGATTTTGTGAATTTACTCAACTCATATACACTCCAACTGATATTCACATGTCTTTGTCACGTGCTTTCCGAACATGTTTTCCTTTATAATTAACATTTTCTCCCTTCAAATCCAACCTACTCTAATATCTTCAAATTATCATCTCATCTTATTCAACAAGTTCCTTCAAATCTTTAAATTTCGAGTGTAATATGTTTAATAAAAAATAATTTGAAGAACAATAACTCTACTTATAAAATTTGGCAAAATACCTTTTTTCGTCCCTTAACTTTACCTCGGGGTCCATTTTGGTCCCATAATTTTTAAAATGTTCAAATAGACCCCTTATCTATTAAAAAGGTGGCACGTTAGTCCTTTCCGTCAATGTGATGGAAACGGACGTTAGACTGTGCATATGTGGCGTCTGACGAGGCTATGTTTTACACGCATGGCAGGATGACGTGGCATATGTTGTCACCAAGTTCCTGAAAATTCTAAAAATTATTCCAAAACTTTGTCTTCACCATGGTTTGAACTCAAGACACTTTAGTAATGGAACAAATGGGTGTACCACTAGGCTATGCTCATTTCGTTTGCTTTCTTTTCTTTCTGCAGCTACTTATTAACTACTGCTTTAGTTGATTTCATTTGTTTCTCCATTAATAATAATAATAATAATAATAATAATAATAATAATAATAATAATAATAATAATAATATAACTAATAATAACAATAGTAGTAATAATAAAA
Organism: Vicia villosa; assembly: GCF_029867415.1. Lineage (NCBI taxonomy): Eukaryota > Viridiplantae > Streptophyta > Magnoliopsida > Fabales > Fabaceae > Vicia > Vicia villosa. The sequence goes on from NC_081185.1 coordinate 126,409,054, forward strand.
TAATAGTACTAATAATAATAGTACTGATACTAATAGTACTAATATTAATAATAATAGTAGTAATAATAAAAATAATATTACTAATTTAATAATAATAGTAGTAATAATAAAATAATAGTATTAATAATAATACTAATAATAATAATAGTATTAATAATAATAATAATAATAATAGTACTAATACTAAAAATACTAATCCTAATAATACTAATAGTAATAATAATACTAATAGTAATAGTAGTAATAATAAAAATAATAACACTAATAATAATAGTAATAATAATAATAGTAATAGTAGTGATAATAATAATAATACTAATTATAATAGTACTGATATTAATAGTACTAATATTAATAATAATAATAATTATAATAATAATAATAATAATAGAGATAATAATAATAGAGATAATAATAATAATAATAATAATAATAATAGTAATAATAATAATAGTAGTATTAAAAATAATAATAAAATTAATAATAATAATAATAATAATAATACAAATAATAATAATAATAATAATAATAGTATTGATACTAAAAATACTAGTAGTAATAATAATAATACTAATAGTAATATTAATAATATTAATAGTAATACTACTAATAATAATAATAATAATAATAATAATAGTAATAATAATAATAATAATACTAATAATAATAATAATAATAATAATAATAATAGTATTGATACTAAAAATACTAGTAGTAATAATAATAATAATACTAATAGTAATATTAATAATATTAATAGTAATACTACTACTACTAATAATAATAATAGTAATAATAATAATAATAATAATAATAATAATAAATTATTATTAACTACTGTGTTAGTCATATTATTATTATTATTATTATTATTATTATTATTATTATTATTATTATTAATGGAGAAACAAATGAAATCAACTAAAGCAGTAGTTAATAAGTAGCTCCAGAAAGATAAGAAAGCAAATGAAATGAACATAGCCTAGTGGTACACCCATTTGTTCCATTACTAAAGTGTCTTGAGTTCAAACCATGGTGAAGACAAAGTTTTGGAATAATTTTTAGATTTTTCAGGAACTTGGTGACAACATATGCCACGTCATCCTGCCATGCGTGTAAAACATAGCCTCGTCAGATGCCACATATGCACAGTCTAACGTCCGTTTCCATCACATTGACGGAAAGGACTAACGTGCCACCTTTTTAAAAGATAAGGGGTTTATTTGAACATTTTAAAAATTATGGGACCAAAATGGACCCCGAGGTAAAGTTAAGGGACTAAAAAGGGTATTTTGCCATAAAATTTTGATGAAAACAAAATAATTAAGAATAGTTGATACTCTAATACGTTTGTTTTCATGTGTAGGGAAATTTTTAATCATTTACAAAAAAAAAAGGAAAATGATCATTTATGTCAAGTCAAAAAATGACCGTCTGCCACCGCTTAAAAGAAATTATCATATATTCGAAAGTTAATAAGTTTGACCAAATCTCTAGAAAGTAAATATGTTGTTTTATGACTAAACAAGATTTTGATGATCGACTCAACAAAGATCAAACATATGAACATGTAAAATAAAGTTTTTGATGATTGATTCAATCAAGACTAAATATTATGAATATCATCAAGGAATAAACCTGGATCTTAAAGTACGACTTTGATTCAAATTTTAAGAGTTTTTATTTTATTAAGGATAATATTGTAATATAGTGTGTAACTCTCTTAGTGCTATATATACACGCTCATAAAAACTACTTTTAATTTTCATCTTTTTTAAACTCTTTCGAAAACTCATTGAAAATCCGTAAATCTTTTTAATTAAAGCGTAATTGATTATGGTGTATGGATAATTGATTATCAATTGCTCCCCCCCCCCCCCAAATCGATTATCAATTGTGGTATAATTGACTATGAAATATGTCTCGCCGATTGATTGATTATGTATTAAGCATAATCGATTATGATTCAGATATGAGCAAAAATGTCCTAAAACACCTTTGCATAATTGATTATGGTCTTGCCATAATCGATTATGGACCAATTTTTGATCTTCTATAATTTTTTTGGGTGAATCTTTGTGACTTTTTTAGTATAAAAAGAGACCAAATACTCATTTGAAAGCATATATTAACAATATGAAAATCTTATCTTCTTCTCTCAGTTTGTTTAAATTTTCATATACTTCACATATATATTTTTGATGCTAAAAGAGTAACCCCAATATATAATACTCTGTAATTATTATTGTTGCCATTATGTTTATTGTAAATTGAGTGTGAATTATTTTCTTGAAGATTATAAGATATAAAAGTTGCAAGCTGAACTTGTAATAAAAATTTGTTGTGAAAGGTTGTAATTTGAATCCATGATAAAAATTTGGTGTAAATGTTGGAAGTTAAATTTGTGTTAAAAGTTTAGTCGACATCGAAAAATCTCAAAATACTATTCTTGGGGGCTATACGTAGACCTCATAATTTTGGGTAGAACCAAAATAAATTTGACACATGTTTTCCTTTATCTCAATTTTTTTTTATATACTTTAACTTTTTATCTATTATCTTTTTCTTATACACTCTTCATAAACTTGACACATGTCTACCAAACCATCATTTGTAAAGTTTGAATTCATTCTTCAATTGGTTAACATTGACATAGTTACAAATATATGTTAATAATATGCACCAACTTTTAAGCATTGATTCATATTTACATGGTAGTATTTAAAACAGCAGCAAGCAAGAGAAATATTTAAAAGATGGACATTAAAATCAATAGTCTACAGTTGGTATCTCATAGATACATTTAGATCTATTCGTGAATCCAGATGAGTTAACAAAACTTAATTGAATGTAGATGAGTTAATTATAAAACTACATATTTAATTAAAATTATTTTTGCAATTCAAATAACATTACTTTTTAGATATTACTTAATTTTTCCAAACCTAAAATTAAGTATGCTTTTATCTCATAGATACGTTTAGATCTATTCGTGAATCCAGATGAGTTAACAAAACTTAATTGAATGTAGATGAGTTAATTATAAAACTACATATTTAATTAAAATCATTTTTGCAATTCAAATAACATTACTTTTTAGATATTACTCAATTTTTCCAAACTTAAAATTAAGTATGCTTTTATCCCTATAAATATCTCAAATTTTATTTTTAGTCCCTATAATAAAAATGACATATTTTAGTCCCTACAAAAATTTTATGCATGCAGTTTTAGTCTCTACTATTTTTTAAAATTTTGAAAGCTGTTTAACTACCCTTAAATTTTTAAATTTTTTAATAATTTTTTTCATACGTGTTTAAAATATTCTAAAATATTTCTTTACTAAATTATAGAATTTTTTAAAATGAGAAGGATTAAATATGAATTTTTTAAATTTCAAAAGATAATGATAAAATTAATACAAATCTCGACATAGAAATTAAATTTCGAGTAATATTTGAAAAGAGCACAAACCTAGACACAATTATATTTATTCACTCATCTTTCTTAAGAAAGTTATACAATTGTAATTTAGCTTTATCAAGTTTATTATTTTATGTGAGTTGTTGTAAACAAACATCTTTGTAAACTCTAAAAGTCCTATAGTACAAAACAACAAAGTTTTTAAAGATTTAAGATAAGAACAATTTTGAATGTGAAACAAGGAAGTTCTTAAAGATTTAAAATAACGAAGTCTTCTAGTGTGAGGTAAGAAAGTTCTTAAAAATTTAAAATAACGAAGTTCTTTAGTGTGAGGTAAGAAAGTTCTTAAAAATTTAAGGTAAGAAAGTCATCTAATGTAAAATAATAAAATTCTATAATATGAGATAAAAAAATTAAAATTTAAATTGTTTTAATTTTTATAGCGTAAATCTCAAAATGTGAGAGAATTGAATTAATCTCTAATAAAGAAAATAAATTATTATAAACTAAAAATTAAATGTATGAATCTCTACCTCCACTCTCTTTAATCCTCTCTGTTTTACTTTTTTAACTTCATAATAGATGGATTGAATAAATGTTATTTTAAAAAAATTAAATTAAATTAAATAATTTTTAAAATCTAACCAGCTTAATAATAAATTTAAACTTACTTTGAATTATAATCTTTAAATAATTAATTAAATAAAAATATTAATTTTAGAAAGTTTCTCAACGCACCTCAAATATATCTTACACACCATGCAAATTTTTATTTTTATCCCCTGCTTTCGTAGATGCACATCCGTAAGCACTCCATATTTTGAAAAAAAAATTGATTCCTTCCGTAGATGCATCTACGAAAGGGTAATAAACTAGTATATATGGGAAAAAATACACATTAAAATCTCTTAAGGGAAGCTTTCGTAGTTGCATCTACGGAAAAGCTTAGCGCCACATTCCGTAGATGCATCTACGGAAGTTCTGATATAGTTTGAACCAGAATGATCACTCCCCCCATTGTTTCATTTCTCCAAACTTTTCATACTCCACACGCTAAAAACCCTACGTCATCAATACCTTATTTCACTCCAACCCTCAAACTTTTTGGTGCAACAAATCAAAGGGAGCAAGAAGAGTCTGAATTTCAAGTAAATAATCACTTTCAACCACTACATTGTTCACATTGTCAATGAATTTTTCTGCAAAAAAGTTACGTAGCTTCCGTAGATCCATCTACGGAACGTGTTGAAGATGAACACTTCCGTAGATGCATCCACGGAATAGTCTCAACAGTTTTTTCCAGCATTTTGTAATTCTGTGTGATTTTGACAAAATAGGTATGGTGCACCCCGATAATATTTCAAGAGAATTAGCTACTTTAGTTGATGTTTGTACGAGTATCGATAGGGTAGTCGCAAATGTGGTAGATGTCGGAGGTGACTTTCGTAGCAAGCAAGACTTTGATGATCGTGAAAGCATGCTAACATGGATTCGTAGGAACGCAACTAATCTTGGTTTTGGTGTGGTGATAGGAAGATCGGATAATGGTACGGCAAGAAGAAACCCGTTTGTAACAATATTATGCGAAAGAAGCGGGAAATACCATCCTCCTCTAAAGAATTTTAAAAGAGACGACACGGGTACTAGAAAATGCGAGTGTCCATTTAAAATCCATTGTTATATGTTGGCTAGCACGAAGTAGAGATGCTCTGTTGTTTGTGGTTTGCATAACCATGATTTGTGCGCAAAATTACAAGGTCATCCTATTGCATGTCGGCTCAATCCGGTAGAGAAGACATCTATTAATGACATGTCCTTGAATTTTGTCCAACCGAAAAATATATTTGCCCATTGAAAAGGAAGGAATCCGACAACATTTCAAATATAAGGCAAGTCTATAATCAACGGTACCGAAATAAAAAGGCGAGTAGGGGAGATATGAGCGAGATGCAACATTTGTTTAAAATGTTGGATGATAACAAATACGTGGTGCGGTACAGAAATTGTGATAACGAGGTTACAGTCCGAGATATTTTTTGGACTTATCCGGATTTTATAAAGTTGTTCAACACTTTCTCGACAGTGCTCCTTCTCGATTCTACCTACAAGACCAACAAGTATCGACTCCCATTATTTGAGATGGTCGGTGTTACATCCATCGAGAAGGCATTTGCCGTTGGTTTTGCTTTTTTGGAGTGTGAAAAAAAGGATAATTTTAGGTGGGCCTTGGAGGTGTGTCGCTCTTTTGAAAGAACAAGTCGAGATGCCTAAGGCGATTGTTACGGACCGCGACCCCGCTTTGATGAATGCGTTTGCAAAGGTATTTCCTTCTTCCGATGCATTACTTTATCGATATCACATATCATGTAATGTGAGAAGTAAGGTTAAACCCGATGTGGGGACAAAACCAGTAGCGACCGAAGGTGGGAAAGCGGTGAAGCCCGGAGTGATTGTTGACCAAATAATGGATGCATGGGCTCGTATTGCAAGTTCGTCGACAAAAGAATTGTATGTCGATGCCGTATTTCAATTTCAAAAAAATATGTGAAAAATATCCCGATTTATTGAAATACATTGAAAGCACCATTCTTGACAAAGTGTCTCGCATTAGACCAGATGGATGTCACCGAACATCAATGAAGCATCCCGATCCTGAACCGGAATACCACATAAGGGAAGGGCACGTCATTTTCTCTCCCGTCAAACCCCTTGTGCCGGTGAAGTTTTGGAATATCCATTCCTTCGACTAACTCAAGAGGACTATCATGTCTTTTTTAGAGGGGGAATACAAACCCGAAGAAGAAATCAAAATGATCCAGAGGCTTAGAACAAGGACCTCGTTTGAGTTCGGAAAAACATAATGTTGGTGGGATGAAGTGAAATTCGACATGGATTGCATTCAAATGATGCATGGATTAGATGACATTGTTTTAACCGTTGTAATTTCTTAGATCTCTTAGTTTTCTTAATTTTCTGTTTGAAATTTCGTTATAATATCAATTAATCAATGCAATGTCTTTTATGGTCAAAAATGCCTCTGTTCTGATTTACTAGGTTTAGGCTGATTCTATAGATGCACATGCGGAAGACTTTCGTAGGTGCATCTACGGAACAGAACAACGTTAAACAAAAAAAAGAGTGCTTCCGAAGATGCATCTACGGAAGCACGAGAGCAAAATGATCAATTCGATGGCGCGTGAGAGATGCATAAGATATGTTGAGAAATTGTTTAACTTTGAGAATTATAATTTGAAGTATTAAGTTGAACTTCACTCTATATTAATTTCTTATTAATTAAAAATAATAGAAACTCACAATGTTTATAAAATAGAGTTTAAAGATAGTGCACTGTCAATGTAAAAAGTTTTACACATACAACCAATCAAAATGCTTTAATTTGACATTTAATTTCAATTTTTTAAAATTAAAAATTGAATTTATTCTGATGCATGTCTCTCATTGTTTGACAGTGTAAAAATACTTTACATTGTCAGTGCATTTACTTTTTTCTCTTATAAAATATAACGTGCCGACTTCTCATTTATTTATTATTTCAAATTATAAACTATAGGACGTGCCGACTTCTATAGTTAATTTCAATAAAGAAATTTTATCGACCTTAACTTTATTTTAATTTTTTTGTGATAGAAATTTATCAACGATAACTTTATTTTAATTTTTTTGTGATAGAAATTGATTTGATTCCCCACAATTGTCACCACCAACTCATTCAAATTTCAAACCAAGAAAAAGACGAAATTGAATTGAATGGCAATGAGGTGGCAAAAAAAGAAAAAAGCAAAACCACACTGCCCCATTTATCCAAAAACCATTTATCAAAACTCTCACCGAATATGTGGACCCCACAGTACCTTAAATGTCTCTTATCCATTTGTTACTTCCCACATCACCATAACGTGTAACCACGTGTACCTCTTCTCTCATCGACAACCGTCCGATTCAACCGACTACTTAAATCACAAATCATCGTAACCGTCCAATACGAATCTAACACCATCCATAGAATATTTCAACTTTATCTAGTTTTTAATGTAATTTTTAATGTAACATAAATTGTTTTTCTTTTTAATTTTTATTTATTTTTTCTGTTGTTTCCGTTTCCTTTTCAGAACCGCAACCTTGTCCCACTTTGCTTGTGGATAAATCCTCTTTTTCTGCGCTTTGTGTGCTCAGAACAAAAAGTGTTCATTTTCTTTCTCTCTTCCATTTTTCTGTTCTCGAGAAAATCTGAAACAAGACGTAACCGATTTTTTTTTGTGAAGAAATATTTGATATTTAATGGCTGAAATTTTGATCAAGACTAGCTTGGTTTCTTCTTGGCATGGAAACAGAAATCAACAACTTCAAAGGGCTTCCATGGTTCCATCTTTGAAGCTGAAATCTCAGTTTCTCAGATCTTCTTTTTCATCTGAGTTTCATGGCAAAAAGGCTATCTTTCGTGTAAATAGATCAATACCTAAAAGGGTCAATTCACAGTTTTCAGTTTCTGCTGCTCCTAAGGTTGGTTCTTAAATCATAATAAATATACCCTTTTGATTTTAATATGTTAATCATGTTTTATTTTGTTTAATCATGTTTTATTTTGTTTAATCATGTTTAGTTATGTTTAATTTGGTTTCCATCAATAATTAAGACCCTTTAGTTCATAAAGTTATGTTAATCATACTAATTTGATTTTATTTTTATTTTTTTGCAAAAGTGAAAACCCTAATTTCAATTTTTTTTTTACCGGAATGATTTGTGATTTTTTTTGGGGGGTTTGTGGAATTTGGTTATTGATGTTGTTTCTGTTGTGAAATTTTGTAGATGACACTTAGAATAGGGAAAGCTCAGAAATGGTGGGAAAAGGGTCTTCAGCCTAACATGAGAGAGGTGACTTCAGCACAAGATCTTGTAGATTCACTTTTAAACGCAGGGGACAAGCTTGTGATTGTTGATTTTTTCTCTCCTGGTTGTGGTGGATGCAAAGCCCTTCATCCTAAGGTACTGTTCTTAATCTTAACACGTAAGCTATAACTAATTCAGGGATGAAATTCATTGTTAAGGTTCTGATTTTCTTTTGTTTTTGGTGTTATGACAGATATGTCAATTTGCTGAGATGAATCCTGATGTTGAGTTCCTTTCTGTGAACTATGAGGAGCATAAATCCATGTGTTACAGCCTTAGTGTTCATGTGCTTCCTTTCTTCCGGTTCTATAGAGGCGCGCAGGGTCGCGTATGCAGCTTTAGCTGCACCAATGCCACGGTTAGTCTACATATTTGGCTGTATTCGATTTGTTATTAGTTATAACATTGAATTTGAAGATAACTGATAGGTTTTGAATACATGACACAGATCAAGAAGTTTAGAGATGCATTGGCGAAACACACTCCAGAAAGATGCAGCTTGGGGCCAACCAAAGGGTTAGAGGAGAAAGAGCTCATAGCTCTATCTCAAAACAAAGATCTTTCCTTTACATACACACCTCAACCTCTGCCTGCAAATGAAGAGTTGGGGACCGAAGCTGTCCCTGCGAGTTCAGAGTCGCTTCCTTTACAGTCATTGACGTCGAATTCTGAATCGTTGGAGAGAACTCTAACCAGTGCTGGAAGATGATGCGGTCAGTTTGTAAGCAACCGCGTCTTTTGACTTCATCCTTGTACAGTGTAGGTTTGGTGTAATACCATGAAGCAGTATATATACTTGTGAGAATGAAGATATGTCTCTGAAGATCAAGTCACATAGTGTGTATTCCTCCAAGGCAGTTGGATTTATGGTTTTTTGGATCCATGCCTTGCTAGTATTAGGGTAATTTTAAGCCCGAAGAGTTATTATTAGTATTAGTATGGTTTCAAAAAAGGTCTGCGACCACAATTTGATGTTTTGATGTCGCTGGTCGACGCGTTTAACATCAATGGTTTTGATGTCTGTTATCACTGCATATAACTGCGGCGATTATCAAGAATTGTAAAACCTTGATTATTAGTTACTAGTTGCTGTTATTTTTGTGTGAGGAAGAAAGAATCTCTATCAAATGTTGTAAGATGAATGTCATTTTATTCAGTAATGGATAATCTTGCTTCTGTTCTATTTCTGTGCCAAATCTTTTATTTTCTTATGCTGTATTCTAGATGTTAAGATGCCTCACTCTCTGTAAGACTAAGGTATGAGTGGTATGATAGTGGTTTGAGGGAATGGTGGTTGTGTTTCCCTCTTGTTTACAAGATAGAATGAGCTGTTTTTGTTCTCCTTCCTGATTTGGTTATTGAAAGGGATTTCAGGGGAATCACTGTATGAATAAATGTTTGGCATAATAAGATGTTTTCAAATGAAGGGTTCAAACACTAATGTATATGATTACAGTGAATAAAACCAAAGAGTATTTAACAATAATAATCTATTAATTACTCCCTCCGATTTTTTATTTATTAAGATAAATTTACATAATTGAAATGAGAAATGAGAGAGAATAATAAATATTTAAGGATATAATAGAAAAAATATCATTAATTATTCATTGAAATTATAAAACGATTTATATTAAAATATATTTTTTTTTAAAAGCGACTTATAATAAAAAACGGAGGGAGTAATAAGAAGCAAACTCATAAGTTAAAAAATCTTAGATTTCAAATGGAAGTAGGGATGGCAAATATATCCGTATCCACGGATATCTGTAGTCGCCCGATTAAAATCGAACAACTAAGAACATTGTGACCGCATGATTATAACAAATAGTCGATGGAAGGGAATTTAATTTCTAAGGTAAACCTTAAAATGATGAAATTACTTTCTAGCCAAAGCATGAGGAGTCATGTTAACAATCTAAACTCACGGGACCACCCGCACCCGAACCTGAGTTAATAAGTTGAAAGTAGACTCGAATCTGAGTTAATGAGTTGAAAGTAAGGATGGCAGACAGATTTAAACTTGCGGGTCCACCCGCACCCGAATATGAGTCAATGAGTGAAAAATTGAGTTGATTGAGTTTGGGTTCGGGTGTCACCCAATATTTCAGGTGCGGGTTTGGGTAGTGTAAAATCTGCACCCGAAATCACACATGTGTAGACATGAAATTACATAAGTACTCCGAAATATATATATAAGTTGTAGAAAAATTGATGAAAAATTTCAATGTTGTTGTTGTATTTTATGTGTTTTACTGTGGATTTGGGTGAAAAAAATCGAATTCAACGGGTGTGAGCGTGAGTGTTATTTTACCACTCGAATACTTTTTGGGTTTGAGTTCGAGTAATAATTTCAGATGCGGGTTTAAATAATGTGAAACCTGCATCCGATCCTACCCGTTGTCATCCTTGATCATAAGCCCGAATTTAAATTGTAAAATTCTTAGTGACACATGTTTGAACTTATATAATTCACAAATTTTAATATTAAATATTTAACGTAATTCTTAAAAGTTGAGTATGATGTTAAAAGATATCATTTCTTATTATTTGATTTGTGCTTTTATATAGATATTAGTAGAAAAAATTACACAGTTTTAAAAAAAATGAAAGAACAAATCGAACAAATTATCACATTTAATCAAAATTATCTTTAAAAATAATGCATAAGAGTGATTGTGGTTCATACACGTAGTCCTACAAGGAAAATTCTCAGGTGGACACGGACCTAAGAATTTGTTTTACACACCACCAATCACATAATTTTAATTAATTAAAAAATAAATTAAAAATTTTCTCTCTCCTTCATAATCTCAGTCACCCCATGAATCCAATTAAAAACAAAATTAAAATAAAAATAAATTAAAAATTACTAGCTTCTTATTGGTTGTGCCTAAGAATATAGATTTATGACAGTGTCCATGCAAGAATTGCTCGTCCTACAATACGTGTATATAACTTTAGAATATGCTTTTCTTAAACTTATTCGTATTATTATTCCATCAAAGCATACGTATGTGAAATTCATGATTGTGATTTTTCTAGTGAACGAACATAGATAGTGTACAACCGCTTGTTGTTTTAGTTAACCTAACAGTTTGGTTTTAATTAATTAACATTAAGGGGATGAAATGAAAGGAACATTTTTGGAATTGATGAGTCACACAAAAAAATTTAGACCACGTCGGCTATAGAAAAACACAGCAAAGTTATGCTGGATTTCCTGTGTATAATATATGATGTTGCCTTCTTTATCCATGTGTCGATAGTTATGGTGAACATCCATTTCATATACTCTTCGTAGGGTTAAAGACAATGGAAGCTTCAAGAAAATGTTTTGTTGTTTATGTGTTTGGAGATATAAATGGACAAAATTCAAAACAAATGGATGATTAAGAAATTGGTGGGATCCAAGACAGGTGGAAAAATGAAGTGACAATATTGAGTGTATGATAATGTAGAGGGGAGCGTGGCCTATCTTGCTTTGCACAAGTATATTCATACTTTTTGGCGCCACTACAATGAGGGGGTATAGTACCTGGGAGTTTCAAAACGGACTCGGTTTTTATCTGTTTTTTCTGTGTGAAGTGGATTAAAAGTTTAGGTCCGCATCCTTTAATGTGTCTGTTTCGTTTCGTCCTGTTTTTTATGTGGACTTTTGCGAATGTGGACATTAACATAAATTTTTACATTTTTAAGTTTAAAATTTGTCGTGTATGTGGACCTACCCCACCCCGACCTTATTTTTTTGGGAGATGCACCCACAACTACGCATTTTTTGCTTTGTTCTGTTTTTTTTTTCAGGGCATGCCTAATCCCGTTTACTACCCCTAATAGGAAGTGTTTGTTTGGTGAAAAATATATTACTGTAGTAAATTACGGTGAGAGAGAAACTACAAATAGCAACTTCACAAAATCATGGTAAAATCCTTAAGCTGATAGGTGAGTGGGTTCTCTCACTTATAAATACTCAAGTCACCACATTTCTATCATATGTAGAACTATTTTCCCACTTACTTACACTTGCATTATTATTCTAACACCCCCCCTCAAGTGTGAGTCCACAATGCTCCCTCCCCCCCCTTCTCAAGTGTGAATCCACAATGCTCCCCCTCACACTTGTACCACCGTTGACACCTTACAACGGGACACCACACCACTTTTTGGACATTTTGATACGCGTAAGTCGGTCCCTTTCTTGATCCAGTCTCTGATACTATTTGTTGGGGGGAGTTACTAGGAGCATTGATACAAAGTTAAGAATTATGCACCTTTGTGAGACACACACAACTTATCCACCTAAAATCTTAAGGTGATAGGTGACTGGATTCTCCCACTTATAAATGTTCAAGTCACCACATTTCTATCCAATGTGGGACTATTTCTCCAAGTGTTTTAAAAATCGGACCAGTCATCAAACCAGTGAGAGTACTGGCTCACTGGTTCATTGGTTGAACCACTGGGTCACTGGTCGAACCGCATGACTAAATCGGATAACTCGGTGAATAAACTAGTCTCTATTGCAATACTATATATTTATTAAATCGATCAAATCGAATGACTCAGTCTCTAAAAAATATCAAAACACCTACAAAATTTTAAAATTTCAAAATATCATAATTTCACATATTTATTCTTTACATTCAAATTCTAAATATAATCATCAATCACAACAAAATAATACAAAATATAAATTTAAATAAATTTTAAACCAGGTTTAATTGCAAACAGGGAAAAAGTTGTTCCAAATAAGGTTTAAATAAAATTTAATTATATTTTATTTTTTATTTTTAAAAAAATCATGAAAACAGCGTCGTTTTTTGCAGAAAAAAAGAGCATGCATTTGAACCGTCGGGTTCACTGATTTTTTCCGGTTTTGGCCGGTTCTCACCGGTTCAATATCACACCCGATCTAGCAATTAAACCAGACCGATGATCTCTCCGATTCCCGGTCCAATCAGCCGGTTCGGTCCGGTTTTTAAAACACATTTTCTTCCGATCTTGCTCTAGATTTGAAGGACGAGGAGATTTAAAGGTGAGAATGTAGAGGTTATAGAGGTGGAAAAAAGACATCCGTCTGTGTTATGTAGGGGTGATCGTATCCGAACCAATCCAAAAGGAAAACCGCAAACTGAACTAATCCAAACCGAAAACCGCAAAAACCGCGTTTGGTTTGGATGGTTTTGGATGATTTTTTTGCCAAACCGAACCAAAACGAACCGAACCGCATATTTAACTAAAATTTTGAATTTCTATAATTAATTAATTATATTTTCAATCCAATTGCAATATTGTACACTCACGTCACGTGACTCACTATTCCTTCATTCTTCCTTCCTATTCAACATTTCAACTTCATTCTCTGATTTCTCTCTCACTCATTCTAGAGAAGCATTGGGTGTATATGTAGTACTGATAATATTTAGTCCTGAAGTTGTAATGTATTAATATTTAGAACTGAAGTTATCTGATACTTGTATATGTAGTATGTAGTTTATTAGTATGAAAAACTGTATATAGTATGTAGTATGAATAACTAAAGTTATATTAGTAATTTAGTATGTAGTATATGTAAAATACATAGTATGCTACTGTAAAATACATGATACACTTATATGGTAGTAATTTTGGTGTAAAATACATGTATGGAAGAATGAATGATTCTGGTATAATTAGTATGAAAAACTTCTTTTTAATGGTACTGTAATATATGTAATATATGTATGGAAGAATGAATTATTTTCTTTTTTTATTTTAGTACATTTTTATTTTATGGTGTAAACCGTAGCCCACCGAACCAATTCTAACCGCATTGGTTTGGTTTGGTTTGGATGACTTTTTAAAAATTAACCGAACCAAACCGAACCGCATGCACTTTTATCTCGCGGTTAGGATGACTTTTATGCTCAAAACCGAACCAAACCGCACCGCGAACACCCCTAGTGTTATGGTTCAGAGAAGGAATTGTTAATTATATTTGTTTTTAATTTAATAATAATAGGTAGATAACATAACAATAAAATTGTAAGTGTTTATGTTAATGGTATTCAATTTTCAATCACTTTACTAATCATTTCAAATTTGTGGGATCCTTTAGACCTAGTTTGGATAACTTTATTTTTAATGTCTAATTCTTGAGATTATGATCTCTTGATTGTCTTGTTTGCTGAATAAGAAATTAAACATGAAATTTGGTTTGAGGTTGTGATGATTAAACACGTCTTGGACCAGGTGAAGTTAATTTCAATTTCTTGAAAGAATTTTGGTGTGATATCTAACATATCAAATTGGTGAAAGGATCAAATTTTACATTTATTGACCTGGTTTTGAAAAAGGATAGTCCTTGGCGAGCTGCAATGCTGCATGTACAAAGTCTTGACTAATGTGCTAACAAATTAATCAAAGATAATTATTTTAGATTCACAACGCAGTGGTGGAGTCGGACTAAAAATTTTAGAATGGCCGACACCATATCATTTAAGTTGTGTACAAACCATCATGTTATAATAAATATAAAGTAGAACATTAAAAAATATAACTTAAAATAACTCAAAGTAATGATTTGTGTTTTTACTTTTCAGAGTGATTTGAAATCCTAAATCTATAATAATAAGTTCAAAATTATACTTGTCACACTTCAAAATTTTACGATACATTCGAGTATTTTTCGCGCTGCGACAATACTTACACTCATTTTTCTTTTAATATTAATTGTCATGCTATATACTAAATATTCAACTTTCATTTTGTTTCTCAAATTTCATTGTTAAAAATAAATATTTATGTATAAGAGGAATCGAATTTAACACCTCATTTTAATTATTCAAATTCTTAAAAAATTTAAAATATCTAAAAACAACTTGAGGCCATGAGGAATTCATATTTAACATTCCACATTTTAACATTTTATGTAGCATGTATATAATGTCTATTATAGAGGAAAATGTATTACAACTTAAATTTTAGTTTCTTCAATCAAAACAACACTGCTCTATTAAAACAGCAAAAGGAAAACCAAGAACACCCTTACACTTCCATAAACAAAAGCTTTTATACCTCAAAGCAGAAGAATATGAAAATAAAATAAAAGAATAAACAAAAGAATAACAACATGGCTCAATTTGGCTCTAAACCTTGAGATTATAAGCATACAATGTTAATAAAACAAAAGAATGAACAACACAGTTCTAAGCCAATCAGAAAAATCTTTACTTGTTGTTTCTTTAAGTTAAAGAATCTAGAGGAGAGTTATATTCGACGAAAGAGAGAGCACTAGCGATGGGTGTGATTGCAACAACGACGACAAGAGGAGTGAAGTGGTTACGATGAGGCGAGTGAAATGCAACCGGGGGGCATTTTGGTCTCTATTTTGCTAAAGCTTTCGGCACTTGCGCCTACATAGTTTCGAAATATGTACGAGATTTTAATGCCAAACAGAAATAAGAAAAGGAAATTTTGTTGGTTTAAGAGAAGATGGAGGTGTTGTTGAGGGTGTGAGGTGTTGGGAGAAAATTACAAACGCAACGAAAAATTTAACAACATAAAATCTCCCAAATATTACATGCAACAACAATCAACAAAAACACATTAAACAACACAACACAATTTTATCATGGAAAAACCTTCGTTAACTAGGAGTAAAAAACCAAGGGACTTGAGACCACTTAAAATCTCCACAATAATCAACAATGGGTATAAATAAGGTTCTCTCTAACACTAGTTAGATTTATACATCAATATCATCAAGATTTGCAATCAATACTAGAATACAAGCAGAATCAAGAGAGACAAAATAACCCAAAAACACTAAGAAATTCTGACCTCAAAGATGGACTCGACATGCCGACTTAAAAAGCTCTAAATTCGACCACCACCATTCAGAATGTGCTCTTATAAGTCATGAATGTTGTGTCAAAATGTCAGGACGATCGGACCGTTGGATTTTGCGCAAGCTTCAATTTCCTACGACTGATTTGTGCAGAATTGGGGCTGCTGGATTTCACTCTTCTCTTTAATTTTTCTTGTTCTTTCTCTCACACAATGAATGAATAATCTAATTCTCTTTGTTGGGTGATAACAATTGCTTACACACACATGGGTCACTAACCCACATCTAATTGGGCCACTCAAAATAGGAGGGAAATCCCAAAAAACTCCCCCGACCGAGTAGTTGGAGGGCAACACCAATCCGGCTACCGTGCGATAAAACTCAATTTTCCCCTAGGCAACACCTTCGTCAACATATTTGAACCATTGTCATCGGTGTGAATCTTCTCAAGCTCTATTAACTTGGAACCTAATGCGTCACAAATCCAATGATAACGAACATCAATATGCTTTGACCTCGAGTGAAATGAGGAATTCTTTGATAAGTGAATGGCACTTTGATTATCACAAAATAAGACATACTTTTCTTATTTCACACCAAGTTCCATTGCAAATTTCCTCAACCATAACAACTCTTTTGACGCTTCCACGATGGATATAAACTCGACTTCAGTAGTAGAGAGTGCAACACACTTTTGCAACTTTGATTTCCAAGTCACGACTCCCCTGACAAAAGTCACCATATATCCCAAAGTAGATTTTCGATCATCCAAGCTTCGGGCCAAATCTGAATCTGTATATCCAACCAACATAGGCTTTTTGCATCCTAAATTTAGTCTTGAATTGGAAGTGCCGCGCAAATATCTCATCATCCACTTCACGACCTCCCAATGATCTTTTCCCGGATTAGAGAGATAATGACTCATCATTCCCACGGCATGAGCAATATCGGGTCTTGTACAAACCATAACATACATTAAACTACCAACGACGAACGAGTGTGGAGTATTCTTCATACTCAAATTTTCTTTATTTGTAGATGGACATAAGTTATGACTAAGCTTGAAATGAGAAGCAAGTGGAAAGCTCACCGCTTTAGCCTTATCCATACTAAAACGCAGAAGGACCTTTTCCACATACATTTCTTGTGACAAGTACAACTTTTTCTCATTTCGATCTCGAACAATTTCAATACCAAGAATTTTTCGAGCCTCTCCTAAATCCTTCATAGCAAAAGATTCACTTAAAGTGTTCTTCAACTCTTTAATTCTTGAAATATCTTTTCCTACAATTAGCATATCATCCACATAAAGCAAGAGAATAATAAAATCACCTTTAAAGAAATTCCGAAAAAACACACAATGATTGTAACACCCTATTTCTACCCGGCAAATATTATAAAAATCAGACTTACAAATTTTCCAATATATAAACGGGATGCCACATTTTCTACTTAAAACAACGACATATAATCGCATACAAAACAGATACATAACACTTAAAACTCTGATGAATCGATAACAACATAATTTTTTGATCTTTGAACACAATAGCAACTTTCATTAATTAAGCAGCGGAATCACCATTTTAATTCAAAGGACATAACATCTTGTTCAACTAAAAACAACTTCAAAAACCACAAAACACTTATTAATCTATTCAACTTAAAATTCAGCAACTAAATATATATTAACAATGATAAAACACAAGTGTTCATCCCCGAGCGTTATATATCAGAGAGACCAACACCTGACTCGAACTACTGAAGGTAACTAGCCTTCACTCTGGATTAACTGTACGTTATTAACATAGGGGTGACATTCAAGCAGAAGTGGTGAGATATCAAACAATATAATCTGATGTATGATAAATACTATATTATAATTAGTTCATGCAAAATCACCACTTCACAGCTTTTTAAACAACATTTATCACCACAAAACTATCAACAAAACATATCAACTATTTCAGCTTCACAACTATATCATCAACACGGCATAACAACTATTTCATCATCACAACAACTCAGAGACGCAACTTGAAATGCGACTCATTGCGAGGCACATGCATGTGGTACCAACGACGCAAAACTCCCAACTTAATAATTTGCCAATTAATAGAGGCATCAACAAGGCATAAGCCTTCAACTTTAAACTTTTTCCAATCCAGGCCAACTTACAGAGCATAAGCTCCCAACTTTTATGCTATGAGTGCGACAATATTATGAATGCAACAACAATGGCAACAAATCAACACTGGCATAAGCCTACAACGAACAACATCAACAACAACAATTCAATGTTGACATAAGCCTACAACTCGGTTTTTGCCACTCAATAAAGGCACACAACAAAATTCGTCACCACTGGTAACTTCACATCAATAGTATTTACTTTACAACAACTTTGTACAATCCTTGGTTTCAACCGAAATATTCTCAACCACTCTGTATAATTAATCGGGCAGTTCGACTATATTCCACTAATTTATTTTTTGCTAAATTACTATTATTTTCAGCTTTGATGATGTTCTAATATTTTCATTGCTAGCTATTGTACTACTCTTTTGTTAATTATTTTCTACGGATACTCACGGCTAGTAATTTTCTGCTACCATTAATCCTCTATTAATTTTACTATTTATTTTCAACCAACTAATTTTATGTTTCATTAATTAACCACACGTGCTTTTACATTACTAATTATCACTGTAATTTAATCATGAAATGATTTCTGCTAACTACTATATGTACACGAATTAGTTAATTAATTAATTAATGATACTAACTACGGGAATTGATATTAATATAATAAAGGCACTACATAAATAAGGGGCACTCACTATTTAGAAGGGAGCACTCACCACCACCTAGTGGCTAGCGCCACTCTCCCTCTTCCATATGGTGGCTGACGCCACCTATTTCTCTTTCTCACTAATCAGTTAATCTTTCATTAATTACATGTGCTACTACTAACCATATTTATAATTTAATTAAGAGAATGAATTACATTAAGGCTACATGGGCTACATGAGAATGAATTAAATTAAGGGGGCAGTCACCACCACCTAGTGGCTAGCGCCACTTTCCCTTTTCCATAAGGCGGCAGGCGCCCCTTCATGTAGGTGGCGGGCACCACATGTGCTAATGGCAGTTGCCACTTGTCTTGGGCATTTAATTAATAGTTAAATATTGTTCAATCATGGTGGCACTCGCCACTGCTTTTCTGTGTGTCTCAAAACCTACCGATTTCGTCCGAAACTCAGTCGATCTTCCCCTAATTTTCACTCGATTTACAATTCTAGAACAACGCAACACATCATCACAGGGATATATTAACTATAATATTCTGGAATATTTTTCACATCCAGTTTCATCAATTGGTAACACTGCAACGGTGTTGTGGTGTCGTTTTTTTTACCTCCCGGTTTCACTTGGGAGGACGGCACGCCGGACCCTTCACGCGAAATTTGGAAGGAGAAAGGCGCCCTTGTGGGATGAATTTTATTTCAGTTCTTCCTATGATAGCACATGAACTTTTTAATTATCCTACGAGGAAGAAGGGGAAAAAGATCTCAAATAAACCCTAAGAGTTTGCTAAGTGTGGGGATTCACCTAGACTAGAAATTCTGGAGTCCGGGAGGTCGGTTATACAGGAAAGAGACATGAAGTTATCTTTACAGAGAGGTATTTCTACTATTCCACCATAAACATTTTAAGTGACAGAAAAGTTGAGTTCGTTTCATTAAGAGGGGGACCTTACTTGGTTGTGTACAAGTATGTCAGTCGCGTGTCTCTTGAATGAAAGAAAGATTCTCGACCAAATTAGGGAAAGTTGTACAAGTCTGGGGATGTGCCAGAGCATGCCTTTCAGAGTCCTAAATGGGAGAATGTTTGAAATTGAAATGTTTGTTTGTTTGTTTGAATGTGGTGAAATAGGAGAAATATCTCTCTATAGAGATAAATCATGTCTATCTACTGTATAAAAGATTTGAATTTGACTGGCTTGTATGAGGCCCAAGCTTGAGGCTTAAAAGGTTTTTATTGATTATGGGAGATGACTCCACTGGGAATTTGACTTTGAAATTTGTGTTCTGTATGAAGCCCAGAATCGAGGCTGACTTTAGTTGGAGAGTGTTTATTTTGTTTTATTGAAGGGATTATTTTAGTGTTCTGTACAAAGCCCAGAATTGTGGCTGACTCTACCTAGGGAGACTCTATTTTGTCCCTTGTACAAAGCCCAAGGCTGTGGCTGACTTCTGAGGAAACAGAGTTTGGAAAACTATGGATGACTCTATTTTGTGCCTTGTACAAAGCCCAAGGTTGTTGCTAACTTGCTAGGGAAAAGACTCAAAGGATATGAATCTTTTGACATAGAAGAGGATGTTTATCTGCCTTGTACGAAGCCCAATGTTGTGGCTGACTTAGTGAGGAAAAGATCCTAAAGGTTAGGGATCTTTGACACAGGAAATGGTGTTTATCTGCCTTGTACAAAGCCCAAGGTTGTGGTTGTTTGATGGGGAAGGACTCATTGTGGAGACTCTATTATCTGCCTTGTCCAAGGTTGTGGTTGACTCTGGATAGGGGAATACCTATGAGTAGGATTTTTGACTCTAAGGGGAGTATCTGCCTTGTACAAATCCCAAGGTTAAGGCTGACTCTCAATGGGGAAAAGATCTACCAGTGTGGGATCTTTTGACTCAAAGGGGAATATCTGCCTTGTAAAAAGCCCAAGGTTGTGGCTGACTCCATTGAGGATTACTCTATTGTTTAGAGACTAAAGGTTGACCCTTCTGGGGATTGTGCTCTTGTTAAGCAGGGATTGATGAATGGAAGACCCAGGTTTGAAGGTTGACCTTACTCGGGAATTTGTTTGAGTGATTAATACTGACCCAGGGTTGACTCTATTGGGGAGTTTTTTGAAGGTTTGAATGAAAGTTGTTTTGGAAGCTAACCCTTTCTAGGGAATTTGGATTTGAAGGATTGATTTTGGAGGCTGACCCTTTCCAGGGGTTTTGACTTTGAAAGATTGATTGTGGAGGCTGACCCTTTCCAGGGGTATTGACTTTAAAGGAAAGATTTTGGAGGCTGACCCTTTCCAAGGGATTTTATGACATGAGTGTTTTTGGAGGCTAACCCTTTCCAGGGGATTTTATGAAATGGAGGAATGTTTTTGGACTTCTTGTTTAAAGCCCAAGATTAAGGCTGACTCTGACTGAGGATAGTCAGATGTAGAACCTAGACTCTACTAAGGAGAAGACTAACTGGAGATTGAGAATAAGGGTGACAGAGACTGTCCATGTCTCTCATTCCAAAAGGTGAACTCAATACTGAGATTGAGACATTCTTAGCTTGTTTGAAGTCTGGTTTTAAGAATAGAAGAAACTCACCAGGGTAGGCTAAAAGGTGACTAAAGACCTGTTCCTATGTTTATAAGAAACCTGATGGGTCCTTGTATACAAGCTCAAGAGGAAGATGTGAATATGCTTTTAAGAAGCCTGTGGGTCATTGTATTGTAAGCCCAAGAGGAGGCTAATCGAGGGTCATCGAGGATCCTTGTTATAGCACAAGAGAAAGCTATGTGGTTTTGAACTTATTTGGCTCTAAGCAAATGAGTTAGACGTTTCATCAGGAATAATTCCTCTTGGGTGGATGTGCCCTATTTTTGTTCTAAGGCTTTTTCAAGATGTTTCACCAGGAATAATTCATCTTGAGGTTTGAACTAAGGAATTCTAATTAGGAAAGAGCCTTCACCGGGAAGACATTCTCAATCCTAGGTCATAGTCCTATAATATATATATAGTTTATTTGTCCTAAGGTTGTTCTCAGACGGAGTTCTAAACAATATATATACAGTTGATATTTGACAGTAATTTAAATGAAAGCTTGTAAATTGAAAGCTATAAAGCCTAACCTGGATGAAGAGGATGTTAGAACAAGAATTGTTCTGATCAATATTCTTAGTTTTGATGATAACATTATATATGAATTTTGTATAAGACAATGTGGTACTCTAATCCTATGCATTTTCCATTTCATGAAATATATAAAGAGTATGCACAATTCAGCGCAAGAAGCACTGACTCAGAAGGTTCAAGTATGCAACATCAGAACATGTTCTCGCAAGACATCAGAAGATGGTCAAGCAGAATCAGAACATGGTCTATGAAGCATCAGAAGAACTTGAGTTCAGAAGCAGAAGCGCTGAAGTTCTTTTGGTATCACGCTAGAAGCACTTCAAAGTCAAAAGACAAAAAAGATGCTCTGCACCAAGCTGAATGACTCTGATATTCAAACATTGTATCTACAAACATCAGATCAGAAGCAAGTACAAGATGACAGACTACGCTGACTGACAAAAGGAACGTTAGAAGCTATTAAAGGCAAAGTCAGTTAAAGCAGGAAAAGCAAGGCTCGAGGTAGTTGACAAAAGAGTGAAACATTAAATGCAAAGATGTACGGATCATGCAACGCATTAAATGCTCCCAACGGGCATCTTCTCATAACGCCTATAAATAGTGAAGTTCTGATCAGAAGCAAGGTTACAACATTTACGCGAACAACTCTACACAAACAACCTTAAACGCTGCTGAATCAAAGTCTTACAAACTTAATCTTCAACCTCACTTCATTTGTAATATCTTAGTGAGATTTAAGCTTAGAACTTAAGAGAAATATCACAGTTGTGATTATAGCTTATTAAGAAGCATTTCTATACTCTTGTAAGAATTTGTTTTACATTAATTTGTAAAAGGTTCCTAGAGTGATCAAGTTGTGATCAGAATACTCTAGAAGACTTAGAGGGTATCTAAGTGGAAAACCATTGTAATCAAGGTTGATTAGTGGATTAAATCCTCAGGTGAGGTAAATCACTCTAAGGGGGTGGACTGGAGTAGTTTCGTTAACAACGAGCCAGGATAAAAATCATTGTGCAATTGTTTTTATCTCAAGAGTTTTTAAAGTCACACTTATTCAAACCCCCCCCCCCTTTCTAAGTGTTTTTCTATCCTTCAGAGGAGACCTTTGAAAGATGTATGTACAAAGCCTTACCATCATCTTGGTTGTTTATTGGTAACAGCTGAATTGTTTATTGAAAACAGTTTTGAAATGTTTTTGTTTTGAAAACGGAAGAAGTGAAGATGGACACTAGGTCACATAGGTATCTGAAGAGTTTCACCGGGAATAATGCCCTTCAAATACCAGAAGAATGTTTTGAAACCAGATAAGAGGTTTTCTGTTAAAGATGAGTTTGAAAACAAACTATGAAAAGAAAAGGGTGTTGGGTCTTACACTCTATTAGAGGCCCATTGAAAATGATTTACTGTTTATGAAAAATAGTTGAAAATGATTTGAAATGATACAAGGTTTTGTTGTCTGAAAACCTTGATCGCCTGTTTAATTCAGAAATTTAAAGAAATAGTTTTGAATTTTGACAAGAGTCAACTTAATTAGGGTAAAGACAAAGTCGATACCTAATTAAGACCTAAATGATTAGGGTTTTATCACAAAAGATATTTACAAGAGATCAGGTTTTGAAAAATCAAGTGAAAACTATATTTAAAGTATTTTAAAATACTTAAAAATATGTTATTTTAAACCTAATAAAAACATATCAAGTAAATAATATTTTTGTGATTTTTTGGTTTGTTCATAAAATAGATATATTAAATAAAAAGTATGTGAAAAATCAAGTGAAAATGATTTAATTTGATAGGTTAAATAATAATGTGAAGTTGTAAATAAAAATGAAGGAAAATAGTGGTAAAAAATATGGTTTGGTCTTGCCAAAGGTTGAACTCACGCCCTCTAGGTTACCAAAAAAAACAATTACCAACTGAGCCACGCGCGTGGACTGATTAGCAAAGGTGCCCATGTGATTATAAGTGAAAACAAAGCATTAAAATGATTTGGAAAAATAAAATGAACAAAAGGTCTGAGGGGGGGATCGAACCCCAGATCTTGTGGCAAGAGAGAGTGGGAAGCGCATGTGACCAAGTGAGCTAAATGATGTATTCGTTTAAAACACGCTTTCAATTAATTATATTTTAAACTTCCCTCTGAGAATTCAAAAATGGCGCCACCCACCATCTTCATCTTCAACCTCAAGCTCTCCATTTTTTGAATTTCTGAACTTGCTCATTTCTCAACCAAATGGGATGATGTAAACATGAATTTTTCTCTAAATTTCCTCACGAATCCAGATATGTAACTAATATTGATTTATATTAACTACAACTATCTAATTCTTCAGAAAACACGAAGAACACATAAACCTTAATTTTAAAATTAAATGATGATGAAAATGAATAAATGAATGATGATAGAGGGTTTTTAATCCTCTGATGATACTGAGTGAACTGGTATCGAGATATATTGCAAAGAGTACTTAAATAAAAGTGTTAGAGATTGAAAAAATACCTCTGAAAATGGAGGTCGATGGCTATGGTGGAGAGCTTCTGGCTATGGATGAATGATCACAAAAGCTTCTTGGTGACTCATTGATTCTAACTGAATACTTATTGCAACTTGAATGCTTCAGGATTGCCCTACTGGACACCTTCTATTTGAGCTTCAAGTGAACATGGAGGTTAGTGTTTCTGTGGTTACAGATATGCTGCAGGCATCTGAATAGCTTCACTACACCCCTAGGAACATGTTGATGTGCTTAGATTTGTTTGACACCCTCTGAATTGTTCTACAGACCTCCAACTGCTTAAGCTCCAAAATGAAAGTGTCTATGGTGTTTCTCTACTTCCAGAAGTATTCCAGGTGCTTGGATCACTTCTAATGAACCTCCTTGAGATGTTAGAAGGCTTACGTTCAAAAGAAAAGCTCTTGTTTGAAGAATTCGATTCTTCTTGCCAAAGAAATTTTCAAAACCATAATCACGAGGGAGAGAATGAGAAAGCAAGAATCTTGAGTTGATTTGGTGTGTCTAATACTGAGGAGGGCACTTGTATTTATAGGCAAATAGCTCAATACAATTGAAGAGAGTGAGCTTGCTTAGTGAGGTAGTTTTGGTTTCTTGGCAATGAAGAAATACAAAGAATCTCACAAATGTAAGATGTCAAACTCGGGCTTGCTCCCTATCCATTGATCTCTTGTGATCTTGGGGAACATTTCTGATGTAGAGGAGAGTTCCAATTGGTTGGGAAGAGATTCCTTTGGTGATTCACCACTTGGCCATAAATTTCCCAAAAGTAATCATTACATTATCACATGTTCTTGTTTTTGGGAATATTCTCCAATCCTTATACAATGATGAAAATGAATGCATGGCATCTCTACTGATCTATTATGTGTCATGTAGCATCAATTGGTAGAGGCATTTGCAGAATTTTGGCAAAATTCAAATTTGGACATGACCTATAATTTCACTTCAAATGCCCTACTTTGATCAATCATATCTCTTAGATCATGATGAATTTGAAGATGGTTGAACACAATTTGGAAAGACCTTAACATGTACTTCAATTCATTAGTTTGGTGTTTTTTCCAAAATCCTTAGGGAAATTAGTGAAAAAGTCCCATAAAGTTTGAAGAAAACTAAGGTTTCTTTGCTAGTTTCATGAAGGCATATCTCTTCAATGGTTGATTTCTAGCCAAAAAATTATATGTGACAAAGTTGTTCATTGGATCAAAATCTACGACTTTGATGTTGGAAGTTTTTTCAGTTTGTACTTGAAATTTTGAGATATTTCCTTCCAAAGTTTTGAAAAAAGACCTTTAAACACTTAGAAAAATTTCGAAGTATGAAAAGTCAATCTTTGACTTTTTGATTCTTGATTGATTTTCTTAATTTCTCTTGGTCAAATGACTTCAATAATCATATATTGATGATATTTATCCTTAAAAGTCATGGTTTGATCCAAAACCCTAAAAGTCAAAGGTGATCTTATATAGTTGACTTTTTCCAAATGAAGTGAAGTCTTGGACTTTTGTGATGAATCAAGTTCTCTTCCTCAAATGAATGATATGAATGGAACATATTGAGGTAATATAAGTTCTTGAACCATGTTTTGAGTTGTGGAGCCATGTCCTGATTAAAATTCAATTGTTTAGGTGAATTAGGTCAAAAACCCTAATTTGCAGGTCAGGTGAAATTGATGATTGTGGATCTTGAATTGAAGTACAATTTCCATTGGATATTGTCATAGGGATCATTTGAAGATGATTGAGCCCTTTGAGTGATGCCCTGGAGCTTTTTAGGGTTTTCCAGATATGGGCCCTGATTTTAGTCCTTGATGGGCTCAAAAACCCTAGTCTGGTGATCTGAGCAACCCTGAGTCCTGATGACTGGTGTCTAAACAAACATTGGTGGATAAATGAATAATTTAAGTCCTATGATTTTATTAGAGGCCATTTTATTATTGATTGATCCTTTGCCTGAGCTTCTTTGTTCTTGAACTCCCTCGACTGAGTGCTAGATAAACAAGTGACTGTTCTGGGTACTTGTCTTGAGTTTGATGAAATGTCTGGAGGTGTGACATGTCAGGGGGGTCAAAATTAGAGTATGACAAGTGTCAAAAATCATGACAGTCAACAACACCAATTCCAGAAACACACTCACATCATTATAATAATTCAGGAAGGGAAACAACACAGATCCAATATAAACAACAAAGATTCGGCATAAACCGTAACAACAATTAAACACACCAATAATTTTAATCAAACCCAATCCCTACATAATATTCATCATAAATCTCATTACAGATTCAGAACCCCACACTTACCTTGGATTGGAGACCGCTCTAACTCTGCGATTGAAAACCTAGCTTTGTGCCTCCTTTCCCACTTTTCCTCTTCACAACAACTTCTACATTCTCTCTCTAAGACTAACTCTACATAATTAACCTAATTTTATTTTATTCAAATTAACCATATAATTTTCTATTTCTCTTATTGGGCCTAATATTCACACTCCCACTTTGCTACACACAATTATAAAATAAGCCCAACACAATAATCTCATATAATACTAATATATATATATATATATATATATATATATATATATATATATATATATATTAATATTATTTATAATATTAATAATACTAAATGATACTATTAGTAATCGACCTACTAATCAACTAAATAATCCACTTAGCAACACAACACAACATATAACAATTTACCAACAAATAATCCGAAAATAATTTAATTAAATAATTAATTAAATTACGGGTGTTACAATGATCGGTCTTGGTCATCTTGTACCCATGTTCAATTATCATCGAGTTAAACTTTTGATACCATTAGTGAGGTGCTTATTTCAAACCATAAGGAATTTTTACCAATTTATAAACATAGTCTTCTTTTCCCTTTTCTAGGAATCCATCCGGTTGCTCCATGTAATTTTTTTCATGTAGATTACCATGAAGGAAAGCCGTCTTCACGTCCATTTGCTCTATTTCCAAATCAAGACTAGCGGCTAGCCCAAGAACCATTCGACTAGATTGCATCTTTACTACCGGAGCAAAAATATTGCCAAACTCAATACCTTCCTGTTGTTTAAAACCTTTTACCACCAAACGAGCCTTGAATCTTCTTTGAGAAGTACATTCATCTTACTCGATCTGATAAACTCATCTATTTTTCAATGCTCTCTTACCCTTTGGCAACTTCACTAACTCAATGGTATTATTCTCACGCAATGATTGCATTTCATCCTTCATGGCATCCATCCACTCCTTTTTGTTTTCATCCTCCAAAACATCTTTAAAGATTTCGGGTTCTCCACCGTTGATAAGAAAAACATACACGTTTTTGGGGTATCAACCAGAATGCCTTTTATCACGAGAAGACCGCCTCAACTCATTAGAAGCAACTTGTTGCTCAACACTTTCAATCTCTGTATCAACCTCATTTTCAACAATTTCTTTCATAGCACCTACGTCAACAATTGATCCGCTGTCGCACGCGGGTCAAAAACGAGTTAATTGTAAAACTGTAGTAACGACGGTAACGGTAACTCGAGTATCGTCTCTCAAGGATTCTTGAATTATTATTAACTAATTAAAATACGATTTGGGGGGGTTTAAGTTTCGATTAAACAAAAAAAGTGATTATGAAAAAGTGATTATCAAATAAGCTGAAAAGTCGAATTACTGATTCGGTTCCTATCTATCATCGATTAAGCAATATTAATCTCCTAAGCGGATAATCTATTCCTATTCGACTACAAACTCAGTGACAAGCGCTAAAGAGTATTGTACGATGTATAATCCTAATATCCGAATTAAGCAAACGGAGTTAAGCCTCACGAATTAAGCAAACGTGATAAATCATACACGGTAACGAATTAAGCAAACGGTAACGTGATTATTTGTTAGGATCATACAATCAATCGAATTGAATCAAAATACTCTATGAAATTCGAATTAAGCATTCAAGAACATAGAACAAAATTGAAAGGAATAAACACTAGATTAAAATTAAAATAATCTCAAGGTCGGAACCTGAATACAGCAATTCGACAGGAAATGATTAGTTCGCCATGGATCAATTCGTACAAGCTTGATTTTTTTCGTGAATGGAAGATAGTTCAACAGTAACCGCGGCTGCCTAACCTAAGTCAAAGCCACGACCCGTTTTACAATCCAACTGGGTCAAACATACGACCCAGGCCCAAAACCAATTAACACGAAACTTAACTAAAGCTAGTGCAGCAACTTCAACGCATATTCTGGCCCTTCTACAGTCCGATTCTGACTTTGACTCAAACATAAGAATTGTAGCTCTTTCTCTTAGCTTTCCGGCGATTATTAGAACGCCTCAATCGGACTCCTGAAACTCCAGATATGATCGTTTCCGTGCAGACTGTTATTGCTGAAAAATTAATACGAAAAACAAATAAGTGCAAAAATAAAATAAAATATAAAAACATATTAAAACATAAAAATAAATAAAACAAACCGAATAAATACTTGAGTACAAACATGGAAGAACGTGCATTAAAATGCACTGATCAACAATATCATTAGGCTTGAAAATATTATCAAGATTTAAATCCATACATTGATTTTCAATTAGAACATCTTCAAACGTGATAGAGGTAGGAGAAATAGTAGTTGAGTGTGTATCAACCATTTCTTCGTCTTCAATAGTGGGATATTTATTCTCAACTTTGTCGATATCCTCAACGGTATGATCCTCCGTGTATACAACATCACGTCCATACTTCCGTTGAACCGGATCAAAGAATCGATACCCAAACTCATCAAGTCCATACCCAACAAACACACATTTCTTTGAATTCTCATCCAATTTTGGTCTCTCATCCTTCAGAATATGCACATAAGCCATGCACCTAAACACCCGAAGATGGTAGTAGGTAACATCTTTACCACTCCAAACATGATTTGGAACATCAAACTTCAATGGAACACGTGGAGTGAGGTTTAAAAGATGTACAACCATGCTCAATGCCTCTCCCCAAAAGTATTTCAGCAACTTTGATTGAGAAAGTAAACATCTCACCCTTTCCACCAAAGTTTTATTCATTCTTTAGGCTAACCCATTCAATTGTGGTGTCTTTGAAGGAGACTTTTGATGACGTATACCATGATCTTGACAATACTTGTCAAAAGGTCCTAAATACTCTCCCTCATTATCGGTTCAAATACACTTGAGTTTTTCCCCGTTCCTCTTTTAACTGATGCTTGAAACGACTTGAAGGTATCTAACACTTCATCTTTCGTCTTTAAGGTATAAGCCCATATTTTCCGAGAACAATCATCAATGAAAGTCACAAAGTAATGTGCACCACCAAGTGACCGTGTCTTAATCAGACCACACATATTGGAATGTGCTAAATCCAACACTTCTGATTTCCTTTTTGGTTTAGATGACATAAATGGAAGCTTCGTACTCTACTTCGATGTTGGAACATTTTCCATCCACTCTGCACTTGAATTTAATCGGTATCCCCTTTGGGGAAATTATCAAGACTCCGACACCAGTTCCATTCTTATGGCTTGATCAATCGAAATATAACTTCCAAGGATTGGTGTATACCATATTTATCAATGGTTCGACCACTACGTGGTCTACTTTAAAGTTTGCCATAATTTGGCCTTTCATGGCCTTCAAAGGCATGTAAAATAATGAAAATTCAGTTAATGCTAGTGCCCACTTTCCAATTCGACTATGCAAGATTGATTTGGACAACATATGTTTAATAACATCATAATGAAACGAAACATAAACATCAACTAGTTTAATATATTTCTTAAGTTTTATGCATGAGAAATACAAACACATGCATAATCTTTCTATCATACTATACCTAGTTTATGCATATATTAATACTCGACTAAGGTAATATATAGGTCTTTTCACTCCACTATCATCCTCTTGGGCTAACATGCTCCCTATTGTTAAATCAGACGCATCTATGTACAATCTCATGTTCATATTTCTACTAGGTGGCAATAACATAGGAGGCTTTGTCACACATTCTTTGATCATATCAAAAGCCTCTTGTTGCTCCTTTCCCTAGTGGAAATCACTTCCCTTCTTGATCTTTATTAATGGCGAGAAAACCTTAGTCTTGCCACTAAGATTTAAAATAAATCTTCTCAAGAATTTGATTTTCCCCAACAAAAATCGCAATTGTTTCTTTATCAAAGGAGGCTTGAGATCTATAATTGCCTTTGTTTTTCTTTGATTGATCTTGATGCCTTTTTTTTGTACTACGAAACCAAGAAATTATCTTGCATGTACATAGAAAGCACACTTTAGTGGATTCATTTTCAATTCATACTTCCTTATCCTTTCAAAGAACCGTCGAAGGTGGTCTAAATGATCATCCTCAGAGGAAGATTTGATTACAACATCATCAATATATATATATATATATATATATATATATATATATATATATATATATATATATATATATATATATATATATATATATATATATATATTATTTGTATAAAATGTTCTATGAAATCATGGAACATGGCATTCATAGCCCTTTGATAGGTTGCTCTGACATTTGTCAAACTGAAAGGCATTACAACCCATTCATATGTTCCTAAGGCCCCTGGGCACCTGAATGTCGTTTTGGGTACATCCTCATCTGCTATGAAAATCTGGTTATAGCCAGAATATCCGTCGAGCATGCTAAGATATTCATATCATGCAGCTGAGTCAACTAACATTTTTGCTACTGGCATGGAATACTCATCCTTAGGCGTAGCATTATTTAAGTCCCTAAAGTCGATGCAAACTCTAAGATTTCCATTTTCTAAATAACGGGAACAATATTTGTAAACCATTCAACATACCTTGTGGTTCTAATGAACTTGCTTTTGAGCAACCTTTCAGTTTCTTGTTTAATCTTCTGAGTGATTTCTGGGGCGAACCTCCTAGGATGCTGCTTCATTGGTCTCTTACTTGGCTAAATAGGTAATTGATGTTCCATTATGCTTTGACTAAGTTCATGAATCTCACTATAGTCACAAGCGAAACAATCTATGTACTCCTTCAACAGCTTGATTATCGTGGCCCTCATCTTCGACCCAACTTTGGTGCTGATGCAAGTTGGTCTTTTTGCCCCACCATCCCCTAAATCAATCTCCTCTAGAGGATCCTGGGTTTGCATCTTTTGTGCTGAATTCAATGGGTCTCTTTCGAACCCCAAAGGCTCATTGTCATATATCCAATCTAACCTTTGGCTTTCTAAAGCCGTTACTTGGCCTTGCTGGCCTTTTTTCTTGATTTGTTGGTTTGGCTTCGACAACCATACTTTGCAACTTTTCAGTCTCTAAGGCCGGTTTTATTTTGTTTTCAACCACATATGCCGAAATTCGAGCCAGACTTTCTGACTCACTAGTCATCATTGTCGACTCCAATCCACCCCGTAGGTGGATTCGAATCCATAGGCATCACTACCTCTTCAGTATCCCATATGAAACCATGATCAGGATCCAAGCTTAGAAAACTATTAGGGTTTTCCTTAGGAATATGAATATCATCATCCATAGGCATCACTACCCCAAGTATGCTACTGGTTTTTCCTTCATAGTTTGATAAAACCATATTGTATGGTCGAAGATCTAATCCACGCTATCCCATTTTCTTGAACAAAGCATGTGGCATTAAGTTCAAATCTGCCCCCATCAACAAACACTTTGTTCACTGGCATACCATCGACTTTCGCCCTTATGAACAAAGGTTTAAGATGATATAACATACTGGGGTTTGTGTAATACGGTGAACTGACTTTTATAATCGAAATGTACGGTAAAGCAAGAGTCGCCACCGACTTTTATTTTATCCAATTTTAGGAAAGGCTAAAAGAACAGGAAAATACCTTTTGAAAGATTTTGAGTTCGGGGGGTAAGTTATGCAAAGGGAAGGTGTAAGGCACCCTTTGCATCCATGGTCATCCATGGGCTCTTAATTGCTTAGCTCACTTTTGAATTGTTTGAAATGTTTGAAAAGGAGGTGTAAAAAGTAAAAACTTTGAAGAAGAACTTTAGCTTATAAATAAGCGTAGTCTTTTTGGAAAAGTGTTTGAAAACTAATGGAAAAAGAGTTTGAATTTGAATTTAAAATAGAGCTAGCAATTAATAGCAACTACCCTAAGTTTTAAAAATCGTTCTTTTAGCTTTTCAGGCGAAAGGGTCTATCCATACCATGAGAGGGCAGGAAGTCTTTCAATTGGATGTTTTAAGGGTCATCGAGAGTATCGTTCGCCATAAGACTGTCCCATGCCATAAAGAGGGCAGGTAGTCTAAGGGAAGGATAAAATAGTCATTTAATATCTTTAGGCATCATGCGAGGATACCTTAGCAATAGGGACAATTATTTTCATAAGGCAACTTCGAGGGAGTTTCAATAACTTTAAAGGCAACATTTGCTTTAGGTATCCTCGGAATCGAGGGACTTTGACTATTATTAGGAAACAGAATTAAGGCAACAAGGCAGCAAATAATAAGGCAACAAGGCAACCAGAGGGATCACCCTAAAGGTGCGTGGGTGCAACAATCACGTGGTTAATTTCGATGACATTTATCTTGTAAAGTTAGTGATTCTACGTTCAGTTCATGGTTTATCACTCCCTAGGATTACTAACCACGCAGTTTAAAATAAATAAAAATCAAAGGCAGGAATTAAAAGTCCCACGCTATTACAATAAACACCTGCGGGGATGGGGAAAATTAAAAGACAGAAAAAATAAGAAGGGTCAATAATTAATTTTAAACATCGACGCTTTGATCTTCCTCGAACCCTGAAAATTAAAAGGAAGGTAAAATAAGGGTGAGTGCATTGATTATTCGAGACAAACCCTATTTTGGGCGAAAGGCAAAAAGAAAATAATATTTAAATAAAATAAATAAGGATTGGAAACTTAGCTCTGATGGTGCGTAGTCGGAGAATCTTGATTAACCCTGAAAAATGAAGAAGAGAAAGGGAAAGAATTGGGCGCGAAAATAAAAGGTAAAAATAAAATAAGATGTTCAAAGCAGAAATTAAATAAAAGCAAAAGATAAAAATTAAAATAGTATTTGAGCCAAGAAAGAGTTGGAAACTTAGCTTTTTAGTGGGTAAGGCGCGTGGCTGAAGGATTGTTGATTAACCCTAAAAGTTTGGCACAAAGAAGAGAAATGTTAGTGCATGAAAGTTCTATTTAACAAACCCTAATTTAACTATCACATGCCTACAAGGGTCAGAGAAAAACTTAAAGACGGATTAAAGAGGATTTTTAAAATCAAGGTTAACAAACCTAAAATCAATTATTGGTTATAAACCTAATTAATCAGTTAATTTAAATTAATTAAAATCATTAACTAAAACATGTAATTAAACCAATTCAAACAAATTATATATTTTTTAAAAATAATTTGGTAAGAATTTATATCATTTTTAAGAGTAGTAAAAAAAAGCTTTTTTAAAAAAATGGATTGTTCAAAAAAAGAAAGAAAAAAAAAACAATAGAATAAATAAAAAATAAATAAAGAAGACTTAGCTCTGGATCTGGCGTGTATGGCTTGTGATGCCCCATGGTGTTACTGCATATACTGGGACGTTGGATTGTTCTGCTGCTGGGATCCGATGGCTACGATTGATGGTGTACCGTGGTCTTCGTATGGGAGGCGCACCGGATTCATGAAGAAATACCTTGAAAAATAAAGCTGCGTGGTGTAGGGATCGAACCCACACCCTTGGTCTTCCCCACGCCTCCTTGTTGCCATTTGGACTATCTTGATTTCGCTGAAAGAAAACCAACAACAAACAATTAATAAGAAACAAACGTTTAATGGTTAAGTCAAAAAAAAGAAGTCAAAGTGGGCCCCCCCTGTGCATTGAGTGACGAATCAGGATGACGGAAAGTGGTTGGAATTGTTGACTAGCCAGCAAAGAAGCGCCACGCGTGATGGAGGAAAGGAGAGAGAACGCCATCTTTGACCAGCGAATGATGCTTCCACACGCGTGCAGTCAGCGCCATGTCATCGTCTTCAACCTGGCCACCTGCGGATTCACTTACGCTTTTTGTTGCGGATTTACCTGCGGATTTTTCCGCCGGTATTTCGTCCTCCATGGCCAACTTTCAAAACCTGCAAAACAAAGATCTAACAAAGCACAAAACCATCCAGATCCCCTAAATCAATCATCACGAATCTAATGGTGGGGTTATATTGGCCTAAAAACGCATGGATCATAGGAGACGAAATCAAAACCTCTTTTTGCCCTAGTAATGGTGGCCTTTAATTTAGGCACTAAAGCTCCGTTTTAAAGGTCCAATCCTGCTCTAAAGAATGTCAGGGACTCAATCAAAAGGTTAGATTCAAACAAAACACGATGAAATATGATATACGAAATTCAAAGTATGAATGAAACATTTTGAACATGATACCATGGCTGTGCGTGTTATGGGGATTGATCAAGAGCGCATTCTCACTCTATGTTACCTTAGGAAGAGAAGTGGACGATTGGTTTACACTGCAAATGGCTGGAATGAGTTGATACGAATTTGTTTGTTTCTTGAAATTTCTCCTTGCAAGAACCCTAGCTTTTCCTCCCCTCTTTTTTCGTCCTCTAGTCTGAATGTATGTTGTGAATATATAAGGGACCAAATTAGGTCACAATATTTGGAGAGAATCAAATAACAATCATGTGCTTTGATGGTGAGAAATTTGATTGAAATTTGATTGAAAATTTTCTATTTTTGTGTCAATCTCTTGCCAATCATATCTCCACGAATTTACAATCATTTACCATGCTTTGGAGGTTCAATATTTGACACAAAAATAATCTCATCCCAATCTTTGACTATTTCTAATATTTTATTCAATTTAAATTGAATTTAAATGATTAAATTCAAAATATAAGTAAATAAAAATAATAAAAATAATAGAAGGGGCCTATGGGTCGTGGATAAGTTTAGGATTAAGTTTAAGAACCAAGGCTTAGGCCCATGGGCTCAAAAGATCAAAATTATTCACTTTGCACTTCATGCATTTTCTCAATTTTGCCCAATTTTAACCCTATGTATCTCTCTCAATTTTCATGCTATGGAGGAGATCTAGGACTTTTTAGAGACCTTAGAGAGTCCTCTAACCATTGTCTTTGGTCTCACATCAAAATTATTTTCCATGCTCCTTTTATGCCCTTTTGAAAAAAGTGTCTTCTTGTTGACTTTTGAAAAGGACCTATAATGTATGAAGCCATATCTCTTAAACCATTGACCTACGAGCTCTGATTCTTGGGCCATTGGATAGAGGAATGAATTCCCTTCAAAATGAGCTTTAGTGGGAATTTTTCTGATCAAGTATGAATATTTGGTGATTTTTCAAAGTTTGGTTGACTTTTTCAGTTCATGCCCAAAATAGTAACTTTTGACTTTTGACCTCTCTGATCTTTTCTTGCATCATCATGATCAACCCTTGATCAAATGATGATTTTAGGGTTATGAGGATGTTGTTGACCAAATATCTGGAACTTTGACTGTATTTGGACTTGAAATGACTATTATGCCCTTGGGGATCGACTGTTGACCTAATCATGATTTGAGGGACCAAACTTGTTCTGTTTGACTTGAAACTTTATATGGAGATACTTTGGGATATTAGGGACCTTATTGACCCACCTTGAGCCATTGATTCAATGATTTTCCCTTGAATTAGTCAAACCCTAGTTTAGAGTTTCTGTGTAGGAGACTGCGTTTTGGAGCTTTGTGTTTTGAATAGCATGGGCAAATTTTGGGGTATGACAGCTGCCCCTGTTCAATTATCTTAAACCTGAAGATGTAGAGTGGTCTGTATGCCAGTCGGTATCTGAAGGTAGAAGATGATTGAACATAAGAATACCAAGAAATTTGCCCTATTTGAAGTAGGGACTTTTGTCGGAGATGGGCTTGTGGATGCCATCTGGTAGTTGAAGTCTGAGAAGATGTTGTTTGCGCGTTGATCGTGTCATTACCGTTCGTAGTAAATGAATTAGATCTTTTGGAGAGGTAATCGTGTCTACATCGTTCGTGATGATAGAATTAGACTATCTTGTCGTGTCAGCACCGTTCGTAGTAACTGAATTAGACTGTGGACGTCAGTGATCGTGTCTACACCGTTCGTGATGATAGAATTAGACCTCTGATATTTGATCGTGTCAGTACCGTTCGTAATATCTGAATTAGATCTTGGAGAGATAATCGTGTCTACATCGTTCGTGATGATAGAATTAGACTCTCTTGTCGTGTCAGCACCGTTCGTAGTAACTGAATTAGACTTGATTGGTCATTGATCGTGTCTACACCGTTCGTGATGATAGAATTAGATCTTTGAGCGTTGACCGTGTCAGTACCGTTCGTAGTAACTGAATTAGATCTTGGAAAGTTGGAGAATTCGTTCATTTGTCTGTACCTGCATTCTGGAAAAGGTAAGGTTAATTTTTATGCAATGTCATGATGCATGTAATGCATTTATGTGACGGGATTCTCAAAATAAATGAGATCCTAGCATGTTATGTACGCACTTGTCGCTATGCTTTATGTATTATGTACGAACGTGTATGCAGACGTATGACTATGATTTATGCTATTTGGACACATCTTGATTGAGAAGGTGGATCTCCACGTCATTGTAATTTTGATGTTTGATCTTATCTTGAAGGTGCTCAGTTGGGGATTTATGATTTGCTTGGGGATGACCAGTAACTTGATGTACCCTGACTGGAGATAAAAGACATTGGTAAGCCTTGTCGGAGAAAAGCAAAGTGTTGGAGAATCGATAGTGTTGAAGATATAAACTCTGTTGAGGAGCCCTGTCTTTGTCGGGACAAGAGTATTTGAAGATATCTTTTTAGTGATTACTCTGTGGGGATATGATCTTGCGAAATCAGCTTTGTGGGAAGACGCGGATGTCTTGAATGTTGTCTCCAGTATTATAGTACCTACCATTCCTGGATTTGATTAGGACACGCCACTGAGTATTTGGTAAAGATGTAAAACTGGACTTGCATAGATTTGCCCCAGTTAGTAGGAACTTTGGAAAGATTCGCCTCGCGAGGACTTTATGAGATATGAACTATGGGCGACATGCCCCTAGTGATCGCTGGTCCAGGACAATGCCCCATGTTGATTGGAAATAGG
The DNA here is from genome assembly GCF_029867415.1 of Vicia villosa. Taxonomy (NCBI): domain Eukaryota; kingdom Viridiplantae; phylum Streptophyta; class Magnoliopsida; order Fabales; family Fabaceae; genus Vicia; species Vicia villosa. Next base: position 126,446,814 of record NC_081185.1, read on the forward strand.
TTAAGATTTACTTGGATGCGTGCCCCTGATTACTTTTGGCATCTTTGAGAGATTCTCAGAATCTTGACTTGATTGCCCCAGATTGATTGGGCAAAACATGCCATGCCCCTTGTATACGTAGGAGACATTGCTTCTCGGGGTAATCTTGTCTGTCGGGATAACTTTCAGTCATTAGTTGTACCCTGTGCAAGTTCTTTCTGATGCTAACATTTGAAATTATGTAGCAGAATATGTTTAATAATGAATTCATGAGATGCAATGCATACATTTGTCTTGAGTTTTGAAAAAACATTAAAACAGGAGATGTAAGAGCGTGATATTTGTAAAAACATGATATTTGTAACAACGTGATGTTTGTAAAAATGAAGTATCAACTCAGCCTTTTTGGCAAACCTTAAGGAGTCGGGATACCTTTTGGTGACAGTATGCTTTCGGACTAACCATGCTTCAGTTAGGACTTTCAAGGGTTGTAACGTGGCTTGGTTAACGGTTTAAGAAACAAAGGATAAAGGCTCAAAATTTATTTATACCCATCCCCTTCTTCGTGATGTTCTTCAGCCCTAAGCTTAGTTAATTCAACTTACGCATTCAGATTCCAAGAGACTTTGGATTTGCACCTTTGATAATGATGATGGTTCATCAGCAGAGAGAACTTTTTGAGATGGCAGTCACTTCTTCCTTTTGGGTAGTCATAACATTGTGTTGTTCAGGAATTTATTGACTTCTCTTTTTTCATCTTTTTGATATCCCTAACTTTTGCCTGAACTGCCTCTTTTGAGCTTACAGTCAGCGGGATGCCTTGATTCTTGCCTAAGTCATCTTTTTGATTTTTGACTTAGCAGGCTTTTCTTTGTATATATGTTTTTCATTTTTTTTGAAAGATATTGACTGCCTTGCTTAATGATTGATGAACCATTATTGGCTTTTGGTTGTCATTTCCGACACTTCTTTGATGTGTGCGGATGAACGCTTGTGATTGAAACCCTTGCTGAAAGGTGTACTGACTGATTCTCTTAAAATAGAATGCACAGCCAAATTAACTGAGAACTACCCTGCCCCAGGTTATGATCGAGGGTTTTAATTAGTACAAGAAAGAAACTTCTACTTCTTGGGCTCAAAGGGGTTGACGAGGGATTAACATCCTTATATCTCCACTGTTTAGGAATTGAAACAATGCCTGTACATCGTCAGCGTAGTCTGCTCAAAAGCATACTGTGTGAGGTTGCGGTATCGCTTTCGTCATCCTCCCTCAGAAGGCTTACAGCTTAGCAGGAGTTGAATATCACAAAAACATATGCGGAATAAAGACATAATTAAAAATGAGTGATAACGAAATAATTTATTCAAGACAAACATATGCAATGCACTGATGATGATTATTAAAACAGATAATGTCTATCATGAGTCAAAATGTTTAAACAAACAGAATAGAAATTGCATATGAAAGTAGATCTAATGATCCAATAGTTCGTCCGTCTAGATCTTAATCAGTCTTGTCATGACTAGGCATAAGAGCGGCGATCACCACAGGAGTCTCAAGAGGGGTGAATTAGATTTCTCCATCATTAATCAGATCTTGAATCTTATTACTTAATGTCCAGCAATTGTTTGTGTAATGTCCAAGACTGTTGGAATGGTATGCGCATCTCGCATTGAGTTTTATAGCCATAGGTGTTAGAATTCTTAGGAGCATCCCTCCGAGTAATTAATCTGATCTTCAACAGATGTCGTAATGTTTGAGCGGAAGGCTCTGGATTTTGGTGAATTGACGCTTAGGTGCATCTGGCTTGCGTCGTTGTTGGTGTAGAGATTCAGAGTATTCGGGGTTCGAGCTTCCGGAATGTGTATCTAGTTGAGAAGACCAGAACGGGTCATGCTTTAGACCATATCTGTAGAGGAGTGTCAGAACGAGTCATACATTAGACCATATCTGAGGAGGAATATCAGAACGAGTCGTACGTTAGACCATATCTGTTGGAATGTCAGAACGAGTCATACATTGGACTATATCTGTTGAAGAATATCAGAACGAGTTATTCATTAAACCATATCTGAAGGGGAATGTCAGAACGAGTCATACATTAGACCATATCTGACTGAAGATACCGGAACGGGTCACACATTGGACCATATCTGATAGGGAGTACCGGAACGGGTCGCACGTTAGACCATATCTGATAGAGAATGCTTGCTTGTTAGAGTCGATGAGTTATTTGACGAAGTTTCGGAATGTAAAAGGGCTTGTCAGAATGAATCTCCCGCTCGATTATATCTGAGAGGAATGATTGTCGAGGCGGAACCTGAAAACAAAGTTAGAAATATGCGATGTCATGAATGCAAATGAAATGTTTTTCAAGGATCTTTTAAGGAATTTAGTTAGCAACATTGGAAAGTGATTTGGTCGCATATTTGTTTGAAGAATTCTGACTCTTGTCTTTGAACATCCTTCTTTGAGAGTCAAACTCACCATATCGAGTGGATCATCGCCTCTGATTCAGGATACTTCTGTTATTGGAAGGTATGTGGCCAAAGGAAAATAAATCCTCTTGCCCCTTGCTAGGTATCGAGTCTTTGAATAGGAAAGTATGCGGCCGGAGGAAAGTAAATCCTCTTGCCCCTTGATTAGGAAGTTCGTCCTTGATAAGAGCACTTAAAATTGTGCGCCCTAAATTCCTAAGATCCTTAAAAGGGTTGGTTAAATCATGTTATGCTCATGATGTCATGATGTCATGCAGATGCAATGCATTAAGTAAAGCATAAGGTCAAATTGTCCTACAGGCAAATCCTGCAAGAAAGTAGAAAGTTAAAGCGTAAGGCAATGAGGACGAAATGTCCTACAAGCAATCCTGCAAGGAAATAGAGAGTTAGAGCATAAGGTAATGAGGACGAAATGTCCTACAAGCAATCCTGCAAGGAAATAGAAAGTTAGATAACAAACAGGTCACACAAGAGTCCTTAGGTTTAAAGGCTTGCATGAAGTTGGTAGGTAAGTACCCCCCACTGAAGTTAAGTTGGTTCAACCTGTCCTATATAAAGATCGGGTTCTAGGGAGCTCATATCATTGACCTTTCTCGAAGGCGCTTATCTTAGTTCGGCAATCGAATCGCCAACCAAGAAGGTCCTGAAAGTCCAGTCCATATGAGTGTAGCTTCGAGTATCAACCAACTTCAGTCGGAACCAAAGCCAGCCATCTCGCTACTTTCTAATAGGCCAAAGTCAAGTTCAACTAGGGTTCTAGGGGCGAATTAGTGCTTAATGACACCACACAGCAGCCAAGTGTTTCCTCAAGTCGGGTCCCAAGGAACACCAGGACAAACAAATGTGTCACACTAACGATGGCCACCATATCAACCACATCAGTATACGCTGTGCAGTCTCCTTGGTCTCATGCCATTTACCTAAGGTACTCAGATCCGGGTTAGGATCTATCACACAAGCAAATACCCAAGACAGCCTTTGAAATATAAAGCAAACAAATCAAACAATTAAAGTGAATCCTAAACTCTAAGGTAACCCCTCTTTTAATCGAAAGCGTCCCCAGCAGAGTCGCCAGTTCTGTAATACGGTGAACTGACTTTTATAATCGAAATGTACGGTAAAGCAAGAGTCGCCACCGACTTTTATTTTATCCAATTTTAGGAAAGGCTAAAAGAACAGGAAAATACCTTTTGAAAGATTTTGAGTTCGGGGGGTAAGTTATGCAAAGGGAAGGTGTAAGGCACCCTTTGCATCCATGGTCATCCATGGGCTCTTAATTGCTTAGCTCACTTTTGAATTGTTTGAAATGTTTGAAAAGGAGGTGTAAAAAGTAAAAACTTTGAAGAAGAACTTTAGCTTATAAATAAGCGTAGTCTTTTTGGAAAAGTGTTTGAAAACTAATGGAAAAAGAGTTTGAATTTGAATTTAAAATAGAGCTAGCAATTAATAGCAACTACCCTAAGTTTTAAAAATCGTTCTTTTAGCTTTTCAGGCGAAAGGGTCTATCCATACCATGAGAGGGCAGGAAGTCTTTCAATTGGATGTTTTAAGGGTCATCGAGAGTATCGTTCGCCATAAGACTGTCCCATGCCATAAAGAGGGCAGGTAGTCTAAGGGAAGGATAAAATAGTCATTTAATATCTTTAGGCATCATGCGAGGATACCTTAGCAATAGGGACAATTATTTTCATAAGGCAACTTCGAGGGAGTTTCAATAACTTTAAAGGCAACATTTGCTTTAGGTATCCTCGGAATCGAGGGACTTTGACTATTATTAGGAAACAGAATTAAGGCAACAAGGCAGCAAATAATAAGGCAACAAGGCAACCAGAGGGATCACCCTAAAGGTGCGTGGGTGCAACAATCACGTGGTTAATTTCGATGACATTTATCTTGTAAAGTTAGTGATTCTACGTTCAGTTCATGGTTTATCACTCCCTAGGATTACTAACCACGCAGTTTAAAATAAATAAAAATCAAAGGCAGGAATTAAAAGTCCCACGCTATTACAATAAACACCTGCGGGGATGGGGAAAATTAAAAGACAGAAAAAATAAGAAGGGTCAATAATTAATTTTAAACATCGACGCTTTGATCTTCCTCGAACCCTGAAAATTAAAAGGAAGGTAAAATAAGGGTGAGTGCATTGATTATTCGAGACAAACCCTATTTTGGGCGAAAGGCAAAAAGAAAATAATATTTAAATAAAATAAATAAGGATTGGAAACTTAGCTCTGATGGTGCGTAGTCGGAGAATCTTGATTAACCCTGAAAAATGAAGAAGAGAAAGGGAAAGAATTGGGCGCGAAAATAAAAGGTAAAAATAAAATAAGATGTTCAAAGCAGAAATTAAATAAAAGCAAAAGATAAAAATTAAAATAGTATTTGAGCCAAGAAAGAGTTGGAAACTTAGCTTTTTAGTGGGTAAGGCGCGTGGCTGAAGGATTGTTGATTAACCCTAAAAGTTTGGCACAAAGAAGAGAAATGTTAGTGCATGAAAGTTCTATTTAACAAACCCTAATTTAACTATCACATGCCTACAAGGGTCAGAGAAAAACTTAAAGACGGATTAAAGAGGATTTTTAAAATCAAGGTTAACAAACCTAAAATCAATTATTGGTTATAAACCTAATTAATCAGTTAATTTAAATTAATTAAAATCATTAACTAAAACATGTAATTAAACCAATTCAAACAAATTATATATTTTTTAAAAATAATTTGGTAAGAATTTATATCATTTTTAAGAGTAGTAAAAAAAAGCTTTTTTAAAAAAATGGATTGTTCAAAAAAAGAAAGAAAAAAAAAACAATAGAATAAATAAAAAATAAATAAAGAAGACTTAGCTCTGGATCTGGCGTGTATGGCTTGTGATGCCCCATGGTGTTACTGCATATACTGGGACGTTGGATTGTTCTGCTGCTGGGATCCGATGGCTACGATTGATGGTGTACCGTGGTCTTCGTATGGGAGGCGCACCGGATTCATGAAGAAATACCTTGAAAAATAAAGCTGCGTGGTGTAGGGATCGAACCCACACCCTTGGTCTTCCCCACGCCTCCTTGTTGCCATTTGGACTATCTTGATTTCGCTGAAAGAAAACCAACAACAAACAATTAATAAGAAACAAACGTTTAATGGTTAAGTCAAAAAAAAGAAGTCAAAGTGGGCCCCCCCTGTGCATTGAGTGACGAATCAGGATGACGGAAAGTGGTTGGAATTGTTGACTAGCCAGCAAAGAAGCGCCACGCGTGATGGAGGAAAGGAGAGAGAACGCCATCTTTGACCAGCGAATGATGCTTCCACACGCGTGCAGTCAGCGCCATGTCATCGTCTTCAACCTGGCCACCTGCGGATTCACTTACGCTTTTTGTTGCGGATTTACCTGCGGATTTTTCCGCCGGTATTTCGTCCTCCATGGCCAACTTTCAAAACCTGCAAAACAAAGATCTAACAAAGCACAAAACCATCCAGATCCCCTAAATCAATCATCACGAATCTAATGGTGGGGTTATATTGGCCTAAAAACGCATGGATCATAGGAGACGAAATCAAAACCTCTTTTTGCCCTAGTAATGGTGGCCTTTAATTTAGGCACTAAAGCTCCGTTTTAAAGGTCCAATCCTGCTCTAAAGAATGTCAGGGACTCAATCAAAAGGTTAGATTCAAACAAAACACGATGAAATATGATATACGAAATTCAAAGTATGAATGAAACATTTTGAACATGATACCATGGCTGTGCGTGTTATGGGGATTGATCAAGAGCGCATTCTCACTCTATGTTACCTTAGGAAGAGAAGTGGACGATTGGTTTACACTGCAAATGGCTGGAATGAGTTGATACGAATTTGTTTGTTTCTTGAAATTTCTCCTTGCAAGAACCCTAGCTTTTCCTCCCCTCTTTTTTCGTCCTCTAGTCTGAATGTATGTTGTGAATATATAAGGGACCAAATTAGGTCACAATATTTGGAGAGAATCAAATAACAATCATGTGCTTTGATGGTGAGAAATTTGATTGAAATTTGATTGAAAATTTTCTATTTTTGTGTCAATCTCTTGCCAATCATATCTCCACGAATTTACAATCATTTACCATGCTTTGGAGGTTCAATATTTGACACAAAAATAATCTCATCCCAATCTTTGACTATTTCTAATATTTTATTCAATTTAAATTGAATTTAAATGATTAAATTCAAAATATAAGTAAATAAAAATAATAAAAATAATAGAAGGGGCCTATGGGTCGTGGATAAGTTTAGGATTAAGTTTAAGAACCAAGGCTTAGGCCCATGGGCTCAAAAGATCAAAATTATTCACTTTGCACTTCATGCATTTTCTCAATTTTGCCCAATTTTAACCCTATGTATCTCTCTCAATTTTCATGCTATGGAGGAGATCTAGGACTTTTTAGAGACCTTAGAGAGTCCTCTAACCATTGTCTTTGGTCTCACATCAAAATTATTTTCCATGCTCCTTTTATGCCCTTTTGAAAAAAGTGTCTTCTTGTTGACTTTTGAAAAGGACCTATAATGTATGAAGCCATATCTCTTAAACCATTGACCTACGAGCTCTGATTCTTGGGCCATTGGATAGAGGAATGAATTCCCTTCAAAATGAGCTTTAGTGGGAATTTTTCTGATCAAGTATGAATATTTGGTGATTTTTCAAAGTTTGGTTGACTTTTTCAGTTCATGCCCAAAATAGTAACTTTTGACTTTTGACCTCTCTGATCTTTTCTTGCATCATCATGATCAACCCTTGATCAAATGATGATTTTAGGGTTATGAGGATGTTGTTGACCAAATATCTGGAACTTTGACTGTATTTGGACTTGAAATGACTATTATGCCCTTGGGGATCGACTGTTGACCTAATCATGATTTGAGGGACCAAACTTGTTCTGTTTGACTTGAAACTTTATATGGAGATACTTTGGGATATTAGGGACCTTATTGACCCACCTTGAGCCATTGATTCAATGATTTTCCCTTGAATTAGTCAAACCCTAGTTTAGAGTTTCTGTGTAGGAGACTGCGTTTTGGAGCTTTGTGTTTTGAATAGCATGGGCAAATTTTGGGGTATGACAGTTTGGTTTTTCGAACACAACCTTTTGTTATTCTACTACACCATTATTCATAACATAGTAGCACAAATGTTTCCCTTTGGCAGCTTCATCTGGGATGTAATCCTCTTCATTTTTGATACCTCTGACACTCTGTCAAACTCAACAGGCAAAATCGACACAATCCCGTAATTTATGATGAAGTCTTCACCATAATTTTCATCCACCATTTCATCTTCTAGAGACGGTTCATAATTGGATCTTCTTCCTCTTCACCATCAGATGCTGGAGTATACTCTGAAGGATAGAAAAACACTTAGAAAGGGGGGGGGGGGGGGTTTGAATAAGTGTAGTCTTAAAAACTTGAACGATAAAAATAAATTGCACAGTTATTTTTATCCTGGTTCGTTGTTAACTAAAGTACTCCAGTCCACCCCCGCGGAGTGATTTACCTCACCTGAGGATTTAATCCACTAATCGCAACAGATTACAATGGTTTTCCACTTAGTCCGCGACTAAGTCTTTTAGAGTATCCTGATCACAACCTGATCACTCCAGGAACAAATGCTTAGACACAAGCTAAGACTTTCTTAGACTATCCTGACCACCACGTGATCACTCTAATTATAACTGCTTAGACACAAGCTAAGACTTCCTAGAGTATCCTGATCAACACTTGATCACTCTAGTTACTTACAAATTAATGTAATCAAATAAGAGTTTTACAATGCTTCTTAAAAGCTATAATCACAACAGTGGTATTTCTCTTAACGTTTAAGCTTAATCTCACTAATATATTACAACAGCAATGTAGTGAGCTTTGATGAAGATGAAGTTTCTGAGCTTTGAATTTGAACAGCGTTTCAGCAAGTTAATTGTTAGCAAATCGTCAATCTTGCTTCTCATCAGAACTTCATATTTATAGGCGTTTGAGAAGATGACCGTTGAACGCATTTAATGCTTTGCGTGTTCCGTACAGCTTTGCATTTAATGTTTCACGCTTTTGTCAACTACCTCGAGCCTTGTTCACGCTGTGTCTACTGACGTTGCCTTTAATAGCTTCCAACGTTCCTTTTGTCAGTCAGCGTAGCCTGCCACCTGTACTTTCTTCTGATCTGATGTTTGTGAATATAATATTTGAATATCATCAGAGTCAATCAGCTTGGTGCATAGCATCTTCTTGTCTTCTGACCTTGAAGTGCTTCTGAGCGTGATACCATGAGAACTTCAGTGCTTCTGCTTCTGACCTCAAGTTCTTCTGATGCTTTCATAGACCCATGTTCTGATTCTGCCTTGACCATCTTCTGATGTCTTGCCAGACCATGTTCTGATGTTGCATGCTGAACCTTCTGAGACAAAGCTTCTGAGCGCTGATTTGTGCATACTCTTTATATATTTCCTGAAAGGGAAATTGCAATGTATTAGAGTACCACATTATCTCACACAAAATTCATATCCTTGTTATCATCAAAACTAAGAATATTGATCAGAACAAATCTTGTTCTAACAATCTCCCCCTTTTTGATGATGACAAAAACATATATAAATGATATGAATTTGCGATCTGAAAGAGCAGACGGCTAAAGACAAATTACACAGCTATAGCATAAGCATGTGAATATGTCTCCCCCTGAGATTAACAATCTCCCCCTGAGATGAATAATCTCCCCCTGAAATAAATACTCGAAGAACTTTAATAATAAAAGACTTCCCTGATTATTTCGGTAGAGACGATCACATAAGCTTCTTGCTTCTGATAATTCATAGCTTCTGACTTTTTCTTCCATTGGACAGCTTCAGAACTTGAATTTGTTTAGATCCCTAGAACACTCACAGCTTCTGATTCCTGCTTCCATTTAGGACAGCTTCAGAACTTGAATTTCTTTGATCTTCAGAACATTCACAGCTTCTGATTCCTGCTTCCATTTAGGACAGCTTCAGAACTTGAATTTCTTTGATCTTCAGAACATTCACAGCTTCTGATTCATGCTTCCATTTAGGACAACTTCAGAACTTGAGTTTTCTGGATCTTTAGAACATTCACAGCTTCTGATTTCTGCTTCCCTCGGATAGCTTCAGAGCTTTGAATTTCTTCTTACATCACTTCATGCTAGATTGTATCATAACATTGTTGAATGTACCAGAGCATCATCAGAGCATCTCTACATCCTGAAATGTTACAGAACAAAACTAAACGACAAAAGTCAGCATGAATGAGTTAGAACATAAAATGTGTATCAGAACACAAAATATGTATCAGAGCCATATAAGCCTTATAGAATGTATCAGAGCAAATAGACAATGATTTGGATCATATTCTATTATCAGAATTTCTGATCATTCTTGCTTCTTGCTTCTGATTCTGAAGCTTCCTAACACTCAGCTTGCTTCAAGAATCCAAGAGCTTGATTCATCTTGTTGCTTCTTATGTTGATTTTGAATCTTCGATTCCTGCAACAACACAACTTAAAAACATATGAAGCTTGCAGCTTCTGTTAGTAAATGTGGGGTCTTTTTAGTCGGTAACTGATAATATTAATCAGATCATTTATCATATATTTTCTCCCCCTTTTTGTCATAACATCAAAAAGAATAAAAGATTCAGATGTAAAGCAAGAGACAAAAGGAAAGAAACATAAATAACTTTTCATTGATTTCAACAAGAGAGATTACAAAAGAGGAATGCAGGAAAACAGATGCAACAAGGAAGGAAAAAATAGAGGGAATGTGGGGAAGGAAAACGTTCTAGGGAAGGGAAACGTTTGACGGACAATAAAAGAAATGATGAATGGCATTTAATGTTATTTGACGTGAGGAGAGATAATAATGACAAAAGACGAGATTTGCACAGTTACCTAAGTAGACGTCCCCTCAACTGCACGCACGCTTGTCCAGAAATAGTGAACACGTGTTTACCACCTGGACAGCCAGTTACAGCTGTTTTTCTTTTAAAGAGATTCTGAATCAACTTAGACAATGAAACGTTAGTAATAACTGAATCACAATTTCTAATTGATTTCAATCAGAACTTCTTAAAAAAATAATCCAATTTCATTTCAGAAGATACTCATACATAAGATCTTCTCATCTTCTCATTATGGACATAAATCCATACTGATATTCTTCAGAATGAACTTAAACCTATCTTCAGCAAGGGGTTTTGTAAAGATATCAGCCCATTGATGGTCTGTATCCACAAAGTTTAAAGATATAACACCCTTCTGAACAGAGTCCCTTATGAAATGATGTTTAATCTCAATATGTTTAGCTTTTGAATGTAAAATAGGATTCTTAGATAAACATATAGCAGAAGTATTATCACAGAAAATAGGAATGTTACTCTCACATATCTGATAATCTTCCAGCTGACTTCTCATCCAGAGCATTTGTGTGCTACAACCAGCAACAACAACATATTCTGCTTCTGTTGTTGAGAGGGCAATAGTAGCTTGCTTCTTGCTGTACCATGAGATCAGATGACTTCCAAGAAATTGACAACTTCCAGAAGTGCTCTTTCTTTCTATTCTATCTCCAGCATAGTCAGCATCACAGAATCCTACTAAGTTGTAATCTTTAGATCTTCTGTAAACTAAACCAACATTAGTAGTACCTTTCAGATACCTTAGAATTCTCTTAACCGCAGTTAAATGAGATTCTCTTGGATCTGATTGGAATCGAGCACACAAGCAAACACTGAAGAGAATGTCAGGTCTAGAAGCAGTTAGATATAGAAGAGATCCAATCATACCTCTGTACAACTTCTGATCTACCTTCTTACTTACCTCATCCTTACCCAGTACACATGTTGGATGCATAGGAGTTTTGGCTTCTTTGCTTTCAGAAAGATTAAACTTCTTCAGAAGTTCTTTCACATACTTCGTTTGATGAACATAGGTTCCATCGGAAGTTTGGTTGATTTGAATCCCAAGGAAGTACTTGAGTTCTCCCATCATGCTCATTTCAAATTCAGCCTGCATAGACTCAGCAAACTCCTTTCCAAGTGTAGCATTAGATGTTCCAAAGATAATATCATCAACATATATTTGACAAATTAAAATATCCTTTTTAAATGTTTTACAAAAGAGAGTAGTGTCCACTTTTCCTCTAGTGAAACCATTTTCCAGAAGGAAAGAACTCAAACGTTCATACCAAGCTCTGGGAGCTTGTTTCAATCCGTATAATGATTTCTTTAATTTAAAAACATGATTTGGAGACATGGAGTCTTCAAAACCAGGAGGTTGATGGACATAAACTTCTTCATCTATGTAACCATTTAAGAAGGCACTCTTAACATCCATCTGATAAAGAGTGATGTTGTGTTGAGTGGCAAAAGAAATTAATAGACGAATAGATTCTAACCTGGCCACTGGTGCAAAGGTTTCTGTGTAGTCAATCCCTTCTTGCTGACTATAACCCTGAGCAACCAGTCTGGCTTTGTTTCTTACCACTTCACCTTTCTCACTCAGCTTGTGTTAGCTGAAGATTTCGTTTTGTAGTATTTATCCTTCGAAGAAGTAGAAAATCGAAGGAAAGATGGTTACTGATGGCCATCCCTTAAAAATAAAAGAATGGCTACTGATGGTCATGCTTCGAGAGTAAAGATTTCTAAGTTCGCTATGAAGATAATGAATACTGAAAGCTAGTGAAAAGTATGTGTCTTCGGGGACTTAGACAAATTTATAAATATATTCAAGTATTACTACTTAGCGTGTTTTTTTCGTAGTGTTTGTTTAATACACTGCCACGCGTCGAAGACAGACTCAGGCGGGAAGATTTGAAATTCGAAGACGGTTTCGTAACTGTCCAAGTAACAGATGGCATCGCTAGAAGTTCTTATGAGAAACGTGGCAGCAGATTAGTATAGGACCGTTAAGGTCGAAACTAGTATAAATAGGAGTCTTAATGTTAGGATTCTGTGTGTTCATTTTGTACAAATCACTCACATATTTACTCAAGTATCAAGCGTTAAGAGAAAGAGTTCGCTGAGAAAATGTACGTATGACACCACCATTTTAATACATGTGTATTATCTTTTGTTTTTAAATATCTTCCAGAATTACTGCATTTCGTTTACTTCTTGCCATTTACATTTCTGTATCTTTACTTTAATGTCATTTACTTTCGAATTACTTTCATGTTATTTACTTTCAAAGTCTTTAACATTTCTGCAGTTTAAGATTCTTTACGTTTTCAATAGTCCTTTTAATTTCTTATGTTATGTTACTTATCTTTTCGCTGAAGTCACATTTATATATAACAAAGTGATTGTCAAGACTATTTGTTCTTTAATCGAACAACGCTTATTGAAGAAGACAAATAATGAATATGGTTCGAATGAACGTTGATGACAATCTTATTGACTATGTGTCCTAGGATCAATCTAGTCGATCCTGCGAGTAACCAAATCATATTTATTATAGTTTGGAAGACTAGCGGTTGTTTACCGGAAATCACCGTAAACAGCTTGTTTCTGAAAACCCACTTAGTACCGATGATGTTAAATCCTTTTGGTTTAGGAACCAAGTCCCATACATCATTCCTTGTAAACTGATTTAGTTCTTCTTGCATGGCAATTATCCAGTCTGGATCTTCTAGAGCTTGATCAACAGAAGTTGGCTCGATCAAAGAAACAAGACCTAATTGACATTCTGCATTGTTCTTAAGGAATGCCCTTGTTCTGATGGGATCATCTTTCTTTCCAAGGATCACATCTTCTGAATGAGCTGAGGCAAGTGTAGGTGATCTTCTGACAGTTGGTTCTTCAGAAATCCTCAGATTCTCTAAAGATGCTGCAACTTGATCTTCTGATCCATTGCTTCTGAGACTGCTAGCTTCTGCAGCTTTGCTTCTTGGTTCTTCAACTTCTGATATATCAATATCAAAATCTGCAAAATTCTCAAACTGCTTTGGTTTTTCAAGACCAAGCTTATCATCAAACCTGGTATTGATTGATTCTTCAACAATCAATGTTTCAGTATTGTATACTCTGTAGCCTTTAGAGCGTTCAGAATATCCAAGAAGGAAACACTTTTGTGCTTTAGAATCAAACTTACCAAGATGATCTTTAGTTATCAGAATAAAACATACACATCCAAAAGGATGGAAATATGAAATGTTGGGCTTTCTGTTCTTCCACAATTCATAAGGAGTCTTATTTAGAATAGGTCTGATAGAGATTCTATTCTGAATATAACATGCAGTGTTTATTGCTTCTGCCCAGAAATGCTTAGCCATATTGGTTTCATTGATCATGGTTCTGGCCATTTCTTGTAGAGTCCTATTCTTTCGCTCTACAACTCCATTTTGCTGTGGAGTTCTAGGACAAGAGAAATCATGGGCAATACCATTTTCTTTGAAGAACTCCTCAAAGAATCTGTTCTCAAATTTGCCACCATGATCACTTCTGACCTTTATGATTTTACACTCTTTCTCAGATTGAATCTGAGTGCAGAATTCAAAGAACACTGAATGAGACTCATTCTTGTGTTTCAAGAACTTTACCCATGTCCAGCGGCTATAATCATCAACGATGACTAATCCATATTTCTTCCCTCTGACAGATGCTGTTTTGACTGGGCCAAATAGATCAATGTGCAAGAGTTCTAACGGCCTTGAGGTAGAAACAACATTCTTAGACTTGAATGCAGGTCTGGAGAACTTGCCCTTCTGACATGCTTCACAAAGAGCATCTGATTTGTATTTCAGATTTGGGAGTCCTCTGACTAGATTTAGTTTGTTAATCTGAGAAATCTTTCTCAAACTAGCATGTCCTAATCTTCTGTGCCAGACCCATTGCTCTTTAGAAACAGACATAAGACAAGTCACCTTCTGCTTCTTAAGATCAGAAAGATCAATCTTATAAATGTTGTTCTTCCTCTTGCCTGTAAATAGGATTGAGCCATCCTTCTGACTTACAGCCTTGCAAGACTTTTGATTGAAGATTATATCATAACCATTGTCACTTAATTGACTTATGGACAATAAGTTATGCGTTAATCCTTCTACAAGAAGTACATTAGTTATGGAAGGAGAGTTACCAAGACTTATGGTTCCAGAGCCAATGATTTTGCCCTTCTGATCTCCTCCAAACTTGACTTCTCCACCTGGTTTAAGCACCAGGTCTTGGAATGTAGACCTTCTTCCCGTCATGTGTCGCGAGCACCCAGAGTCCAGGTACCATGACATTTTGCTTTCTGTCCTCTTTGCCGCCAAGGATATCTGCAATAGGAATAATCTTTTCCTTAGGTACCCACAATTTCTTGGGTCCTTTCTTGTTAGTTCTCCTCAAGTTCTGATTGAACTTGGGTTTAGCAAAATATTTAACAGGAGGAACAGCATGATATTTCTTATTCTGAGTTCCATGATATTTCTTAGGTTGTGTGTTAGAAAGTATAAGATAAGTATTTTTAGTATCGTCTCCTCAGGGATTGATGCGATATTATCGCCGTTCTACAGCTTAGTGTATTTTGAGTTAAGGCTCTGGATGTTTTTAGTATCATGAAAGATAAATAGCATTAAAAGAAATTAAAGACAATAAATTCGGGTTTAAAAACGATTTGGTAAAACTGTGTCAAGATTAGTGTTCATTAGTTTGCTTCATATGTACTCCAAAGATTATATATATGAACCTATTCATGATTAATACAACCACGTATCCTCTCGATACTGTTTATCTCTAAAGCAATATCGTGATTATTATCATATTCACCGTCAGATGATCTCTCATGCCGACAATCAACATGATAATCTTAAAAGCTTGATACTTGTGAATATCAACTCACAAATCTATCTCTAGAGTTTGTTTATTGATAGATGAATATCTTTTAGGTCTAGCTTTGAAACATATCTCTCAATAGTGATCCAAAACAACAAATGAAACATAAATAACAAGATATTCACCATGTATTAATCATTAACCAAGTTCATACATAATAGATCAAAGAAAGTACATATTTACAAACTAACTACCTCTAATCTTGACACAAGATGAAACTTAGCCCTCCATATCCATGGAAGCTTCAACAACAAGCAACAATACAAGACCTCCTAGCATAGAAATCCAAAGATGATGAAGAAATATGCTTGAGAAATCTTGAATATGGATGAGTTTTTCTTCTTTCTTCTCTTGCCCTAGAGTGTGTGTTTTGTTGGAATGAAAAAGTGACAAGATAAGATCACAAAAATATCTCCAAGTGCCTAAAAGTAGCCACTTGAAAAAGTACCGCCGCTTAGCGCCAAGGCGGCCGCTAAGCGGTCCTCAAAAAATATCTGGTTCCACGCTGGAGGCCGCTAAGCGGGATTAGGCCGCTTAGCGGAACTTGCTGAGCACAAAATCTTCCCTCGCCACTGGAAAGCGCGCTTAGTGGCCGCTAAGCGGCCCTTGCTGAACCAAAATTCTTCCTTTGGTCTCCAAACTTGCTCCAACATGTCTCAATACCTCCATATACTTCCCAAAGTGCATAAAACCTACAAAAAGCAAAAGAAAAGCTTATAATTAAGAGATTTACTACCAAACTAAATGTTATTTATTTACACTATATCATACCAAAATTAAATGGAAAGAGTGTGAGAAAAGTTATCAAAATACCACAAAAGTTATCAACAAATATTCACATTTTGGATTCTAACAACTCTCCCCAACTTTGACCTTTGTTTGTCCTCAAACAAGAACAACTCAACAAGCACAAAAATAATATTTACAAAGTTAGCAACATAAAGAGAATGGTTCAAACTTGACTTACTTGCATGCTCCATAACCATCCCTTGCTTGTACAAGATCAAAACATGAATATGAGCTAGGTTCTAAATACAAACACTTCATCACACTTGCATTATTCAAAATGATGTTCAAACTTGAATCACCTATAATCAACTTCAAAAATGAAGGACAAAGTGCTATAATCATGCTAGCACAAAGGACTTATCACTCTCCCTAACAATTGTGCACATTCAAGACAATTCATACATTCATCTAACTAAGTACCCAAAATGATAGAAGCAAAGATCACGAGGGCTTTTTCGGTTGTAACTTGGCTCGGTTCCAAACAAGTGACATTTCTACAAGGCCAATGAATCAAAAAGGGACAATTGCATGAAGAGCATTTATTCAATCACACTATTTACACAAACTTTCTTATTTCTCCCTTTTGACTTAACAACACTACAATGCATTCTTTCTTTTGTCTTTTGATTTTTCATCTCATTGAACTTTTTCTTTTCTTTTTCATATTATTCTTTTTCTTTTTGAATGCATTGTTCTATTATACCACCATTTCCTTTATTTCTTTTCTCAAGTAAACTCCTCTCTCCCCAACTTTGAACAATTCAACAATTCCACATAATCATGCTCTTCATTTAAGGTTTAAATGTAATTGGGTTAAGTGTCTACCAAAGAAAATATTTTCCAAGTGAGTCAAAAGTTTTCTCTATTTGCTTTTCTTCAACAAACTCAATAAGGAAGTACTTACTAGCTTGTCGGTTCTCATTCAACTCACTTGGCAAAATCAAAATTTACGGCTCAAAATTGGTTTCAATTGATCACACTCTCACATGTGGCCTTTTGGAAGGTGGTTTTTCTCGTATTACACAAAAAAAATTGCCTCGATCACTTCTAAGTTCTAACACTTTAAACAAAGCAGATTAAGCATGAATCGTCCCAGTTAACATCAATTGCTAGCACACACAAAAGTCTATAGTACACAATGGAAAGTCCTCTCACTTATGTAGTTATGTCCTAACTAGATTCAAATATGAACAAAATCTTTCACATGCAAAGTGATGACAAGTTTTTGTATAAAGCACCTAAATCATATTCACACTAATATCTACAAAGCAAGAAAATCGTTACCTTAGCATGCACCACATCAAGAGCATTATCATCACCATCAAACTTTGATGTTACCCCTCTTTGATAAGACTTTGCTTGCTTGAGTTTTTTTCTATTCATCACAAGGACAAACAACAAAAATTTTCTTATAATTACTAATATTATGTTCAAACACAATTACTACTATTATATTATTAGTACTATTATTATATTTACTATAACTATATTATATAACTACACAAACTTAACACTATAGTAAAAACACAAAATATAACACACACCTAATATAATATAATATATTAGAGACAAATTGCCAATGGCAAATGCCTCAAAGATGTCTTAGTAGCATCATTTGCTACTTCATTACAACAAAACAAAACACATCCCTAAGGATGGTAACAAAATAATCAATCAACTAACTATTCAACAGAAAATTAAAGTACTAGTAAACAAACACAATAAACATAACAACATCACCAAATGATATGCATCATCACTCATCACCATTGTCCTCTTCTTCATGATTTCCTTCTTCACCCTCTTCTTCATTTTCTCCTCCCCCATTCCTAAAGAATGGCCTATCCTCCGGATAGTTACAAATGGCCTCATACTGCTCATTTGTAGTAAAAGATGTTACACTGGAAGGATCGCTCATCTTCAAGTACAAGCGGTGCAAGGAGTCGTGAATGGTAGCCTCCGACCTGCGCAAAGCATCCATATAATCCCAACTATACCTGCAAGCCATTTGCTGATTATACCTTGCTTGGCCGGCAGGAGGAGCTACAGCCTCAGGTTGTGGTTGACGACCCCTTGCCCGTGGAGAACAAAACCGAGCAACATAACTGTCATCCACCTTGCTAGTGATAGTCATGTGAACCTCATCTGGGATCTCCACTCTAGCTCTCCTGCACAATCCCATAATCAAAGCAGGATAAGGAAGTTGACCCGCAAGTCGACTCCCTAAAGAGTGCCCACTAGAAGCCACCTCTCGCATCTCATCAGAAATGAGCTGAGCAATGTCAATCTCTACACCTGTCATCATAGCAAATAATAAACAGGAGTTAGCTAAAGTAAGATCACTGTTGTGGCTCTTCGGCTTCAAGTTGTTCAGAAGCAGGGTGAGGTAGAGCTGAGCCATCTGATTCATATTCCCTCGATCCATCTTCACTGGTATGCCAGATGGGTTAAGAGAAAAACCACGACTCTCAAAAGAAAGAGTCTCTGCTACTTCATCCATGTTCCACTGCCTTGCTCTATGTATCCTTGCATATTCACACCCATTTTCAGGAAGGGCTAAAGGATCACCAAGATAAGAGCTAATGGCAGCCCGGTTGAATGAAATCACTCTCCCCCTAACAACGGGTTTTCTCACATACTTCGTATCTTCTGTTGGCATCGCATTAGCATAAAATTCCCTTACAATATCCACATTGATACGAGTACTTGGCTGCAAAAGAACATCCCACCTACGATGGTGCATGTTTTCCATAAATTGCCTGTACTCCCCATTGGGCTTAAGGTCAAATATTTTCTCAGTTAAAATTTTTCTGCCACACAGCCGTCCAAACCACTCTTGGTGTTCAGCACTCAAAAATCTTGCACTGTCGAATTGAGGTGCTTCAGGAACGGGAGCTTGTCCAGAACTAGAGCCTGGAAACCGTCCTCTTTTGCTTCGGTTTTGTCGAGAAGCCATCTGCAAATTACAACAAAAAGCACACCACACTGTTAAACACATAATATTGCAGTTAAACATAGCTAACTAGTGGTGCTGGACCCGACTTTGAATGCTTAAACAAGACTGAACCAGGAAAAGAATTATTTTTCTGTCATCAGCATCCGCCGCTTAGCGGGGTCACGGCCGCTTAGCGGCCCTGCGATTTCTCAGAAAAATTCTGCAGAAATGCAGTCTGCTAAAGCATGCTTCTCCTACAATTTCTTCACTTCTTCTACATCAACAATGGCAACCAGTGATGAATGCACTATTACCTCTACTCCTAATCACAAAACTAACCTAATTTACACAAACTAGGGTGCTTAACACACATTTTTCAGAAATTCATTCTCAAGAACAACAATCTAATTACAATCTAAACCTAAAATCTACAAACATAAACAATTCTAAACATCACCTACTACTACTATCAATTTACACAAACTATTTCAAAGAAAAGAACAACATTTACCTTGCACAACCAAATGAACAGAGAGAATTGAGGTAGATGAGATGAACACAAGAAATTCCTTCAAACAATGAATGCAAAGGTTGAAAGGGGAAAGGAGGGAACTTGGAGACTTGAAAGTTTTGGAAGAAATGAGGTGGCTAGGGTTTCTGGCCGCTCAGCCCCTCATAACTTGCTTCCCCATTGAACTGGGCCGGGTCAGACCCTTTGGCCCACTTTTTTTTTTCTGCATTTTTGTGTGGCCGCTTAGCGGCGTGATGGCCGCTTAGCGGTATCAGTAAAAAGCTGTTTTTCAGCAGCAAACATAGCAGTCCCCCAAGCCCCGATTTTTCTCGACTTTCCTAACAGTCATAACACACACAAAACAAGAAATACTTACAATGTTGGGGTGCCTCCCAACTAGCGCTTTGTTTAACGTCGGTTAGCTCGACGGTCCGAGGCGGCTTTACGGATCAAAAATCGGAACGGCTTCCGAACTTCGATCGACTTCACCACCAAGATACGGCTTGAGTCTTTGACCATTCACAGTCCAACTTTCATTTGTCGTCGGATTTTCAAGCACAACCGCTCCATAGTCTTTTACTTCTTTGATTCGGAACGGACCCGACCACTTCGACTTTAATTTACCCGGAAACAACTTCAATCTTGAATTAAACAGTAGAACCATTTGACCTTCTTTGAAATCCTTCTCCACAATCTTTTTATCATGATATCCTTTCACTTTCTCCTTGTAAATTTTGTTGGATTCATAGGCTTGTAATCGCAATTCTTCCATCTCAAGCAATTGCAATCTTCTCATTTCACCACTTGCCTTCGGATCAAAGTTAAGCAACTTCAAGGCCCAAAATGCCTTATGCTCCAATTCTACGGGTAGATGACAACTTTTCCCGTAAACCATTTGAAACGGAGTAAAACCAATCGGTGCCTTGTATGCCGTACGGTAAGCCCATAAAGCATCATCCAACTTCTGTGACCAATCCTTTCTTGACGACGAAACTGTTTTTTCCAAGATTCTTTTGATTTCTCGGTTGGAAACTTCGGCTTGACCATTAGCTTGTGGATGATAGGCCGTGGTTACTTTGTGCTTCACACCATATTGTTGTAAGACTTTTTCTAGTTGTGTGTTGCAAAAATGTGAGCCACCATCACTAATGAGAATCCTTGGTGTTCCAAACCTTGTGAAAATGTTTTTCTTCAAGAACTTGATTACGGTCTTTCCATCCGCCTTCGGACATGCTAACGCTTCCACCCATTTTGAAACATAATCAACCGCAACCAATATATACTCACAACCAAAAGATGAAGGAAATGGTCCTACAAAGTCTATTCCCCAACAATCAAACACTTCCACTTCTAACATATTTGTCAATGGCATTTCATTCCTTTTACTCACTCCACCACTTCTTTGACAATTATCACAACTTTGTGCATGCAAGTAAGCATCTTTGAACAACGTCGGCCAATAGAACCCGGATTGAAGAACTTTTGCCGCCGTTCTTTGCCCACCATAATGCCCACCATAAGGTGAATTATGACAATGCCACAAGATTCTCATTGCTTCCTCTCTCGTCACACATCTTCTTAGCACACCATCCACACCAATTTTGAACAAGTATGGATCATCCCACACATAGAATTTGGCATCATGGAGAAACTTCTTTGTTGCACTTTTACTCCAATCTTCCGGCATCCAACCCGATGCCTTATGATTAGCCATGTCAGCAAACCACGGCCTTTCTTCCACCATGAACAACTTTTCATCCGGGAATGATTCCAAAACCTCTTCTTCTTTGTTTGTTACCTCTTCATTCACCAACCTTGATAAATGGTCCGCCACCAAGTTTTCCGCTCCCTTCTTGTCTCTAATCTCTAAGTGGAATTCTTGTAGCAACAATATCCACCTAATGAGCCTTTGCTTTGAGTCCGGCTTGGTAAGCAAATACTTTATCGCTGCATGGTCAGTGTAAACAACAAATTTCGAACCAATTAGATAAGACCTAAATTTTTCTAATGCATATACAATAGCTAGTAGTTCTTTTTCCGTTGTTGCATAATTAATTTGTGCTTCATTAAGAACCTTACTAGCATAATGTATAGCATGAAAATTTTTTCCTTTTCTTTGACCCAACACCGCTCCTACCGCATAATCACTAGCATCACACATTAGTTCAAAATCAAGTTTCCAATCGGGTGCTATGATTATGGGAGTAGTGGTCAATCTTTGTTTCAATTCATTAAAAGCTAAAAGGCATGCATTATCAAAAACAAAAGACTTATCTTTGTTGAGCAAGTTGCTCAAAGGCTTTGCAATCTTTGAGAAGTCTTTGATGAATCTCCTATAGAATCCCGCATGGCCTAAGAAGCTTCGAATTCCTTTGACATTTGTTGGCGGTGGTAACTTCTCAATAACCTCCACTTTTGCTCGATCGACTTCAATTCCTTTGGAAGAAACTTTGTGACCAAGAACTATGCCTTCGGTAACCATGAAATTGCATTTTTCCCAATTGAGGACCAAGTTGGTTTCAACACATCTTTTCAACACGGCATCCAAATTCTTCAAGCAAAGATCAAATGAGGCTCCAAAAACGGAGAAGTCATCCATGAAAACTTCCATTGTCTTTTCTATGAAGTCCGAGAAGATAACTTGCATACATCTTTGGAA
This sequence comes from Vicia villosa, assembly GCF_029867415.1. Classification (NCBI taxonomy): domain Eukaryota; kingdom Viridiplantae; phylum Streptophyta; class Magnoliopsida; order Fabales; family Fabaceae; genus Vicia; species Vicia villosa. The sequence continues at coordinate 126,469,028 of NC_081185.1, forward strand.
AGTGGCCGGTGCATTACACAATCCAAACGGCATTCGTCTATAAGCAAAAATTCCAAAGGGACAAGTGAACGCCGTTTTCTCTTGATCTTCCGGATTGACCGAAATTTGGTTGTACCCGGAGTAGCCATCCAAAAAACAATAGAACTCTTGACCCGATAACCTTTCCAACATTTGGTCCATAAAAGGTAAAGGGAAGTGATCTTTCCTAGTAGCTTGGTTAAGCTTTCGGTAATCAATACACATCCTCCAACCCGTCACGGTCCTTGTCGGAATCAACTCATTCTTTTCATTTGTGATCACGGTCATTCCTCCTTTCTTTGGTACCACTTGGACTGGACTCACCCATGCACTATCGGAAATAGGATAAATCATTCCGGCTTCCAATAGTTTCACCACTTCTTTTCTTACAACTTCTTTCATTGTAGGATTCAACCGACGTTGAGGTTGAGCTACCGGTTTAAAATCCTCCTCCATCATAATTTTATGCATACAATAGGCCGGACTAATTCCTTTTAAATCGGAAAGAACCCATCCTATTGCCTCCTTATTAGCTTTCAACACATGAATTAATTTCTCTTCCTCTTTTTTAGACAATGAACTACTAATTATCACCGGCTTCTTACCACCTTCTTCAAGAAAAACATATTTCAAATGGGGCGGTAACATCTTCAATTCTAATTTGGTTTCTTCCACCTTTGGCTCATCTTTCAACTCCTCCATCTTTGCTTCAAAAGGACTTATCTCTTCAAAAACATCAAGATCTCGCAAACACTCTTCAATCTCTTTTTCTTCTTCTTCATTGAGAACATCAAGAGCTTTGGTTAATGTTTTCTCAAGAGGATTGAACACATGAGCTCTACTTTCAACTTGCATGATAACTTCCTCCATAGCATCAATTCTAAAACAATCACTTGTATCATTTGGATGTTTCATTGCTTCCGAAAGATCAAAACACACTTCCTCATCTTGGAACCTCAATTTCATCAAACCATCATCAATGTCTATCATCATCCTTGCCGTCTTCATAAAAGGTCTTCCTAGAATCAACGGGGTATCAACATCCTCCTCCATATCAATGACAACAAAATCAACCGGAAAGAAGAACTTGTCAACTTTCACAAGTAAATCTTCCGCTATCCCAAAAGGCATAGTTGTAGACTTATCGGCTAATTGAAGTGTCATTCTTGTATTTTTCATATCCACAATGCCTAACCTCTTGACCATGGATAAAGGAATCAAATTGATACTTGAACCCGTGTCAACCAAACCTCTTCCAATATGAATGTCACCAATAGTAACCGGCAAAGTAACTCTTCCTGGATCTCTTTCCTTCCTTGGTAAAGTACTTTGAATGATGGCACTACATTTAGCATCTAGGACAACCGTTTCGGGCTCAGTGTAACTTCTTTTCTTCGTGAGGATGTCCTTCATAAACTTGGCATATTTTGGCATTTGCTCTAAAGCTTCACCAAAAGGAATATTAATTTGCAATTGCCTAAATATGTCAAGAAAACGAGCATATTGCTTCTCATTATCTTTCTTCGAAGGCGCACGAGGGTAAGGTAGATTACGAACGGGGGGACTCATAACTTTCTTCTTTCCTTCTTTAATCTTTCTCTTTTTCTCTCTATTTTTTTCTTCTTCTTCCTCACTTTTTTCTTCACTCTCATTTTCAACTAAGACTCCCTCATTTTTCTTTGGTTCTACTTCACCTTCCACCTCTTTCTC